>NC_041398.2:238297528-238640653 GCF_900747795.2 Erpetoichthys calabaricus
TCCATCCAAGTTTTACTCTCATTGAGGTAAGTTGTGAGTCAAGAAATCTCTGATGAATTTTCATAAATGATAACCCAGTCCAAATCTACGAATAATATGGCCATGGGGAAACATATTGATACAGAACAGCAGAGGACAAAGCCTTGCGGAGCTCATTGTGGGACTTGTACTGAAATGGACCTGCTGTTGCAAAGACTAACAAACTCTTGCCAATCAGTGACACAGGACTTAAACCACTGGAAGGCAGTGTCAGAGATACCTAGAATGTTCTTCATTCAGGACCATAGAATATCATGCTATACTAGTGCTGGGCGGTATGACCAAAATTCTATATCACGGTAATTTTCAAAATTATATAGGTTTCACGGTATTCCACTCGTGCATGGGAAAAAAAATACCGTTGATGTTAACCACATTTTCCACTTCAATTACTGCTGTAAACTGGCTAAGAATAACTTATTCCACTGTCATGAGAATTGTACATTGTACAAAAAAACATTTTAATGTGCACAAAAGTATTAATACAGGTTTGCAAGGCCCCATGAAGTGATAGTTTTCAAGGGGGTGGCACTAATGAAGACAAGGAATCACATTGCATGACAGTTGCAGTCAAAATATAGAATTTTTATATTGAACAAATTTTGCAAACAACTTAAACTATAATTTTGACAACATATTTTCAACCATCCAAAGAGGCATTTAGACTTAGTAAAATATCCAGAGGTGCTTGTCAAAAGTTGTATTGCACTGAACATGTATTAGAAAAGGAATAAATAGTAAATATTTTTTGTAAACCAACTTTCTGCAGCACTGCAACATCCATGCCACTGTGCCCCCACATGATTAATACATGCTTTAATGATATCATTTTCATGATGAAATGCAAGTATTTATCTTAGCATTCTAAATGTTCAGGGAGCAGGAATATCATGAAATTAATGTATTCTGTGTGGTGAGGAAGTCAGTTTAAGAAGCACATAGCGATTAACATGGCTCGGGGAACACTTAACACAAAGCATTTAATGTGCTACATAACTTGTGATGGAGTTTGAGAAAATCCAGTCAATTAAATATTCATTTTAAGATGAAGTTTAGTTTACGATGTTCTACTTTAATGACAAATTACAAGAATCAAGTCAACATGTCAACTTTAATCTTGACACAAACGTCGAGAATAAAGTGAAAATGTCGAGAATAAAGTCAACATGTTGTCACACTATTACACAGTACCCAGGTACATTACACAATATTGAAAAAAAATAAAACAAGTACAACTTGGCTTGCAGTATTATCCAGTAGTATAGAAACAGTATTCACACATTTGAACATAATGGTCCACATCCGACCTTTCCAAACAACAGACACAGCTTCTTTTTTCGGCAAAAGTTCTTCTGTGTCATCATGTTCGACTTTACCGTCTGCTACAGCTTCAGTTTCAGAATGTTCTCTGTTCATTTTCACCGTTCAATACCTCCACTAACGCATGTACTCCGTTGCATGCGTATTTAGCAGTGCAGCAGTGAAAAAGGTCCTCCTTAAACAGTTTCCCGCTGCACAAGATTTCGAACGTTGTTTAGGCTATTTAAACCGGTGTTGTGGTATAAGAAAAATCCATATCATAACTGACCTAAGGTCTAACAGAATTAATATGCTGGTTTGCCCAGAGTCTGATGCCGTAAGCAAATCATTAGTAACTGAAAGCAGAGCAATTTCACAGCTGTGCTATGCTGTGAAACCAAAGTGAAAGGGATCCATCAGCTTATTAAAAGTTAAGTGACTGGTGTGCTGGGAAGTCACAACACACTTAAGAACTTTAAACACCAACAATAATTGAGTAAAAGTGGAATAACTCGAACCTGTGTGTGTTTTCTTTCTTTTATTAAAAACAACAAGTACAATTAATGCACTAGCACACTGAAGTTCTCCTACTTGAAAACAAAACATTGCCAAAGCATTTCCAGAAGACTTCTGCAATGTTTCTTTTCAGTACATGTTAATGCAGTACATCACCACAGCGAGCCGTTTTTATTTATACTTTTCGACTCAAGGTTTTCTCATGTATTACTGAACTTTCTGAAGTAATTTCTCAACTTGTAGTCACATATTAATGCAAACTGACTCAGTATTACCGATACTGTAAAAAAATGTGGTAACACTATGTTTTCAGAAACTTGGTACTGAATTAGTACCAAAATATCAGTACTTACCACATACCTTTGTGAATTTCCCCTTGGGATTAATAAAGTATCTATCTATCTATCTATCTACCTACCTACTTAGTGACATATAAATAAAATGTATTATTGTTTCTTTAATTGATTAAGATGGTCCTCATAAAAAGAAACATAACAGTAGAACTGTCCACTGTTAAACTATAAAATTGGGCCAACAAAAGTACCTAAACTGGGTTGAACCTGACAAGTATATGCACATATATTATATCATGATATAACATAACTGTGATTGTTTTAATTACATTGTGGTATAAAATTTTGGCTACATTGCTGATCCCTAGATCCAGTGTTCTATGCTCAAATTCCAAAGATTGTATAAATATACAAATTCAACTTCTCCCTGTGGGTTTTCCACTGGGTGCTCCGGTTTTTCTCCGACATCTACACTAGGCAGGGCAGGCTACACCACCATGCAATCCTGAACTGCATTAACAGGGTTTGAGAATTGAAAGAATATATGTATGTATATGTACAGTTAGGTCCATAAATATTTGGACAGAGACAACTTTTTTCTAATTTTGGTTCTGTACATTACCACAATGAATTTTAAATGAAACAACTCAGATGCAGTTGAAGTGCAGACTTTCAACTTTAATTCAGTGGGGTGAACAAAACGATTGCATAAAAATGTGAGGCAACTAAAGCATTTTTTTAACACAATAATAGTTAAATGAGCCAGTTTGTTTGTTTGCGCTAATGCGATCTTTACTTTCTTTTTTTATATTTTCTAATTTTCCTACTTTCATATTCTTTAACTTTCTCCACGTGTTTAGCGCCAACATTTTTTTTTTTTTGAGCCTTTCTAATTTCACTGGTTTCATAGTCTCTAACCTGCTCTGCATGTGTTTAGCGCCAACGTTTGTAAATGTCTTTATGAAGTTCTACTTTGTCTTTTACTCATTGTCTTTTAATTCTGAGCTGGATTGGACGTGCTTTTTTTTCAATTCCACTTGTTCCGGGCTGATAATTACTTTCCTTATTTTCTGAATTTGCACCTCGATTATTCTTTTTTGCTCTTTATTTTTCTCCGCGCTGCTTTCTTCTTCGCTTAGATGTTGATTTCATTTATAACGTACTGTCCTTATACGCTTTATATGCACTGAGAGCCCTGGATCTGTGTATGCTCAAATCCTTCATAAGACTGAATGTTTTGCTGCCTATTGTCCTATCTGATAGATTGTAAATAGGGCGTGTCTTTGGTCTCACAGGTGTTTAAAATGTCTTCCGAGAAGATCACGTATCGTAGACTTGCTTTTCCATTCCAGGATTTTCTTTTATATATAGAGAGATTATATATACAGTGCATCTGGAAAGTATTCACAGCGCATCACTTTTTCCACATTTTCTTATGTTACAGCCTTATTCCAAAATGGATTAAATTCTATTTTCCCTCAGAATTCTACACACAACACCCCATAATGACAACGTGAAAAAAGTTTACTTGAGGTTTTTGCAAATTTATTAAAAATAAAAAAACTGAGAAATCCCATGTACATAAGTATTCACAGCCTTTGCTCAATACTTTGTTGATGCACCTTTGGCAGCAATTCCAGCCTCAAGTCTTGTTGAATATGATGCCACAAGCTTGGCACACCTATCCTTGGCCAGTTTCGCCCATTCCTCTTTGCAGCACAGCACCTCTTAAGCTCCATCAGGTTGGATGGGAAGCGTCGGTGCACAGCCATTTTAAGATCTCTCCAGAGATGTTCAATCGGATTCAAGTCTGGGCTCTGGCTGGGCCACTCAAGGACATTCACAGAGTTGTCCTGAAGCCACTCCTTTGATATCTTGGCTATGTGCATGGGGTCGTTGTCCTGCTGAAAGATGAACCGTTGCCCCAGTCTGAGGTCAAGAGCGCTCTGGAGCAGGTTTTCATCCAGGATGTCTCTGTACATTGCTGCAGTCATCTTTCCCTTTATCCTGACTAGTCTCCCAGTCCATGCCACTGAAAAACATCTCCACAGCATGATGCTGCCACCACCATGCTTCACTGTAGGGATGGTATTGACCTGGTGATGAGCGGTGCCTGGTTTCCTCCAAACCTGACGCCTGGCATTCACACCAAAGAGTTCAATCTTTGTCTCATCAGACCAGAGAATTTTCTTTCTCATGGTCTGAGAGTCCTTCAGGTGCCTTTTGGCAAACTCCAGGTGGGCTGCCATGTGCCTTTTACTAAGGAGAGGCTTCCGTCTGGCCACTCTACCATACAAGCCTGATTGGTGGATTGCTGCAGAGATTGTTGTCCTTCTGGAAGGTTCCCCTCTCTCCACAGAGGACCTCTGGAGCTCTGACAGAGTGACCATCGGGTTCTTGGTCACCTCCCTGACTAAGGCCCTTCTCCCCCGATCGCTCAGTTTAGATGGCCGGCCAGCTCTAGGAAGGGTCCTGGTGGTTTCGAACTTCTTCCACTTACAGATGATGGAGGCCACTGTGCTCATTGGGACCTTCAAAGCAGCAGAAATTTTTCTGTAACCTTCCCCAGATTTGTGCCTCGAGACAATCCTGTCTCAGAGGTCTACAGACAAGTCTTTTGACTTCATGCTTGGTTTGTGCTCTGACGTGAACTGTCAACTGTGGGACCTTATATAGACAGGTGTGTGCCTTTCCAAATCATGTCCAATCAACTGAATTTACCACAGGTGGACTCCAGTTAAGCTGCAGAAACATCTCAAGGATGATCAGGGGAAACAGGATGCACCTGAGCTCAATTTTGAGCTTCATGGCAAAGGCTGTGAATACTTATGTACATGTGCTTTCTCAATTTTTTTTATTTTTAATAAATTTGCAAAAATATCAAGTAAACTTTTTTCATGTTGTCATTATGGGGTGTTGTGTGTAGAATTCTGAGGAAAAAAATGAATTTAATCCATTTTGGGATAAGGCTGTATAACATAACAAAATGTGGAAAAAGTGATGCGCTGTGAATACTTTCCGGATGCACTGTATATATGAGTATATTAGCTTAAAAGAGCCACCGTAACCCTTCACTGTAGGAAGCATTCAAAACTGTAGATATTTTTGATACACGCCATACAGGTACAGTCCTCTTATACTTCTTGAAAAAAAAAAAAAAAAATGTGGATGACTCATCTGACCACATAACTTTTTTCAAAATACTAAAACACAGCATGTGCTGTCTTCTTCACATTACTCAAATAAATAAATAAATATATTTTTAGGATTAAGAAGTTTATACACAGTACAATGCTGTACAACAACCCAACAATAGTGTACAGTTCTCAAAGATTTTTTCCTAATGAAAGTTCCTCTTAGACTGAAACTATTAATCCAAAGGATTATTTTTTATATCTACCAGACAACTTTAATCAAGGCAACATACAAGATACTGTATGTATTCATTACCAATGTCTACAAGCATTATTTATAACTTCACCATTGTAACATACACAAAATGTAACGAAATTTACTTTCTGTCTGAGCACAGGAAGGTTAAGTGAGCTATTCAAGGTAACAGTGTTTTCATACCAGTATCACTTTAGACACTCATGAAACACCAACAAGCTGGTCTGGTAAACTGAATAACCTGACCTCAACACAAATGATCTAATATTACACACAGGTTCGAGCCACACAAAGCATCCACCCCCACCCCCCCCCCCCCCACCAAGTGAAACGGGAGAGACTACGCACGTGCCACACAAAGCCCAACCCCCCGCACCAAGAGCAAAACGGGAGAGACTACGAACCATCAGAGAAGGAAACAAAGTAAAACGTCATAAAGAGGTTAAAGAACAGGGACAAACACATGGAGAGCAGGTTACAGAACAAAGCCCCCCTCCCCAGAGTAAAACGAGAAAGACTACGAACCATCTGACATGCCGCAAGCAGGATAAAGCGAGGTCAGAAATAAAACACAGAGTAGGAAACAAATTAAAACTTTATAAAGGGATTAAAGAACGGGGACGAACACATGGAGAGCAGGTTACAGATGATGAAAACTGGAATGCAACAGCTTCAAAAAAACCTAGGCACGAAACACATGCACACCGAGATACAGAATATAAAGGCAGAAACAACGACAGTTAAACGTCCACACCACACAGCGGAGGCGGACCCGGAAGATGCAGGCGCCTACATCGTGCGTCGGAAGGCGCGGTAAAGTACAAAATGCAAAGGCGCCTACACAGCATGGTAAAAACCGACATAATACGGAAGGCGCAGGCGTTGCCGCCATATTGTGAGTGGCATTAATGCATGGTGAAGGCGCAGGAGGAGACATAGTAAAACAAGAGGAGTCAACGCCCTGCCCCAGAGTGAAACGGGACACACTACGGAGTCCACAAAGGTTCATACATCAAACCTGAGATAGTACGGACACACGTCTGAAACCGCGGAAGCAAAACTGTCTCGGCTTCAAAACCAAACAGCTCAACAGATCTAATGAACGTGGACGCCTACAACGCGCGTCTCAAACTGCGTAGGCAAAGCAGGCACGGATTCAACACGACACAGCTTGAGTGACCGAGATACAAACACGCGCCTGCCTGGATATAATTAATAAACGCAGGCGCCTACAACGTGCGTCTGAAATGCCGCAGACCAGGCAGGCACTGCTCCAAAAAGAAAGAGCTCGACTAAACGAGATACGAAGTGAAACGGGAAACACTACAGAGTCCGCAGTGCTCCACAATGCACCGCATAATAGTTTGGAAAGAGCTTCGTGGTAACAGTGGGGAGACCCAGAGTGACACGGGCGAACGCTCCGTATTAAACATACGTCATCCTCACACGTCCAAACTATACAGCATAGGTGAATCACATTACAGTGATGCATTATTAACAGTACGATAAACATCACAGTATCGCAAACAAATGAAAATTATTACTCGAAAAAGGGAAAATATATTCACCACGGACCAGGTGTCATTGAAACAAAAGCAGAATAAACCGAGATCAGAAATGAAAGACAGAGTAGAAAGCAAAGTAAAACGTCATAAACAGGTTAAACGAGGAGGAAAACACATGGACAGCAGGTTACAGATAATGAAGACCGGAATTCAAAAGCTTCAAAAACAAAAGCTCGACTGACCCGAGATACAAACTGAAACGGGAAACACTACGGGGTCCGCAGTAGTCCACAATGCACCGCATAATAGTACGGACGGAGCTCCGTATTAACAGTGGGGGGCCCCCAGAGTGACACGGGCGAACGCTCCGTATTAAACGTGCGTCATCCTCACATGTGGCTGACCAGCGGGCACAGGTTCAAAACGCCGGGGGTAGGCGAGTGAAGCAAGCAGGGGGCGGAGCCCCCTTGTATATACTATCCCACCAAGAAGTTCACTGAAAATTCTTCTGAGTTTCTGGCAGGGTTGCCATAACTCTTATGTTGGCAGTGTTTTCCTTTTCTTTTCCTTGTGCAGGTTATCCCACACAGTGTCAATTATGGTGAGACTAGGGCTTTGAGATGGTCTAACCAATACTATCAGTGCTCCATCTGCAGATTTCTCCACCAATTAGGTCCTAATTATGTTTTACTATGCATTCCTGGGGTCATTCTCAGGCTGAAAGACAATGTAGATAACTTTCCATTTTTTAGAAGGTGCACAGCATGATGAATAAAAATCTGTTTTAAATTCTTAACAGTCTTGCAGACAAGCAGTTTAGGAAATAAATTTTAAAGGTGTTTTGTCTAGCCATCTCATAAGATACTTTGTTTGTAAAAACCACAAATAAACTTCGGTTTATTGTATCAATACTCATTTTACATTTATTCTAATATTGTATATTCTTTTAATGAGAAAATATCCACTGCACAAGGTAACTAGCTTTAATATTCCAGGGTGGGCCAAGAATTCTGTATAGTACTGTACATTAAATATTTCAGAAAATATGACAGTCCCACAAGGATCAACATATAAAATTTGCTGACATACTCAATTAGAATATCTCTGCTGGTCATTGTTAAGTGATAAAATGTCAACGACACATTTAAACTAATTATACACTGCTAATGTAAACTGTGATTTTTTTTTTTTTTTTAATATAATAATAAGCTTGCATTCCAATAAACCAGGCATTTACTAAATTTACTTAATCAGTTTTAAGGTTCTGCTATTAGTCAAAGCCTATTTTCAGTGACAAAAGATAGGAACCAACCTAAACATGGCACCAGTCATGTTTTCAGTTCCCCACACCACCCTTCTCCTCCTCCAATTAATACCAGCAGGAATAACCCTACATCCTAGAATAATGGTTTTCTAATACAGAACATGAAAATGAAGAAAATATTCCATAAATGGTTTTGCAATACTTTGGTTGTACTTTGACACATAAAAGTTTAAAAATGCAAATATTACTGTTTGTGTGGCTACATTTTTAAGGAGTTACAGGACACAGTGAAGACCTGGCCAACACATCTGAAAAAAATACATTGTACAAATTTTTGAGTAAGAATTTATAATATGAAGCAGACATCATTAATTGGTAATAAATCCATATCCTGTCTAAAAACATCACTCTATAACTACCTAAGCACACTGAAACCTGTTCCATTACCATGATAGTAATAATCCTTTTAAGACAATAGATATAAAAAAAACACTTTTTCCATAAATGTACTTTCACAAATAAATGTCAGTTGCAACTACATATTTTCACTAAAATAAGGAATCATGTAACCAAATATCAGCTTATTACACATACTATTATTCCAAATACACTAAACACAATAATACTTCTCTCCTAGTTTTGATCTCTAGGCTAGTGATATAACAGTTATCAATCTATCATTCATTTTCCAAACTCATCTATCCAGGGCAGGGCTACGGGGCAGATGGAGCCTATCCCAGCAAGCAACCAGTGCAATGTAGCAACAATCCAAACCATAAAATGTTATTTTTCTCATAGTCTGCGGAAAAGATGTGCTTGTGGTGCTTTCAGTTTACAATAAACTGACTGAACAATTACACTTCAAATACAACTTAGTAAGGAACTAAGCAGTTGATTATAACATTACAAGGAAGTGCTTTCACTACACTAACCAACTCATTCAGTTTTACAAAAGCTTTAATTAAAAGGTATAAAATCCACTTGTATAGTATTGAATCACACAAGCACTTTTAAATAAACAAGTGATTATTTAAAGAAAGTGAAAAAAAGTATACAACACTAAATGCAGAAAAAAAAACACACAATAAAGACCTTTAAGAAATACATATACAATACATACACAGATTTATCTACAAATGTTTTAATACATCCAGGTTTGCAGCATTCTGGGAAATTATACAGGCTATGACACAAAAAAAAAAATCACTTCTGATATTAATATTAAGTTAGTGACCCCTTTATTAAACTAGACAGCTTGTTCCTACAAATAGCTAATTTAGTTGGTTAACTTTCAAGCTCACAGTACACATTATATGTGTGTATATATATATGTACATATACATACATACACACACACACACACAGAATACCATGCATCTAGACACAGACCAAAGGTTTAGTTGTTGTTTGTCCAAACATTGTAACAGGCAGTATTTATAATCTAAGAAACCACATGGTAAGATTGTTAATACCCGACAGGGCAGTTCTAACATCTACCCTCACAGGAATGTCACACACATTAGTGGGAGGATAAACAAACTACATACAGTGAGGAGCAGTGAGAAAATACACTTGTTAATGAGAGTCAGAATTTGGCATAAACAGGATAAATCCATCGCGCCTTCTCTCAAGGTGTAATGGTATGGGAAATGTTTTCTTGGCACACACATTATGCTACTTATTGATGAATAAGCCCCATCTGAATGCCAGAGTGTGCCCAAGTGTTCATACTGACTATATGCATTGATTTCTGACTGTAGTGTATCCTTTGTAAAATGGATACAGTATATACTGTATATCATTGGAATACATCGACAGGACATCAAATCAGTTCAATAGCCTCCAATGGCCTACACAGCCGCTAATCTAACCTCCTCTGAGTGGAGGTGGAAGAAGTTCACAACATGGATATCTGGCCAAACAAAATCTGCACTTACTGAGTGATGCTTTCATGTTACCATGGGTTAAAATCCCTAATGAAGGTTTCCAACATCTTTGCAAAGTAAAGGCTATTTGGAGACAATAGGGGGTCTTAACCGCTAGTGTGTGTATATAGTTTAAACAAATATATACACATACATACATATAGTATATCAAACAGATACATGGTTGTAGAGATGTGCTTTTGTGTGTATTAAATACATACACAATTACATGTAACATGTATTACATACAGTACATAATATTATAGACACACACATAGCTTTGGACTTCGAAACTTGCTGATGTGGGTTCAAATCCCACTACTGTATGACCATGAGCAAATCACTTCATCTGCCTGTGCTCCAACTGGAAAAACCAATAGAAATGTAACTAATGATATATCTCAAACGTTTTAAGTTACTTTGGGGGAAAAAAAGCATCAACCAAACAGCAAGTAATAACCACAGCCAGATAGTAGGCACTATTCAGTTTGATTTACTGGATGATTAAGTAAACCTTTCAGTAATAATGTCAGTTGATGTGCATCAGGTAAAGTCTTGGTAAGAGGTATGAAAAGGATGATCCCGATAACCTGTCTAACTGGAATGCAGCGTTCATGACACAACAATGCTTTCCTATTTATTTTGTAGTTCCACTTTTTGTATCACAGGATAGCTGAAGATCTGGAGCATGTCTCAGCAACAATTGGTACAAAAGCAGAAACTAACCCAAGATGTAAGGCCAGTCCAACTCAGGATAACTCACATTGCTATACTCTCTCAGACCAAGTCAGTTTAGTTTTGCCATTCCACTAAACTGGACTTTGTTTGATTTGAAAATGAAACTGGACTCAACATAAAGAGAATAGGCAAACATCAAATAGGAGGCACAATGGCAACAAAAAAAGGTTGGAGACAATGTTACCCCCAGAACATTTATGTCAATTTCTTAATGCATCATCACATCTTAACAGGTAGACTGGTCTCTTGGTCTTTCCTACACCTTCACCAAATATCGTGTAAATGTATCCAACATATGACGTGATCTGAAGGTGAACAACAAAAAATACACACACACACCCACCCCTCCCTTCACCAAATCCACCCACATTTTTGGCCTCACTCTTCATTCTGCTGTCTCACACTTCTGTAACTGTGCCCTGTTTCACCCACTTCTCCTGTACCTTTTGCTCAAAATGTCCAAATTGCCTCAAAGATTGTGAATTTCCCATTGGGATTAATAAAGTATCTATCTATCTATCTATCTATCTATCTATCAAAGCCACCTGCCTTTCCTTCCCTGCAAGCACACCAATCCTATCTGTCAAATCTCTGTGTTCCCGTTCCTCCCACATCCACCTGATCCTTCATCTCAGTCCTTTCCAACATTCCTTCATGTTTCATATTCATCAGCCACATCGAACACTCCACAACACCACACAACTCCTTTCACATGTAAGTGAAAGAAAGCAAATAAATTTGCAATGACATCATGATAAAGATGAACGATTAGCTGTCTCGGCTTGAAATAGATTTTGCAAAACCAACCAAGTGGATAGCTCACGTACTAAGAAAAGGTAGGATAAGCGTACACAAAACTGCATCAATTTATCCAAGCCACGTCCCAGGCATACTTTATCAGGCATTAATGGCCTTATGAACAAATATTATCCTGACCTGATTGGGAAGTAGATCTCCTTCTTCAGCTTGCCAGACCTCCACTACTCCAGCCATCTGAGCAAGGGCTTCAAAGCAAAAATAAATAAATGAATGAATGAATGAATAAATCAATAAATAAAAGAACAGGAGAGTTATAAAAGGTAATATTTCTAAACGATCGAAAAGTGAAAGTAATGAAATTAGGAAGTTAAAGACTTCGCACTTTCACCGACCGGTTAACAAGGTGTGTGGTTTTGCAAAATATCTATCAGTTTTCTTCGGGTAACTCCAGAAGAGGCAAAAAAAAGGCGCACACAATAAGAAAAGCGTGTGCAGCATCAGCCCCTAAAACGAAACGGAACCCCTCGACTTGGCCAGCGCCTTGCCATCCTCACAGCGCCAACGTCTACAGAAAGAAAAAAAGCCATCTGCAGCAAAAAAACTCGCTCTACACAGGAAGCACATTTTGCTTTACACAGAGCGGAGGTTCTCTCTTTTCCACCATTAGAAAAACCCCTTTACCAGTTCACATTTACACGTTTCGGATTGTTCTTTCAATAAACGACCATCCTATTTGAAAAGTTGCTGGATGCACGCCGTTGCCCTTTTTTTTTTAAATGGACAGCACGACGTACACGCCTTTTGAACATATCGCACTACTCGCTTTAAAATCTCACGGGCAGCGATAAAAGAGAAGTTCCAAAGTACAATATATATTTTCTGTCTATTCCAAATTTACACAACATGTAGAAAATGGGAGCATGCGTGAAGACCCGCTTCGCTCGCTTTCTCCCGCATCATCACCTTGTTGAGGTGGCTCTCCCGGCCGAAAATGCGGTAAGAGGAACTGCAGCAAGACGCCCAGCAGAAGATTGGTGCCCGCTTTCCTGTGCTGAAGGTCCTGTTGACCCGCCATGCTTCAAGCTCGGCGTGCTTCTGGCCTCCCTTCTGTTCTCTCTTTCTCTTTTTTTTTTTCTTTCAGCCAGTTCCCCCCTCCTGCCCACTCGTATTATTCTTGGCGAGTAAGCGCAGCCGCTTGCAGTCGTCGCTCGTGTTTGTCAAAAGAACTGACAGGCGAGGCAGGGGCGGGGTTGGAACGAGGTAGGGGCGGGGCAGACGCAAAGTGACGCGACGCGACGCGAGACGCTGCCACGACGCGATAGGACGCAAGATCTCATCTGAAGGGACGCAGGGCCTCCACGCCAAGCCTCCCGCGTTGTCAGGTAGAAGGATTTCCCGCCCACTAGGGCTATTCGTGGTCCCGCAGAAGAAAAATGAGGCAGACACGGGTTACGTGTTTATCTACTTTCATTAATGATGATGATAATAATAATAATAATATATACTGCAAAGTTATAAAAACACACCAACAAGAAGAAGACAGTATAGTGACGCTGTCACTTTGACTAAAGTGACGTCTCAATTGAAATTAAATGTATTTGCACTTCCTATTTTTGCAAAAGGTTTATATTTGCCTATAGACACACCCTTATCAGCCACTAAGCAATACCTTTGCCAGAGGAAGGTAAGAACATCATTTTAAACCTGTTATTTATTGATTTATTTATTTTTGTTATGTTTGGATGTCAAAATGCTAAAGGAGCAAGTCTGTGGAGGCAGATATTTCCTTTCCCCTAAGGCAGTTAAAGATGCAATTAAAATTTACATTATTTTGGCCAATGTTTTTGGATACCTGATCATCATACCTGTATGAATCAGTTGCACATCACATTCCAGTGGCAAGAAGATAGATAGATAGATAGATAGATAGATAGATAGATAGATAGATAGATAGATAGATAGATAGATAGATAGATACTTTATTAATCCCAAGGGGAAATTCACATACTCCAGCAGCACCTTACTAATACAAAAAACAATATTAAAGATTGATAATAATGCAGGTAAAAAACAGACAATATCTTTGTATAATGTTAATGTTTAAACCCCCAACCCCCGGCCGGGTGGAACTGAAGAGTCGCATAGTTTGGGGGAGAAACGATCTTCTCAAAGAAAACATACATGAACACGATGGAATCAGGGCTGCCATAACACGTGGGCATGCTGGGCATAGGGCCCCCACGCTAATCTATGTATGTTGTGACTTGCTGAATGGTTGTGTAGGTAGGGGGCTCCAGTGCACTGCTTTGCCAGGGAGCCTACAATGCTGCTAAGACGGTCCTGTATGGAATCACCTGTTTTCCCATATTTATCTAGTCAATCTCCTATATAATAAAATCCTAAGGTCTGTGTGGGCAGTCCCTCTGAGCAATCTGATTGGTCAAGTTGGTCTGAGTGTGAGACGCACAAGGAGGAGTAAAGACGTATGAGACATGCTGAAAGGGTCACCTTTAAAGACATCCATCCATCCATCCTCTTCCGCTTATCCGAGGTCGGGTCGCGGGGGCAGCAGCTTGAGCAGAGATGCCCAGACTTCCCTCTCCCCGGCCACTTCTTCTAGCTCTTCCAGGGGAATCCCAAGGCGTTCCCAGGCCAGCCGGGAGACATAGTCCCTCCAGCGTGTCCTGGGTCTTCCCCGGGGCCTCCTCCCGGTTAGACGTGCCCGGAACACCTCTCCAGGGAGGCGTCCAGGAGGCATCCTGATCAGATGCCCGAGCCACCTCATCTGACTCCTCTCGATGCGGAGGAGCAGCGGCTCTACTCTGAGCCCCTCCCGGATGACTGAGCTTCTCACCCTATCTTTAAGGGAAAGCCCAGACACCCTGCGGAGAAAACTAATTTCAGCCGCTTGTATTCGCGATCTCGTTCTT
The DNA here is from genome assembly GCF_900747795.2 of Erpetoichthys calabaricus. Classification (NCBI taxonomy): domain Eukaryota; kingdom Metazoa; phylum Chordata; class Cladistia; order Polypteriformes; family Polypteridae; genus Erpetoichthys; species Erpetoichthys calabaricus. The sequence continues at coordinate 238,312,187 of NC_041398.2, forward strand.
TCGGTCACTACCCATAGCTCATGACCATAGGTGAGGGTAGGAACATAGATCGACTGGTAAATTGAGAGCTTTGCCTTGCGGCTCAGCTCCTTTTTCACCACGACAGACCGATGCAGAGCCCGCATCACTACGGACGCTGCACCGATCCGCCTGTCGATCTCACGCTTCATTCTTCCCTCACTCGTGAACAAGACCCCGAGACAGCAAGTATAAAATCGGACAGGAGGTCAAAAAGGGACCTCGAAAATAATGGCGGAGTCTGAGAAGCAGGCTTTACTGGCGCGCCGATTAACAGACATTAAGACGCACACAAATACAGAAGAAAGGCACTCAAGGGACACATGGGGCAAGAGATAGCAATTTGTTTTTTATTATTCTATTACCTATCCTCGACAGGTACCACAGCTAGTCTACTATATAATAATACACTAAGGTCTGAATGTCCAGGCCCTCTGAGCAATTTGATTGGTCAGTTTGGCTTTGGTGAGGCGACAAAAGAGGAAGTGCGAGTGTGAGACCCACGAGGAGGCTTAAAGTCATATGAGGCGTCATCCTCCAAGATGGCAAGTATGAAATCGGAGAGGAGGTGAGAAAGGAACTTCAAAAATAATAACATGTCTGAAAAGCAGGCTATGGGAACGCGCTCGAGAGAGGAAGTGCCAGTTAAGAGACGCTCACACACGCAGATACAGAGGAAAGGCGATGAAGGTACATGTATGGCAAGAGATGGCAAATATTTTTTATTATCCTCCTACCTGTCTTCAACAGGTACTGTGGCTAGTCTCTCTATATATAAAATCCAATGTCTGTCTGTCTGTCTGCTTTTCACGAGAGAACTACTTAACGGATTTAGATCAGGTTTTTTTCTATAATTTTCTTGAACATTCCGGTTGATTTTGCGACTTCTCTCACCGCACTAAGTATCTTAGTTTGCTTGCAGGAACAATTTATTCACACTAATCTGAGACAAGAGGCTGCGGGCCGAAACGAAGGGGGTAGCATGACATCAGGAGTGGGGAGCCGGGCAGGGCCCTCCTCACTCACATGGCAGCCTCCATTCGAGTCGGTCCTACCTCTGGTTTTGGAGTGGAGTTTGCCTCTGCTTAGCTAGCGATACCTGTATGTTTATTGATTTTTCAAGTTTCTCCTGTTTCACTAATACTCCGGCGGAACCGCAGGGGACAGCTAGTCTACTATATAATAAAACACCAAGATCTGTGTTTTCAGTCCCTCTGAGCAATCTGATTGGTCAGTTTGGCTCTGGTGACACGATGAAAGAGGAAGTGTGAGTGCGAGACGCATGAGGAGGAGTAATGGTGTGTGAGGCATAATGAGAAAGGTACCTTCAAAGACAGCAAGTATAAATTCGGACAGGAGGTGAGAAAGGTACAGTACTTCAAAAATAATGACCAAGTATGACAATCTGGCTGTATGGGAATGCACTTGAGAGAGGGAGCACCACGTAAGAGATGTTGACATACGCAAATACAGAGGAAAGGCACTGAAGGTACACATAGGGCAAGATATAGAATAATAAAAAAACAGCTATTACTGTCTTTGACAGGTACTGTGGCTGGTATATAATAAAACACTAAGGTATATGTGTGTGTGTCCAATCCCTCAGAGTAATCTGATTAGAAGTTTGGCTTTGGTGATGTGTGCAAAAGAGGAAGTGCGAGTGTGAGGCACACTTGGAGGAGAAAAGGCATAGGAGGCACGCTGAGAGAGTCAGCTTTCAGGACATGAGGTATAAAAGTGTACAAAAGGCAAGAAATGTGCCTTGAAAGTAATGACGGGAGTCTGAGAAGGCGGGCTTTACGAGAATAGGGAGCGCCGGTCAAGGGATGTTCAGACAAACACAGATACCAAGGAAAGGTGCTGTAGGGCAAGAGATAGCAAATGTTTTTAAATTACTCTGTTACCCATCTTCAACAGGTAGCATAGCTAGTTAGTCATAATATGTTACCTGTGCCCATATTAAAAGTCTGACTAGGATACCAATTTTTCTTATGCATGAGCAGGACATGAGAAGTAGTGTCCTACACCCATTCTCAGCAAGTGACTTAACAGTCCCAAAGCATGTAAATCCCAAAAAAGCACTTCCAAAAATGCCCACTAGAAGGAAAAACCATCAAACCCACCCAGTAACAAGGATAAACACAGAACTTTATAAAAATAAAAAGGTTTTATTTCCACAAAAAATCTTTGTCGAACAGTGAAGCTTTGTAGAGCACAAAACACACAGATGATCTGTCTAGACCAGGGGTGGCAAACTCTAGTCCCGGAGTGCCGCAGTAGCTGCAGGTTTTCATTCTAACCATCCATCTATCCATCCATTATCCAACCCGCTATATCCTAACTACAGGGTCACGGGGGTCTGCTGGAGCCAATCCCAGCCAACACAGGGCGCAAGGCAGGAAACAAACCCTGGGCAGGGCACACACACACACACCCACACACCAAGCACACGCTAGGGACAAGTTAGAATCGCCAATGCACCTAACCTGCATGTCTTAGGACTGTGGGAGGAAACCGGAGCGCCCAGAGGAAACCCACACAGACAAGGGGAGAACATGCAAACTCCACGCAGGGAGGACCTGGGAAGCAAACCCAAGTCTCCTAACTGTGAGGCACCAGCGCTACCCACTGCGCCACCGTGCCGCCCTTCATTCTAACCATCTTCTTCATTAGTTTTTGCTGCTAAATAACTTCTTTTTCCTTAATTTTAATTAACTTGATTCAGGCCCTTTAGTTGTTTCTTTTTCTTTAATTAGCTGCCACACAATAATGAGACACAAAACAAGGTGCCACATGACCAACTCACCTGTGCCTATCACACAATATCTGAAAAAAAGAAAGGTGAAGGTCTCATTAAGGTTGATCTCTCAGGTCCCCAAAACAATTTAATTGTGTTCTTAGGAAAAAACAGAAAATCAACAGTTACGGAAATGTCTGCTGTGTCAAAATGAGAGCAGCAACAAGCCATAGAATTAAATAACGAGTTTAATTAACAGCAAGAATTGGCTTCTCATTAAGAAACTGGTTGGAGTGAAACTAGTTGGAGTATGAAGCCCCAATTTAGCTGGTCAACTGTTGACTTGCTTCACATTTGATTTCTGTTTGGCTGTCATTTAATGAAGAAAATAATTAATTCAGAGCACTGAATCCTTAAAAACAGGGCTATTAAAATGAAGGGAAAAAGAAGTTAAATAGCAGTGAAAACTGGTCACTGATTAGGAAAAGGGTCTGAATGAAAACCTGCAGCCACTGTGGCACTCCAGGACTGGAGTTTGCCACCCCTGGCCTAGACAATAAGGCAATTCCAACCTAACACAGTCCCAAAAATTATAAATCCATGGGGCAGATGGTCAAAAATCCAGAAATATCTAAAAGCACAATAGTAACATGGAGACTCACTAAAATTCCCAAGCACATTTGAATGAACTGCCAGGAACTATGGGAGGCCCTCTGGATTAATTGGTCGGAGGGCAGTTCCTGGCAGTGATTGACCACTCACAAAACATCTGGAACATAACCAAGGCACTGGCACATGGACAAAATGAAAAACAAAAGAATACAAATAACAAACACAAACAATATTAATCCAAACAAAACAATTAAAAATGTACAAAAAAGGACATAAAACAAAAATCTGAACCCCATCCAGGGAAAGAATCTTTACTGGAACAACAAGGAGTAGGAGTTCACATTTGAGATTGAATGATGTCATGATTTTTCGATACCCCTAGTCACAAAATGGTACTCATGGAGGCGTTTTTGTTCTGATGTGGGACTTCTTACCAATCTCACTTCTGTGAGATACTGTAAATCCAAAATGTTCAAAAATGCTCTGATAGCAACATCTGAAAACAGAATTCAATAATCCTAGTAAAAACAGAGCAGAGATCAGAAATCCAGAGAATCACATACACCCTGATATTTTAGTAAACACAAAGAGAACTCACCAACACCAAGCGTATAAGAAGGTGAGCCATATTAGACCAGTGGGTCTTGGCTGGGGCAGTTCACAAAACAGGTAGTCCTACCTCTTGGGGAACCACCCACAATGCACAAGGGATGAAACAGAATATCAATACACAGATAGAAACATAACTAAACAAAAATGAAGAATTATATATGCAACATAATTAAGATTTAGAATATCTTAATAAGTTTCCTCCCACAGTCCAAAGACATGCAGGTTAGGTGGATTGGCGATTCTAAATTGGCTCTAGTGAGTGCTTGGTGTGTGGGTGTGTTTGTGTGTGTGTCCTGCGGTGGGTTGGCACCCTGCCCGGGATTGGTTCCTGCCTTGTGCCCTGTGTTGGCTGGGATTGGCTCCAGCAGACCCCCGTGACCCTGTGTTCAGATTCAGCGGGTTGGAAAATGGATGAATGGATGGATGGATATCTTAATAAAAAAAGAACTTAAACAAAGAATATAGAACACCAATAAGCAGAACCATGGCAGCTTTGTAGTTTCCTAGGAAATCATGAAGACACTTTCTAGTTTCCTTACACTAAAGCTAAGGCTTCACCACAAAAAATAGTAGTAATAATAATAATTAATAATCCAAGGGGCGTAACCACATCCAGATAAACATTTCATTCCACACACAAAGTTCCCTAAAGTCATGCGATGAACAAGATCACTTCGCAACATCATCAAGAATAATACCGCGATGGGCACCGAGATGGTAGGACAGAGACACACACTGAATGTGAGTTAAGTCTAACAAAAGATGTTTATTTAACAATAAATAATTCACACCTGTGTTTTAGGATGCAGGAAGAACATTGTAATGAATCTAGCTATTCTTGCACCATTTGTGAAGTCACGTTCAATCTTTCACTATTCTCGATTGTCTCCCAGAGTTGAGTGCCATGTCTTTCTCCATGATTTCCCATTTTCTGCAAGACTGCATTTCTGTAATGCCTGCGAGTCTCAGCCTACCTTCCTGAACCTTCCCAGGGTTGTAACATTTAACAGGAATATTCCAGGGGTTTGTGGAACACAAAGCTCAATGTACCTACAGTATGTGACATTACACTGTATGTCCTCCCCCCAGTCCAGCCTATCTTCAAGGTGAAATGAGTCCTACTACAGTGCAATACAGTTTGCATCCACAACATAACACGTGTGTTGATGCTATGATATAGCTTGTGATTTACATATGCATGCATCAATCACACCAACAACTTCATAAAAAACAGCTATTTGAACGAATGTAGCTTGCTTTAACATTACCTACGTGGAGTGGTGGGGAAATGTATAAATCTCCATATTACCTCATGCATTGTAAGGGCGTTGGAAGTTTGGTGCAAAATTCGAGAAATGGTTAATTGGCACATAACTAACTCATTGCTCTTACAAAGCTAACTACAAAAAGGACTATTTCATTTATGTTAGGTAGAATGCCCAAAGGGGACTGGGCGGTCTCGTGGCCTGGAACCCCTACAGATTTTATTTTTTTCTCCAGCCTTCTGGAGTTTTTTTTTGTTTTTTCTGTCCACCCTGGCCATCGGACCTTACTCCTTTCTATGTTAACTAATGTTGTCTTATTTTAATTTCTTATTTGTCTTTTATTCTTCTTTTCTTCGTTATGTAAAGCACTTTGAGCTACTTTTTGTATGAAAATGTGCTATATAAATAAATGTTGTTGTTGTTGTTGTTGTTATTTTCCCATTGGCCTTAAACATAACATTACCAACACTCTTATTTCAGCTGACAGCACGTAGCTTTTTTGTTTATAGGGTACAATCACGTGATGTACAAGATTTGTTACGAATATTATTTCATCCCTGTCAAATCTATATCTTTTTACAAGTTCGTCCTTGTTCACAATTTTCCACAACATCCTGCCTTAACAACACCTGAATGTACATGCCAATGTCTGGTTGAACAACAACAATTTATTTCTTGTATAGCCCAAAATCACACACCGCAATGAGTGCCACAATGGACTTTTGAGAGCCTCCCAGCCTTGACTCCCTATGAAGACAACTTCTTCTTCTTCTTTCTCCTGCTCCCGTTAGGGGTTGCCACAGCAGATCATCTCCTTCCATCTCTTCCTGTCCTCGTCATCTTGCTCTGTCACACCCATCACCTGAATGTCCTCTCTCACCACATCCATAAACCTTCTCTTAGGCCTTCCTCTTTTCCTCTTACCTGGCAGCTCTATCTTTAACATCCTTCTCTCAATATACTCAGCATCTCTCCTCTGCACATGTCCAAACCAGCGCAATCTCACCTCTCTGACTTTGTCTCCCAACCATCCAACCTGAGTTGACCCTCTGATGTCCTCATTTCTAATCCTGTCCGTCCTCGTCACACCCAATGTAAATCTTAGCCTCTTTAACTCTGCTACCTCCAGCTCTGTCTCCTGCTTTCTGATCATTGCCACCGTCTCCAACCCGTATAACATAGCTGGTCTCACTACCGTCCTGTAGACCTTCCCTTTCATTCTTGCTGGTATCCATGTCTGTCAGAAATCACTCCTGACACTCTTCTCCACCCATTCCACCCTGCCTGCACTCTCTTCTTCACTTCTCTTCCATAATCCCCATTACTCTGTACTGTTGATCCCAAGTATTTAAACTTATCCACCTTCGCCAACTCTACTCCCTGCATCCTCACCATTCCACTGACCTCCCTCTCATTCACACACATGTATTCTGTCTTGGTGGTCCTACTGACCTTCGTTCCTCTCCTCTCATATCTCATCAGCCTGCTCCCTACTCTCACTACAGATCACAATGTCATCAGCAAACATCACAGTCCATGGGGACTCCTGTCTAATCTCATCTGTCAACCTGTCCATCACCATTGCAAATAAGAAAGGGCTCAAAGGACTCCCTATGAAGACAAAAAAACCTCCCCCAAAAAAACCCTTGAAGGGAAAAAAATGGAAGAATGTTTTGCAAAAGGCAATTCAGAGAGAGACCCCTTTACTGGTAGGTTGGGGGTACAATGGGTGTCCAAAAGTGGGGTAAATACAACACACAAAACTGAACACAAGTAGTCCTCTTATCAGATCTAGATGGCCAATCTATTAGATAGAGATAGATAGATACTTTATTAATCCCAAGGGGAAATTCACAAACACAACAAACTGCATTCTCTGTAGGTCCTGACATTTTTCACCAGCGTAGCCAGGTCGTCGATCTTATTTGGTAGTGAATATTGCCACCTCAAGAATACAACAGTACAACAGTAATAGCACAAGCTACAAAGCATAATGCAAGAATAGATTCTGTCACTCACTATATATGGAGCTATCACATATGAGGGTACAAGTTAGTTCAGAGTCCTGAAGACCTCAGCCAAGAAGCTGCCTCCCCCCTACTGGCCATTCCACAGCTGAGTCAGCACTGGGCCGGCCAGTCTGATTTAAGCACCCTTCTACCTGATGATTCCAATGCCATCTTCTGGCAACTCCTAGTGAGTGCGTACAGCTCATGAGCTCCCCAGCTCTTTTCAATCCTGTTGAAGTTAAGAGTAATTTTCTAAATTAGGAAAACTGATATAATGCTATTACTCCTACTCCAAAGAGTAGGACCTAATTTTCATCGGTCTGAGATTTATGAGCCAGTTAGGACCAATTTCGTACTCTACACTTGATAAATATGGGCACTGATCTTCATCTGTGTCACAGGTATAAATAAACACAATATGCTTACACTAATAACACATAAACAGTTATAATCTTTCCTGGATTTGTTGAAAACACCCATTAAATATTCACAGTGTGCTATGGAAAAAGTAAGTGAACCCATGGATTTAATAACTGGTTGAACTTCTTTTGACAGCAATAACCTCAAACAGGTGCTTCTGGAAGCAGACTTGCACAATGTTCAGAATGAATTTTAGCCATTCTTCATTACAGAACTGAGTCAGCTCAGAATTAATATAAATATGTCTGGTGTGAACATCGCTCTTGAGGTCATTCCAAAGCATCTCTGTTGGGTTAAGGTCTGGGCTCTGACTGGTAACTACAAAAGGCAGAGTTTCTATAGTAGATTTACTTCAATATTTACTTGAGTATTGTCAAGCGGCATCACACAACCTCTCCTGAGCTTCAGTTAATTGGCAACAACCCTAACATTATTATGCTGGATACCTTGTAAAGTCGAGAATTCATTATCTCATTGATGATGGCGAGCTGTCTGGAATCCGAGTCAGCAAAGCAGCCCCAAATCATAAAGCTCCCTTCACCGATGGGATGATGTTTTCATTTTTGTATGTGGTGCCCTTTTTATGCCTTATGTTCTGCTGCATATTCTTCCTGAACAATTCAAACTTAGTTTCATCACATCACTAAACATATTCCCATTGGCGTCATGGAGCGGGAAGATGGTCTTTGGCAAACTTATGGCAGCAGTGATACCAAGTTCCTCCTTGCCTGGTCAATGTTCTTGACACTGGTTCAGTCCCCAGCCTGTTTTAAATATGCTGTGGTGCAGCCTTTAATTAAAAAACTAAATGTAGACTTGACAGATGTGTCAGACTTCAGATCTTCAAGTTGCCCTTTTTTCATAAAATTCTGGAGAAGGTTTTCTTTCCACAGCTGCAAACTTTTTCAAATGATAACAGCATTTGTGAAGTATTTCGGCCTGGTTTTAAGACACACCACAGCACAGAGTCTGCATTTTTAAAGGTTCTAAATGATCTTTTTTATTTTAAATAAATGACTCGGGGATACTGCTGTCTTTTTGCTGTTAGATCTGACTGCAGCATTTGATGTAGCAGACCATGACATCTTTATCACCTGTCTTGAGCAGTATGTGGGTATACAAGGAACTGCTTTGGAATGGTTCAGGTCATACCTCACAGGCAGAAGCTTTTCAGTCAGCCTGGGTGATCTCTCCTCTTCCTCGGCCCCTATCACCTGTGGGGTCCCTCAAGGATCTATTCTGGTGTCTATTCTTTTTTTACTGTACATGTTGCCCTTAGGATAAAAATACTTCATATTTCTTTCCATTCAGTGGCGTGCAGAGGGTAGAAGATGCCCAGGGCAAACTCCTTGATTGTCTGCCCCCTAAGGTGAGGTGCTGTCAAAGTGAATGGTAAAGAAGGCATATGAATATGATAAAGAAAGGCATATTAAATAAGACATAAACACTTTACGAAAATTAAATATTCATGTAAGTTTGTTTCCTCAAATTAGATCTCCTCTCCGAAAACAATTGTAGTCCTTCTGTGAGGAATTCTTTTTCAATGCTGATTAAAGCTCAGGTTGGTCAGACACTCTTGTGACATGGAAGATCTGAAAGGTCAAGAACCCCGACTGAACTCCTGTACAGTACATGCAAGAATTATAACATAACCCGGATTTACTCTGGCTACACAGACTACATATTTCTCTGACTTACCTTACTGGACTAGCTACTAAAAGAACACGAGAGATGAAAAAAGTGAGGTAAACTCAGTCTCAGAAAAACACTTCACTGCACCAAGGTAGGACAAAGGCGCATACGGGACGGACTGAGGGAGGGAGAGGGAGCGGAGCATCTCTCTCGTGCTGGAGCCCTTTTCAAGGTTGTTTGATTTCAATTTCCTATCCTATGTGAAATAAACCTACTTTTCATAATATTTTCATGGGAAGGCCTCTCTTCGCTGCGTGGGGCCCAGTCAGGCCCGGTGCGAGCACTTCTATCACTTAGAAGTCATAGTGCTTCACTGAGAATGAGCTATAATAATTTAAATTTGTTCATATTAAACTAAAATTTTTTCATAACAGTACTCTCCTAAAGAGCAACACTCTTTGGATTGGAAACCCCCCCCAGATATGAATGCCCGGGGCCATTGCCCCCTCGGCACACCACTATTTCCATTGCTATGCAGATGATACACAGATGAAAAGATCAAAACAAACTCTATTAAACTTTTACTGGAATGTATGGAAGACATTAAAACATGGGTGTCACTAAATTATGTGTTTTAGACCTTCTGATCTTATTTGTGTGACAGAAATTAATCTTGGCCCTTTGACAACCTACTGTAAAACCTTTCCAAAAAGTCTTGGTGTGATTTTTGATAATGCCCTCAAATTAATTCCATTGTTAAAGCCGGTTTCTCTCAGCTCAGGGTATTGGCTAAGGTCAAGCCCTTTCATTCTGTACATGATTTTGAAACACTAATTCATGTGTTTGACTCTTCTCGGCTTGACTACTGCAACTCATTATACACTGGAGTTATTTAGTCATCCCTTGCTCATCTTCTGCTCATCCAGAATGCGGCTGCCAAGCTTCTAACAGGCACACAAAAAGAAAATCACATCACACCAGTCCTAGCTTCTCTTCTCTGGCTTCCTGTTCACTATAGGATTTAGTTTAAAATTTTACTGTTTGTTTTTAAGTCCCTGAATGGTTTAGCCCCCTTTTATCTTACTGACCTCTTACACACTTATTCTCCTTCATGATCACTGAGGTCCTCTGACCAGAACCTATTGGTTGTGCTGAATTCTAGACTTAAGCTTACGGGGGACCGTGCTTTTGCAATAGCTGCCCCTAAGCTTTGGAATAGCCTACATTTTTATATTAGGTCAGCACCAACTTTGGTCACTTTTAAGTTCTGCCTGAAAGCCTATTTTTTTGCCTTAGCTTTTTAAACTTGTATATGAGTACTAGGGGGTTTACCCCCTGCTCGCTTCGCTCGCCAACCCCCCTTTTCTGCACTATGTGCCAGCCACTTCGCATCTCTGCTGCTCATGTTGTGAAGAGGGGGGCTGAACGCACCCCAAGGAGATGCTCCTCCGAAACCTCCTCTTAAAAGTTGATACAATGGGAAACAAATACATTTTTTTTACCTCCTCTTTGCTCAAACACGCTGCTGCTGCTGCATCATCATCAGCAGCAGCAGCATCATCATGCGTGGCACTTCAAACATTTAAAAGCCTGTACACCAGCTATCTCTGTCATCTACTCTTTGTCTTTTATTTCCGGCACCAAGCGTGGTTAAATCTCTTGGTACAAGGTGTTGTCATGCGGGACGGGAGTTCTTGATATTTTTTAGTTTAGAATTTAAAAACAGAACAAGAATTTGAAAATCTAACAACATCACATTAAATTCTGAAAAGAATGATACCAAACATATATACAGTATGTAGGTACTGCCAATACTGATGCTCTGTGTAAGAAAGGACAGAGCTGGTTATACCTCCTTAGAAGGCTGGCGTCCTTCAACATCTGCAATAAGATGCTGCAGATGTTCTATCAGACGGTTGTGGCGAGCGCCCTCTTCTACACGGTGGTGTGCTGGGGAGGCAGCATAAAGAAGAGGGACAAACTGGTGAGGAAGGCAGGCTCTATTATAGGCACGGAGTTGGACAGTTTAACATCTGTGGCAGAGCGACGGGCGCTGAGCAGGCTCCTATCAATTATGGAAAATCCACTGCATCCACTAAACAGTGTCATCTCCAGACAGAGGAGCAGCTTCAGCGACAGACTGCTGTCACCGTCCTGCTCCACTGACAGACTGAGGAGATCGTTCCTCCCCCAAACTATGCGACTCTTCAATTCCACCCGGGGGGGTAAACGTTAACATTATGTAAAGTTATTGTCTGTTTTTACCTGCATTATTATCAATCTTTAATTTAATATTGTTTTTTGTATCAGTAAGGTGCTGCTGGAGTATGTGAATTTCCCCTTGGGATTAATAAAGTATCTATCTATCTATCTATCTAGGTTTTAAAATAAGCCTGATTTAAAGCGTGACAAAAAAGTGACATAAAATCATTGCACTTTTAGGCTTATGATTTTATATACTGTATATAGAGTAGATTTATTGACTGTATGTATATACTGTATGTATTTGGTGTATTTATGGAAGTTGTACAGCACTTTGGTCGACTTCTGTTGTTTTTAAATGTCACTTTATGTATGGTAGTCTCATGAACAAAGATGCTGATCTGTTTCAATGATTCCTTCAAGCCCTTAGCTGTTACTCCACATTGAGCTTTCTGTGACGTACCTTTCAAGTCACCTTGGTTGGGTTCCCACATCTAGGCAAAGAACCTACGGTACTAAGTTGTGCCCATTTATACTAAGTTTGAGTAACTGTGGACCGATGAAAATGTACTCTTTAAAATGACTTTGTAACTATTTCCAGCTTTATGCAAATCAACAATTCTTGATGGTAGAATTTCTGACATCTCTTTTTTTGCAATGCATACTTCATAGCTGCAGATACTTCTTGCAAATCTAAAACTAAACATGTTTTCAGTCTTTTTTTATTGGTCAAAGTAGCTCTAAACCACACCTCCAATCTCCTTTTATTGGTTGAACTCCTGACTCTAAATAGCTGACATGCTGAAGTCATCAGCCTAGGGGGTCACATGCTTTTCTCAGCCTACACCGGTGAAGGCAGTGGTGGCTCTGAGGCTAGGGATCTGCACTGGCAATCGGAAGGTTGCCGGTTCGAATCCTGTAAATGCCAATAGGGACTCTGCCCTGTTGAGCCCTTGAGAAAGGCCCTTAACCTGCAATTGCTGAGCACTTTGAGTAGTGAGAAAAGCGCTATATAAATCCATCCATCCATTTTCCAACCCGCTGAATCCGAACAAAGGGTCACGGGGGTCTGCTGGAGCCAATCCCAAACAACACAGGGCACAAGGCAGGAACCAATCCCGGGCAGGGTGCCAACCCACCGCAGTGCTATATACAGTAAATGCAAACAATTATTATTAAAGAATTAATGTTTAAATGACATATTCAATTGTATAAGAACAACACAATAATATCAGCATTATTTATTAAAACAGACTTTATTTGTTAATTATTATAACGTAGATGAAGATCAAACCATATTTTTTAAAAAATGATACACAAATGCACTTCATCCCAAAGTGTTTACGTGCGGTTTCTTGCCACTGTAGGCATTCTTATGGAGTTGCTCTTCAGCCCAGTGGCCATAACAGCCTCCACTCTTCTGGGAAAGCTTTCCACATTAATTTGTGTTCACTCAGCCAAAAGAGCATTTGTGACGTCAGAACTAATCTGGTACTGGTACCGATGTTGGAGGAGAACTACTGCCTCTCATTCATTGTTTCAGTATATCCCCAATGTCTTCAGTAGGGTTGAGGTCAGGGCTTTGTGAAAGCCGCTTGAGTTATTCCATGCGTTTATGTTTAATGTGTTCCTTCTCCCAGCTGTGAGTTTAAGCTCTTTTCACAGATGTCCAATGGGATTCTGATCAGAATCCTCGAGCAGATCACAAGAGTCCAATGTTTTCCTTTCTTCCATTTTTATGTGTTTTGGGTCATTATATTACTGACCTGTGACTGAGACATAGCTTTCTAATACTGGGCTCTATGTTCCCTCCAAAATATCCTGATATTCTTCTGATTTCATTGTATCCGGCACAGACTCAAGTCACCGAGTGTCAGAGGAAGCAAGGTAACCCCCAAAGCATCACTGAGCCTCCTTTCAAAGTAAGGATGGTGTTCTTTTCTTTGAAAACTTTCGTGCACCTGTCCAAAGTATGACAACATGTATTTTGGTAACATCCATTGCCGGTTCGAATCCCATACAATGCCAAAAGGTACTCTGCTCTGTTTGGCCCTTGAGCAAGGTCCTTAACCTGCAATTGCTAAGTGCTTTGAGTAGTGAGAAAAGCGCTATATATATCCATCCATCCTTCCATTTTCCAACCCGCTGAATCCGAACACAGGGTCACAGGGGTCTGCTGGAGCCAATCCCAGCCAACACAGGGCACAAGGCAGGAACTAATCCCAGGCAGGGTGCCAACCCACCGCAGGACACACACAAACACACCCACACACCAAGCACACACTAAGGCCAATTTAGAATCGCCAATCCACCTAACCTGCATGTCTTTGGACTGTGGGAGGAAACTGGAGCACCCGGAGGAAACCCACGCAGACACGGGGAGAACATGCAAACTCCACGCAGGGAGGACCCGGGAAGCGAACCCAGGTCCCCAGATCTCCCAACTGCGAGGCAGCAGCGCTACCCACTGTGCCACCGTTCATCTGACTTATCCAAAAACAATCAAACATTTCAGATTTATGGAGGAAGGCCAGTTCTGAGTCCTTTCCACCTTAGTTTCACCTTTGCTCCATATATTAAGATGCTAAGGGGAAACAGAGCTACCAGATTATAACGGGAATATTTAATATATCCCACTTTACATTCTCAGAGTCCCTCACCTTCTCAGATGCTATGGACGGAACGGACCCTTCAGGTCTTTCTGATCCTCTACGCTCACTCTGTGACATCAATCAAGTTTGTCCAAAAGGGCATTTGTGATGAGCTGACGCTCGAGTCTGCATATGAGATGACAACAGCATATCTTTAACTTAAAAAATAATTTAAAAATGAATAGTAACAAGACAGAGGCCAAATCTTAACATTGATAATACATAAATGAATAAATATACACATACATAAGTTACACAATCAATCACTTTATGCTTTATATTTGTAATTAAGTTACATCACTTGGCAGACATCTTTTTTTCCTGGTGCCCTCAGTTATTTAAATGGCATTTGCCAAGCTCCAGGCAGCAGTTAGCCACTATACCATATATGCCAGAGTAATGGAGTTCTGCCAAGATGGCTGTCCTTCTCACAAAATTCACCCATCTCAGCAGAGTACTTCAGAAGCTCTGTTAGAGTGATCATTGGGGTTTTGGTCACCATTCTGACCCATGGTCTGAAGAATTGAGGCCAGACAGCTTTCATCAGACCTTGGTTCTCATAGTCTCGAGACTCTTTTAGCTGAACAAAGCAAAGTACAGAGATATCCATAATGAAAACTCTCTGCACCTCCAACATGGGCAGAAGGTTCACCTCCCAACAGGATGATGACCCTAAGCACAAAGCAAAGACAACACAGGAGTGGCTTAGGGACAACTCTAGGAACATCCTTGAGTGGCCCAGCCAGAACCCAAACTTGAACCCAATCGAACATTTCTGGTCAGACCTGATCATTGCTGTCCACCAATGGTCTCCTTCCAACCTGACAGAACTTGAGGGGATCTGCGGAGACGAATGGCAGAAAATCCCCAAATCCAGGTGTGTGAAGCATGTCGTGTCAAATCCAAGAAGGCTGCAGGCTGGAATTCCTATCAAAGTGGCTTCAACTAAGTGCTGAGCAAAAGGGTCTGAATACTTGTGTCAGTGGGGTATTTCAGTTTTCTTGTTTTTGCTAAATTTGCAAAAATGTCTACAATCCTGCTTTCAATTTTTTCATTCTTTTATTGAGTGTTTCCTAATCAGGGGAAAAGATGAAATTAAAGATTTTAGCCCAAGGCTGCACTGATAGCATGTTGCCGCACCCACCACACAAGGCTGCAACATCGCAAAATGTAGAAAATGTGAAGGGGGTCCGAGTGCTTTCTGAAGGCGCTGTAAATAGTGTAGTAATAAAGCACAAACAAGACAACACCATTCAGTCCATTAAGCTTGTTTAGTAAGCTTTTCGTCAAGATGTCCCAATATCTCATCCAACCGGTTCTTAAATGCTGCCAGGTATTTTCTTCCAGATTTCTTCTGCCTTTCGTTTTAAGAGGTAACCTCCCAGTTTAGACTTGACTTCATTTTTCCTTAACTCCATGTAGTGTCTTAGTGAATTCTGCTGGAGAAGTGGCGGAGAATCTTGAACACCTAATGAAGGTTTCTATGACAGAACCCAAAGGCAGATACTGTAGATGATTTACGGAGCCTCCAAAGTGTGACAGACATGTATACAAGACCTGGGTTATTGCAGTTTTCAGTGAATACTTCTAGTTATAAATGTCTTCCAGACAAGTGTTGGTGCCTGTTGGTCTGTGGCAGTTATTACGGAGTGTGGCAGTGCAGATCAAGATTGTGCCAGTTTAAGGTACTGACATCTGGCTCCTTCAGTGTTGTTTTAATTTTGTTTTTTTCAAGTCAAGTAGTTTTACAAAAGTATATGGGCTCCTCGGTGATCCCTTGGTTATAAATTCAAAAAAACAAAATAGAATTCCAGTTTCTTTGATCTGAAAAGTAGAACCCCTGGGGGTCCTGTGTCCTTGTTGATTCTAGCTCTCAATATCTTTAAAAAAAAAGGACTCATTGCAGACAGCAGGACAGAGAAAGATGCATTACTTGTAGGCCTCGATGAAGACGACTGGCCTCTTTGGATTCCCGAGTGTCAAGCCCCAGCATCGATAAAGACACACGGCGATATTATGTGAGATTAGCTCTGATGGCTGATTATGAAGCAGGTTTTGGGGGGTAAGCTGCAGCTGTTTTGAAAGTAAAGTACGGTCTCAGATCCTCAAGACTTACACAACAAGGTTTTAGACAGAGATGGCTGGTTGCTTCAAACTCTTTGGGTTACTGAACCTCCACATCCTGTAGAGGCTCTGATGAGCTGGAACTTTTAACAGGATTAGTGGGTAAAGAATGTGGATGGGTGGGTGAAGGTCCACTGAGCTTGAAGCATTTGACTAACAATGCCATCATATTATGATGTAACTGAAAATATCCTGCATCGACCTTTCCACTGTGGCTCAATATGAGAAATCCATGATCACAAATTTAGGTGTGAAAATAGATTCTGCTTTAAAACTTGATAGCCATGTGAACACAGTGGCAAAATCTTGCTTTTTCCAGTTGAGGCGGCTGTCAAAAGTCAAGCCCGTTTTGTCTAAACGCAACCTTGAGACAGTGATATGTGCTTTTATAACTTCTCTCATCTACATTACTGCAATGCACTTCTTTTTGGAATGACCCAGGCCTCCATCGCTCGCCTACAGCCAGTGCAAAATGCTGCTGCTCATACAAGCAAGCGTGAGCACGTTACCCCAATCTTGGCTTCCCTTCACTGGCTTCCAGTTCATTTTCGAATCCATTTTAAGATCCTTGTATTTATTTTTAAATTCTTTAATGGTTGTGCCCCATTTTATATGGCGGAACTGCTGCCCCCTTATGTACCATCTTGCTCTCTCAGGTCAGCAGACCAGATGCCTTTACGGGTTCCTAAGACACGATGCAAACTCCGAGGTGATTGGGCTTTTTCAGTTGTAGCTCCAAAACTGTGGAACGATTTCCCATTGCATGTTAAGCAGGCTCCTTCACTTGCTGTCTTTAAATCCTATTTAAAAACAGACTTTTACTACCTGGCCTTTAAACCCAGTGTGAGATTTTGACTATCGGTGTACTCTTTATTATGAATTTCTTCAGCTATTTTGCATTTCTGTTTCTTTTACCCTTTGGTTATTGTGTGTCTTATATGTTGGGTTTTATTGTACAGCACTTTGGTCAGCCTTGATGTTGTTTTTAAAGTGCTTTATAAATCACACGCAGCCGACACGCCATTTCTCGATTCTTATTCCTCCTCTTCCAAACCCTTCCCCTCGCTGGCCCGATACAATGCCCCGACATGTCACACCGATGTTGCAGCGATTTTCGTCGGAGAAGATGGCGAACTGCCTGCCAAAAGGGACATTTGCATCTATCCCATAGGCAACTCCTGTAAACAGATTTCCACGCTCAATATGAATTGAGATCCTATGGCTTACCCACTTTTATTCCCTTACGGAGACATTGGCTAGCACAAAGATTTACAACATGTTCCCGATAAAAGAACTGCCAAGCGAATAAGGCTTACTCAATGCCAATTTTACGCGTACAGATTAGCAATGAGGAATACATTTAGTATTTTGCACTCCAGCAGCAAATTATTCCAACAGTACGTCGTAGATGCGCATGTTAAAACAGAGGGGCACGCATCTCAACTATCTCAGATTACATCAACAAGATCTGCGCGTGGAACAATACAAAGGACTTTCAGACGCACTGCAAGCAAACACTGAAAATAACAATGTACGTGTAGGCAAAATGATCATATTACCGTCCACATTTCCAGGAAGTCCAAGATACATGCAACAAAACTATCAGGATGCCATGGCCATAGTACGTAAATTCAGAAAGCCTGATTTATTTATTACTTTCACATGTAATCCTGCTTGCCCGGAAATTCTACATGCACTGTCGGATAGCCAAAGACCAGAGCACAGACCTGATACTAGTCTTCCACCACGGTCAGTTGTACGTGGCTTTTTCTAGGGTTAGATCTTTCGACTCATTATCTGTCTTCTCCACCAAAACACCTATGCACAACTGCATCTTTCAAGAAGTATTTATTTCTTCTTGATTTCTGAATTCCTTTCTCACCGTTTTCCGTTCCTATTCTTACACCGCTGTATGCTACGGCAGGAATCGGCTAGTAAGTAAATATCCCATGATACTCTAATGCAGGGACTCCTAAGCTTTTTAATGTCACAACCCCAATAAGAGAATGGATGCCATACTGGGACCCAAGAAGATGAATGTTAACATTATAACAGCTGAGGCATACAGTCAGGTCCATAAGTATTTGGACAGTTATACGCTTTTCATAATTTTGTGCCATTACAATGGTTTTGAAATTAAGCAATCAAGATGTGATTGAAATGTCGACTTGAAGTTTTAACTTAAGGGGTTTAACAAAAACATTGTATGAGCCATTTAGAAAAGACAGACATTTTTGTCATATATGACCCCCACTATTTTCAGGTGCTCAAAACTATTTGGACAAACTAACATAATCATAACTATATTAATCATTTTCAATATTTGGTTGAAAATCCTTTCCAGTCAATGACTGTCTGAACTCAAGTGCTGGGTTTCCACCCTTTACTGTCGCGGTCTTCAGGTTCTGCTTGTTTGTTGGACTTTCTGCCATCAGTTTTTGTCTTCAGTAAGTGAAGTGCATGTCCAGTTGGGTTGAGGTCAGTTGTTTGACTGGGCTATTGAAGAATCGTCCACTTCTTTGTGTTGGTTTGCTGTTCCCAGTAAGTTTTGGCTCATTGTCCATCTGTACTGTGAAGTGTCGTCCTATCAGTTTTGTAGCATTTGTCCGAGTCTGAGCAGACAGTTCAGCGCCCCTGGACACTTCAGAATTTATCCTGCTACTTCTGCCAGCAGTCATATCATCAATAAACACCAGTGAGTGACTTCCATACTCTTCTCTATCCATCATTCTGGTACATATTGATCTTAATTTCATTTGTCCAAAGTAAACTGTTCCAAAACTGGACTGTTTTTTTTTAAATATTTTCTGGCAAAGTCTAACCTGTCCTCCCTATGCTTGAGGTTTACCAGTGGCTTGCACCCCATCTTTACTTTCATGAAGTCTTCTCTCGATTGTAGACTTTGACAGGTCTACCTCCCAGAGAGTGTTGTTGGTGTAGCTAAATGTTGTGAAAGGGTTCTTCTTCACCAAGGACAGCATTCTGTGATCATCCAGCACAGTTGTCTTCTGTAGTTTTCCAGACCTTCTGGTGTTACTGAGTTCACCAGTGTGTTCCCTCTTCTTAAGAATGTACCAGATGGTTGATTTGACCACTCCTGGTGCTTCTGCTATCTTTCGGATGGGGTTGTCTTGTTTTCTCAGCCTAATGATGGCCTGTTTTTAATTGCATGAACAGCTCTTTGGACTTCATATTAAGAGTTCACAGTGATACTTTCAAATGTAAATCCCACACTTGGAATCAACTGCAGACCTTCTACCTGCTTAATAGTTAATGAAATAAACAGGAACCTTCTCCCACCTGGCTATGGAACAGCCTGTCATAATCAGCCAGGCTGTGGCATTTAAACGATCCTCAGTTGGTACTAAGGTGCCCAAAATGTGCCAAGAAAATATCCCCCACACCATTACACCACCCTGAACCGTTGATACAAGGCAGGATGAATCCGTGCTGTCATGTTGTTGATGCCAAATTCTAACCCTACCCTACCAATGTCACAGCATAAATCGAGACTCAGACCAGGCAACATTTTCCCAATCTTCTGTTGTCAAATTTTGGTGAGCCTGTGTGAATTGTAGCCTCACTTGCCTGTTCTTAGCTGACAGGAGTGGCACCCAGTGTGGTCTCCTGCTGCTGTAGCCCACCTGCTTCAAGGTTTGACATGTTGTGTGTTTAGAGATGCTCTTCTGCATACCTCAGTTTGAGTTCCTGTTGCCTTTCTATCAGCTCAGAACAGTCTGGCCATTCTCCTCTGACATCAACAAGGCATTTCTGCCCAGAGAACTTCCGCTCACTGGATATTTTCCCTTTTTTGGACCATCCTCTGCAAACCCTTGAGATGGCTATGTGTGAACATCTCAGTAGATCAGCAGTTTCTAAAATCCTCAGAGCAGCCCGTCTAGCACCAACAGCCATGCCACATTCAAAATCACTTCAATCTCCTTTCTTCCCTTTCTGATGCTTGGTTTGAACTTCAGCAGGTCATCTTGACAATGTCTACAGGCCAAAATGCTCTGATTTAGAGAGTGTATTCAAGGCTCATGCAATGGTAATTCTACTACTATGAGCCACGGGGTGGCACTGTATCTAAGTACCTCTCCTCCTCCTCCTCCTGCCTTTGCAGGTTGGAAGACTATTGGCTGGCCTCTGACTTCACTCCCAGTTTCTGACCTCCTGGACCCGCCCCTTCCGCTTGCTCAGCCTCATAAGTGGCTCCACTACCATCTGGAGGCAGTCGCAGAAGGCTCTCTTTTGAAAAGATGCTCTGCATAACTGCACGCCAAATTATACAATTATACTTTACAATCTCTTTTGTTATTTGTTTCTTCACTCTAAACATTTTTTTGGTCAAAGACAACCGTTTACCTTTAAAGGTTTGATTTATACTCCATGCTTATATGAATCCACATCTTCTGTGCAGATGATATAATTATTGGTGTTTATAATCAATCCATCCATTTTTAAACCCACCTTTTCCAATTCATTGGTGGAGTTTAGAGGAGCACTTGATGCTGCCAGGATAGGAGCCAAGCCTGTTTGTCACAGGCCAAACAGTCTGTTATGAGCTACAAAGCCAAACAAGCACTTCCAAAAATACACACTAGAAGGGGAAATCCCATCAAAACCCCAGTCAAGACACAAAAAGGGCCTTATACATAGTTTATATAAAAAAACAAAACAAAAGATATATTCTAGACAAAAAATGTTCCTCAATAACAATAAAGCTCAATGGAGCAAAAAGGCAATAAGAATTGCCCATAACAATAAAGCAATCCAATGCAACCAAATGTCCCAATATGAATTCCCATAATAGTCGGTGTGCTGAAAGGCATATCAAAAATCTAATAACTCACCAACAACATTAAATTCACAAAAACACAACAACTCACCACTCCTAAGTGCATTCCAAATGAGCCACCGGGAATGATGGGAGACCCTCTTGATTTATAGGGCTGAGTGCAGTTCCTGGCGGTGATTTTAGAACACCTCAGTTTTTCTTTATTTATTTATTTGTCACATACATAGTTATACAGGACAACGCGCAGTGAAATGCATCTTTTTCAAATACCTTTTGGGGTCAGAGCAAAGGGTCAGCCATTGTACAGCGCCCCTGGAGCAATTGAAGGTTAAGGGCCTTGCTCAAGGGCCCAGCAGAGTAGACGGGGATTCAAACCAGCAACCTTTGGGATGCCAGCGCAGATCCTTATCCTCAGAGCCACCACTCCGCCCTAAAATTGTAAATGTAACAAAACAAGGACTTCTTCAGGATTTGAACCCGGGACCTCTCGCACCCTAAGCAAGAATCATTACCCCTAGATCAACAACCCAGTTAAAAACTTGTGCTCTTTTTATAGAAATGAATGCAGTTTAATGTCTTAATATTTCATTAATTCAAGGCATATAGCAAAGAATCAATGGTAAATAAAAAAAATGAGTCAACGAATCATTAAGTGTACAAAATTGAAATTCAAATTTTGGATTCCTCAAAGTAGCCCTCTTTTGCTGATATAACAGTCAAACTGTGGTGACCCTTGTGATACAGATTGCCAGTCATTGACTCTGCCTCCAGTAAAAGAACCCCCAGACCATCACATTCACTCCACCATGTTTGACAGTTGGTGTAACACATGAGGAACCATCACCATCATCAACTCAAATGCATACAAACACTCTACATAATGAGCCGAAGAGTTCAAATTTTGATTCATCAGTCCATACGACTTTCTTCCCGTCTACAGTAGTCCACAGGCCCCCCTATTTTGTTCTTTAAGGAATGGCTTTCTTGCTGCCACTCGCCCTGTCGAACCTGCGCACAAAGTCTCCTCTTCACAGTACACACTGACACTCGGCTTTTGTCGACCTGCACTGTTAAGTTTGAAGTTGTTGTGTTGTGAGGCCCCTGTGATCACAGCAGCTGGTGACCCTCAAAAACTTGTCTTCTGATTGGCTGGTTATTTTGGCTCTGCTAGAGCTCCTCCTATCAGAGTTTCTTTCAGTTTCCAATTGCCTTTGGATTGTGTAGAACAACACTGGCCTCACTGAGACCTTGATTTTCTTTTGCAGTTTCTCTAAATGAAAGGCCTACACCATCCATCCATCCTCTTCCGCTTATCCGAGGTCAGGTCGCGGGGGCAGCAGCTTGAGCAGAGATACCCAGACTTCCCTCTATCCGGCCACTTCTTCTAGCTCTTCCGGGAGAATCCCAAGGCGTTCCCAGGCCAGCCATGAGACATAGTCCCTCCAGCGTGTCCTGGGTCTTCCCCGGGGCCTCCTCCCCGTTGGATGTGCCCGTAACACCTCACCAGGGAGGCGTCCAGGAGGCATCCTGATCAGATGCCTGAGCCACCTCATCTGACTCCTCTCGATGCGGAGGAGCAGCGGCTCTACTCTGAGCTCCTCCCGGATGACTGAGCTTCTCACCCTATCTTTAAGGGAGAGCACAGACACCCTGTGGAGGAAACTCATTTCAACCGCTTGTATTCGCGATCTTGTTCTTTCGGTCACTACCCATAGCTCATGACCATAGCTGAGGGTAGGAACATAGATCGACTGGCCTACACTTCTACAGGTAATAATGCTCTGTCTCGTTTCATTTTGTTAACTGCCATTTTCTTACCACTGTAATACTGTAAGTCGTACTTCAGAGGGTGTAGTAACACAGTGCGTTCCAACTCTGCTTTAAGACACATGGAGGGTTTTTAAGTAATCAACAGAAATTGGGACACCAGTGCAAATTGTTTGCTTCAACTTACCAGGCTTCATTTACTTGAATTGCTGCAGAACACCAGTAGGTTGTAACCTGTTAGTTGTTTCCTGAAGAAGGCCCATTTGTATCTTATATTTCCTTTTTTTCTGTTTTTTCCTAAGCTAAACTTTAAATGTAAACCTCTGGTAGTTTACTGCTTACTTTTTCACCTTTTTATGTCATTCATTGCATTTCAATTGATTAAATTTGAAGAAAAACTGAGGCGTTCTAAAATGTTTGACCAGTAGTGTACATGAGTAGCAGTTCTTGAAGTGCACTCTTTATTTACTTAAAGATATCAGTATTATTTATTATCTCTACATATGTTTCATTGCAGTATTCTTGCCTCACAGCACCTAGACGCCATTCTGATTTCCACATCTTGTAACTTCTGTGTAACGTTTTCATGCTGTCATTGTGGTCAAGTGGGTTTCCTGCCACAGTCCTAAGATACACTATGAGTTTCACAAGGAGAACTAAATTAGCTAAGCACTAATGAATTAGTGTGGCAAGGTGTATAAAATGATGTGAACATCTGATTCAAGCTCATCCCACTGACTCATACCAAACCAAATTAGATTCTCCAGTCAAACTGGACTTTGTGTGTTAAGCATGCATATAAGAAACCACAGTAAGTGTAATGTGAACCACAGAGTTCCCAAGCATAAAGTCCTGAACAATGACTTAAAATGCTCACTTCTTCTTCTTCTTCTTTCAGCTGCTCCCGTTAGGGGTTGCCACAGCAGATCATCTTCTTCCATATCTTTCTGTCCTTGTCATCTTGTTGTGTTACACCCATCACCTGCATGTCCTCTCTCACCACATCCATAAATCTTCTCTTGGGCCTTCCTCTTTTCCTCTTCCCTGGCAGCTCTATCCTTAACATCCTTCTCCCAATATACTTAGCATCTCTCCTCTGCCCATGTCCAAACCAATGCAATCTCGCCTCTCTGACTTTGTCTCCCAACCGTCCAACTTTCCCTGACCATCTAATGTACTCATTTCTAATCCTATCCATCCTTGTCATCCTCTCATTTTCCAAGATTCCATTAAACAATCTGGTTAAAGACTCCACTGCCATCTCTCCTAAACACCTCCATGCTTCCATAGGTATGTCATCTGGACCAATGGCTTTTCCATTTTTCTCTTCATAGCTGTCCTTACTTCCTCCATGCTAATCCGTTGTACTTCCTGATTCACTATCTCCACATCATATAACCTCTTCTCTCTCTCATTCTCATCATTCATCAGCCTCTCAAAGTACTCTTTCCATCTGCTCAACACACTCTCCTCGCTTGTGAGTATGTTTCCATCTTCATCCTTTATTATCCTAACCTGCTGCACATCTTTCCCAGCTCGGTCCCTCTGTCTCGCCCACCGGTCCTTTTCTCCGTCCTTAGTGTCTAACCTCTCATACAACTCATCATATACCTTTCCTTTAGCCTTTGCCACCTCTCTCTTCACCTTGTGCCTTATCTCCTTGTACTCTTGTCTACTTTCTGCATCTCTTTGACTATTCCACTTCTTCTTTGCCATCCTCTTCCTCTGTATACTCTCCTGTATTTCCCCATTCCACCACCAGGTTTCCTTTTCCTCCTTCCTCTGTCCAGATGTCACGCCAAGCACCCTTCTTGCTGTCACCCTTACTACATCTGCTTTATTTTCCCAGCTGTCTGGTAAGTCTTCACTACTACCCAGTGCCTGTCTCACCTTCTCCCTAAACTCAACCTTGCAGTCTTCCTTTATCAGCTTTCACCATTTGATCCTTGGCTCTGCCCTCACTCTCATCCTCTTCTTGATCTCCAAACGTCATCCTACAGACCACCATCCTATCCTGCTTAACTACACTTTCCCCTGCCACCACTTTGCAGTCTTCAGTCTCCTTCAGATCAACTCTTCTGCATAGGATGTAATCTACCTGTGTGCATCTTCCTCCACTCTTGTACGTAACCCTATGTTCCTCCTTCTTCTTAAAATATGTATTCACCACAGCCATGTCCATCCTTTTGGCAAAATCCACTGTCCTCTGACCTTCTTCATTCCCCTCCTTGACACCATACCTACCCATCACCTCCTTGTCTCCACTGTTCCCTTCACCAACATGCCTGTTGAACTCTGTTCCAATCGCCACTTTCTGTACCCTTGGGTACACTGTTCATCACTTCATCCAACTCACTCCAAAAATCTTCTTTCTCATCCATTGCACACCCAACTTGCGGTGCATATGCACTAACAACATTCATCATCGCACCTCCAATTTCCAGCTTCATAATCATTACTCTGACACTCTTTTCACCTCTAAAACACTCTTGACATGCTGTTCCTTCAGAATAACCCCTACTCTATTTCTCCTCCTATCCACACTATGATAGAACAATTTGAGTCCACCTCCAATCCACCTGGCCTTACTCCCCTTCCATTTAGTCTCTTGCACGCACAATATATCAACCTTCCTTCTCTCCATCATATCTGCTAACTCTGTCCCCTTAGCAGTCATACTGACAACATTCAAAATTCCTACCCTCAGTTCCACTCTCTTTACCTTCCTCCTCTCTTCCTGCCTCCGGACACGTCTCCCTCCTCTTCTTCTCGTTCTCTGGCCAACAGTAGCCCAATTTCCGCCAGCACCCTGTTGGCTAACAGTACTGGTGGCGGTTGTTTTTAACCCGGGGCTCGACTGATCTGGTATGGAAATTTGTATTTTTGTCTGCATATTGATTTGGCTAAATTTTACACCGGATGCCCTTCCTGACGTAACCCTCCCCATTTATCCGGGCTTGGGACCGGCACGAAGAAACACACTGGTTTGTGCATCCCCTGTGGCTGGGTTACTTAAAATGCTCACTAGAGAGGGAAAACCATTAAACCCTAGACAGTCAGAAAAAGGACACACGTGGTATCTTGAAAAACAGTGAAGCTCCAAAGAGCACTAAAAACTCAGGAGGCAATGCCTTCAAAATAGGCAATCCCAAAAGCAAGCAAAGTCCCAATATGAAATCCAAAGAGTTGTCAAAAGACAGAGTAAAAGGTCCAAAAAATTGAGAAATCCAACATCATCATGAGTGCTTTTAATGAACCGCAAGGGACTTTGTGCTCCGTCAGCCTTTATAAAGCTCAGGGATATCCCTGGACAGTGATAGGCTGGTGGCGCCACCTCTTAGGGAACCACCCACAAGACACGAGGAACATGGTAAAAAAAAAACCTCATTGACACAAAGAAACTAAATGATCAACAATAGTGGTGAAGAATATGTAATTATACAAATAATAAACATGAACAACAAAATTAACAAACAAAAGAATGAAAAAGAAACAAAAAAGACAAAAAGGAATTTGACCCTCCCCCATAACCAAATGAAGCTACTGTGAATAACAATATATAAAATAAAATATACAATGGCTCCTTTGCATACATTTAACATTTCAAACAAATGTAAATGTTAAACCCAATATACAAACTGCAGTTATATTTCTATTATATACAAAAAAAAAAAACACTGCATGCTGTTATGACTTTGTCTCTGTAATTTAAAGTAAGCAGCAAATCAACGGGCCGACACTGTGCTTAACGCGGCGGTCTCACAGCTTGAAAGCCCAGCTCACCTCCCAGCCCACTAACCGTGTTCTCTGTATGTACAGTGAATTCAGAGACGATTCAGACCCTTTAGTTCATTTTAATTGGATCCACTTGATGTTCTTTTCCATCACTCTACACTCAATAACCCACAATGACAAAGTGAGAAAGGTTTGAAAATGGATTAAAAATTAAAGAATGAAATCTCAAATTCACAGAAGTACTCAGACCCTTACCTGTGGCACTCCAAAGTGTGTCCTGTTAGCTTTAATTCTCCTTGAGATGTTTCCAGAACTTGATTGGAGTCCACCTGTGACAGACGTGTACCTGTGTATAGAAGGTCCAACAATTCACATTGCATGTCAGGACAAACATCAAGCCATGAAGTCCCAGGGTCTCTCTGTGGACCTCCGTGATAGAAGTGTGGTGAGGCACAGATAAGGTCAAGGAGATCAAACTATTTCTAAAGCTCTGAGTGTTCCCAGCAGCATAGTGGCCTCAAATATTGTGACATGGAATAAGTTTGGAACCATCAGGACTCATCCTAGCCCGGCAAGAAAGTTCTTGGTCAGACAGGTGACCAAAAACCCAATGGTTACTCTAACTGAAGTCCTCTGCTGAGAAGGGAGAACCTGTTGGAAGGACCACCATCTCAGCAGCACTCCATCAATCAGGTGTTTATGATGGATAGAAGTCTCTCTTGAGTAAAAGGCATTTGATAGTTTAAAAGACCGTGAGAGCAATAGGAGAATGATTCCTTGGTCTGAGGAGACAACATAGGGCAACAGACAGCACATTGTTTTCATTGCCGTGTTGTCTGTTTAATTCAACAGGCACCATGACTAGCAAATAATAAAACACTAAGGTCTGTGAGTCCAGGCCCTCGGAGCAATCTGATTGGTCCTCTGAAAGTCACCTCCAAGGATGAGGAGGATAAAAACTGACAGCAGGCAAGAAAGGTCCCTCAAAAATAATGAGAGTCACTGAGAAGCAGGATTTATGGGAAACTGCTTGAGAAAGGAGATGTTCACACAAACAAAAACAGAGGAAAAACACTTAAAGTGAATGAAAGGCAAGAGGTGGCAAATATATATATATTTTTAATTCTGTTACCTGTCTGTCAGGAACCGTGGCCAGTGTACTATATAATAAAACACTAAAGTTTGTGTGTCCAGGTCTTCTGAGCAATCTGATTGGTTAGTTTGGCTTTGGCGACGTGATGAAAGAGTAAGGGTGAGTATGATATGCATGAAGGGGAGTAAAGGTGTGTGAGGAACGCTGAGAGAGGCGCCTTCAAAGATGGCAAATATAAAATCGGACAGGAGGTCAGGGACGTGCAGTCAGGGGAGGCAGGTGATGAAGAGCCTCACCTGTCATCATGAAAAGTAAAAAAAACTAATACAGTAATGATAACATAAAATAAAGTTCTCCACTGGTCTGTTCTATAAATTTGTTATCTGTATGATTCCAACAATTTTGATCAATTGTTATAGTCAAAATTATTGAATTGGTGCATCTGGGGAGAAATGCGAGGTGCAGCAGTGACGAGACAAGCCTCACCTCGGACGGCACTGTCCCTCACACACTGGGTTGATGCATGCAATTAGTGCGTGCCTGCTGCTGTCTCTCTGTATGTCGCCCCTCTAATGTTTATTATACACCCTGACTTTCTAATATCTTTAATGAATGTGTGTGACATATTTACTCTTGCTGATCGGACATAAAACCGTGGTGAAAAGGCACAAGGTGAGGCAGAGAGTACCGTGCCGCCCTGAAGGGGGCGCATGTGAGCCCAACAGGTGCTTGTTGCTGCTGCTCTTTTTGGCGATAAACTTCACTGAGGCGGAGAGACTTTTAAAACTAAAGAAAAATAAGGAGGACTTTTACAAGAAAGTGACGGAGATTTTCGTGGAGAAGGATAGGCACGTAGACTTCATTTACAAATACAGAGGTAAGACCACAAATGGTTTTCAATGTTATAAAAAATGGGATCAGACTAAGAAAAATACAATTCAATACTTAAAAACTTAATTTTGACCTTAAATAAAACATTATTTTGTTTTTCTTGTTATCCTTTTGTTGAACCGTCTGTATTAAAATTGATTAAAGCATCAAATTCATCCATTTTCCAACCCGTTATATCCTAACACAGGGCCACGGGGGTCTCCTGAAGCCAATCCCAGCCAACACAGGGCGCAAGGCAGGGCAGGGTGCCAACCCACCGCAGACTAAATATTTCAAAATTGAAATCCGTTTTTTTTTTGTACACCTCTCTGTACTTTAATTTGTATTGAATGAGTACGAACTGCAACGGCAAATTTAGAACACATGGAGGGTGAGGAGCAAATGGGCTCTCACCGCTAGAAATGTAATATTCTTTCTTAGCCAAATATGCACCTTACTTACAGTGCATCCGGAAAGTATTCACAGCGCATCACTTTTTCCACATTTTGTTATGTTACAGCCTTATTCCAAAATGGATTAAATTCATTTTTTTTCCTCAGAATTCTACACACAACACCCCATAATGACAACGTGAAAAAACTTTACTTGAGGTTTTTGCAAATTTATTAAAAATAAAAAAACTGAGAAATCCCATATACATAAGTATTCACAGCCTTTGCTCAATACTTTGTCGATGCACCTTTGGCAGCAATTCCAGCCTCAAGTCTTTTTGAATATGATGCCACAAGCTTGGCACACCTATCCTTGGCCAGTTTCGCCCATTCCTCTTTGCAGCACCTCTCAAGCTCCATCAGGTTGGATGAGAAGCGTCGGTGCACAGCCATTTTAAGATCTCTCCAGAGATGTTCAATCGGATTCAAGTCTGGGCTTTGGCTGGGCCACTCAAGAACATTCACAGAGTTGTCCTGAAGCCACTCCTTTGATATCTTGGCTGTGTGCTTAGAGTCGTTGTCCTGCTGAAAGATGAACCGTCACCCCAGTCTGAGGTAAAGAGCGCTCTGGAGCAGGTTTTCAGCCAGGATGTCTCTGTACATTGCTGCAGTCATCTTTCCCTTTATCCTGACTAGTCTCCCAGACCCTGCCGCTGAAAAACATCCCCACAGCATGATGCTGCCACCACCATGCTTCACTGTAGAGATGGTATTGGCCTGGTGATGAGCGGTGCCTGGTTTCCTCCAAACGTGACGCCTGACATTCACACCAAAGAGTTCAATCTTTGTCTCATCAGACCAGAGAATTTTCTTTCTCATGGTCTGAGAGTCCTTCAGGTGCCTTTTGGCAAACTCCAGGCAGGCTGCCATGTGCCTTTTACTAAGGAGTGGCTTCCGTCTGGCCACTCTACCATACAGGCCTGATTGGTGGATTGCTGCAGAGATGGTTGTCCTTCTGGAAGGTTCTTCTCTCTCCACAGAGGACCTCTGGAGCTCTGACAGAGTGACCATCGGGTTCTTGGTCACCTCCGTGACTAAGGCCCTTCTCCCCCGATCGCTCAGTTTAGATGGCCAGCCAGCTCTAGGAAGAGTCCTGGTGGTTTCGAACTTCTTCCACTTACGGATGATGGAGGCCACTGTGCTCATTGGGACCTTCAAAGCAGCAGAAATTTTTCTGTAACCTTCCCCAGATTTGTGCCTCGAGACAATCCTGTCTCGGAGGTCTACAGACAATTCCTTTGACTTCATGCTTGGTTTGTGCTCTGACATGAACTGTCAACTGTGGGACCTTATATAGACAGGTGTGTGCCTTTCCAAATCATGTCCAGTCAACTGAATTTACCACAGGTGGACTCCAATTAAGCTGCAGAAACATCTCAAGGATGATCAGGGGAAACAGGAGGCACCTGAGCTCAATTTTGAGCTTCATGGCAAAGGCTGTGAATACTTATGTACATGTGCTTTCTCAATTTTTTTATTTTTAATAAATTTGCAAAAACCTCAAGTAAACTTTTTTCACGTTGTCATTATGGGGTGTTGTGTGTAGAATTCTGAGGAAAAAAATGAATTTAATCCATTTTGGAATAAGGCTGTAACATAACAAAATGTGGAAAAAGTGATGCGCTGTGAATACTTTCCGGATGCACTGTATGTGTGTGTAAAGAGTGCTGATGAGATATGAAACATAAGAACCAGTAGTCAGTGTGTATGTTTGGGTTCCTATATTTGTAAAGGAGTCAGTGCCTCACCAGCCAGGAACCTCAGCGCACGTCGCTGCAGGAGGTGACAACAGGTACCTCAAAAGAGTGAGAATGCGCTTGAGAGACAGAGCGCCAGCAAAGGATGTTCACACATGCAAGAATACAGAGGAAAGGCGCTGAAGGTTCACACAGGGCAAGAGACAGAATCATTTAAATATATTTGCTATTAAATGTTCGACAGTTGCAGTGGCTAGTGAAGTAATAAAATACATCAAAGAGTAATTAGGTGGTGTAGTTGAACTGCTGCTGCCTCACAATAAGACGACCAGGGTTCGCATCCTTTCTTGGAGTTTGTATGTTCTCCCTGTGCCTGATGACACTAAATTGGTGTGCGTCTACTGTATGTGTGTGACGGTCCTGCGTCCTTCCTTCACCTTCCATCAGCTCGTATATGGTGCAATGTGTTAATGTCAAATCAATTATTCTTCTTAGGCAAAGGATGACTTTACTTCTTATTTCTTTTCCTAATTCAGCCTTTATAGATGGCCCAAAAGTTTCCTTAAAAATGATTTACTTCATGAGGTAGAAGTACTGAATAAAAAAAAGAATAGATGTGTTAAATATTTGAAATATTAAAATGTGTGCTTCAATTTAAATTGTTGTTAAAGTCTAATTATTCTCAAGTGTGATAGGAAAGTCTTCTCTGATTGAGATCTAAGTAAATGGCATAGCATTGCAGTGCACCATCCATTGGATCGTATTTTGTAACGCATGACATTGTGTTTGTCATTCCAATAAACTTTGAATTAATAAAATGCATTCCTACAAATGTTTGTGATGCACCCCTGTGATGGTCCAGGAAGGCTCCATGCTCCCTGTTGAACCCGAACTGTTATAGTCATGAGCCGAGCAAATGAGGACACACACTTACAGCAATGGGCAAGTGCAAAGGTGACAAGCGCTTTTATTAAAAACCCAATCAAAATATCAAAGTTCCAATAGTGCAGTGCATCAAACCAATGAATGATTAATCTTCAATAAAATTCAGTGCGTGTGGAGGTCAAAAACAAGTCAATCAGTAATCCAGTAAAACGAGACAGCTCCTTCTTAGAATATGAGCCCCAGTGCTCCCCTCTACTTATCCTATGCAGACCCCCTAACAGGTGCAGTCATCCTTAAATACCTGACTTGGGTCGCTATTGCCAGGCCTTTTGCATCTACAGGTATGGCCACACTCACGTCTCCTGCTGCCAGTCCCTCGACATTCGTGGGGGACACCACATAACGGGCATCATTCAATAGGAGCACCCCCTTCTTCAGCCCCTGGCTCCTCTGTCTGAGGCTCACACCCGACCCCACCTGCCTCCATCCCTCTTTCTTTCTTCTTTAACCTTTGCCTTTTTTCTTCTGCTCTCTCTCTTCCCCATTTCCCTCTGCCTGATCGGGTACAAACGTCACCCACCGCCCTTTTCGAGGTGTGAATGCGCCACCTGACTGATCTGCTTGTATTTCCACATGAAGGCGCAATCAGCCAAGCACTGCAGTCAAACCCCGAAGCAGTGCCGTCATGCGCAAATCTACACCTGTTCTGAGCCCGCACGCTCTCGGGACACGATTATGTACCTCCACCTACCACTTATCACACCCATCTGTTGGAAGAACAAATGTGATGCAAATGTCTCCACTGCATGCCATTTGATATCAGATTCGTAATAGCAGAGTTAATGTTTGTAATGCGCCATCTGTTGAAATGACAGAGACAAAGCAACCGAGCAGACACACAGATACACAGACATTTGTTCTTCCTTTAAGGTGGATAGAATTTTGCAGACTCAAGACTGGAATTAATGGTAAGTCACTATTAACAGATTTATCTCAGATTGTTTCATGAATCAGTTTACTCTGTGCAATTATGTTTTGTTAACATAAAGTTAATGAACACCACACAGTCAGGAACAAAGTTCAGTTACCATTTCTAAAATAAAACAAAAAAAAAAACAGAACTTTTCAAGTTAGGCCGCCTTAAAGGCCTCACGAGTGAGCACTTCTTTGCAGCTTTACGATCAGTCGCATTTCTAGGCCTTTTGTCCCACAGTGCCATCTTTTGTGGCTGCGCTCCAGAGCACAATCGGTGGGGAGGGGCAGAAATGGAAAGCGAGCCCTTAGGTGGTCTCCAATTACACTGGTGGGTCGCTTTTTTTTTTTTTTACTTTTGAGAAAAAGATGAAAGAGGACCAGCAGCCGATTCTCTTATCACCTGCTATTTCCTTTAAAGTAAAAAGCTGGTAGGCAGCCATCCTGCTGTTTTTGAACTTTGGCCGAAAAGCCCAAAGCATCTTGAGCTTTAATATATGAGTGAGGACATCTCTTACTTTCACAAATGAAGGTGATGTCTCCCACCTCTGAAATGAGAGAGAGTAGGCCCCCCCCTCCCGCATGAAATGATCACATCATCGCACCTACTGCTTCCTTTCCACCCTCCTCACTTACTGATTGCATAGCAGAAATCAAATCCTGGTTTTCTTCAAACTTTCTTAAATTAATTACTCTTAAATTAAAAACTGAGGTTCTCCTCATTGGTACAAAATCAACTATCTAAAACTGATCATTTTTCCTTTGTTATTGATAATTCCTCTGTCTCCCCATCCCCACAGGTGTCATCCTTGACAGTCCCACATCAGGAACATCTCCCAGACTTCATATTTCCACTTGCGTAACATTAATCGTATTCACCCCACACTTCTGCTATCCTTGTTCACAGCCTTGTCGCTTCTCGTCTCGATTATTGTAATTCCCTTTTCTTTGGTCTTTCACCCAAATCTCTTTATAAGCTTCAGCTGGTCCAGAATTCAGCTGCCCACCCGCATCATTACTAGAAGCCCCTCTATTCACCAGATCTCTCTCGTCTTGCAGCAGCTTCATTGGCTTCCAGTTAAGTTCCGAATTCAGCTCAAAATTCTCCTACTAACTTCTAAGGCTCTCCACAATCTTGCCCCTCCATATCTGTCTGACCTCCTCCATGTTGCCATTCCCACCCGCACCCTTAGATCCTCTTCCTCCATCCACTTGACTGTCCCCTTGGTCCTTCTTACCACTACGGGGAGCTGAGCATTCAGTCGCTCTGGAACTCACTACCATCTGAGCTTACAAACATTGAATCATTTTCACTTTTCAAATCTAAACTTAAAACTCATTTGTTAAGACTGCTTTTTCTCTCTGATTACAATTGCTCTGTCTGATTTTAACTTTTGTATTTTATTTTTGTTTATAATCTGTGTTTTACCTATTGTTCGGTGTCCTTGAGTGTTTAGAAAGGCACCTACAGTACGAATAAATAAAATGTATTATTATTATTATTTATTATCATGTTCAACCCTGCACCTGCCGGGTTTTATCTTTGTGCTGCTTATGAGAGGCAATTTAGCATGGCTGCCTTTAACTTTGACTAATCATTAACACAAATAGCACTTCTGGGCAAATTCTCAGGCTCACTTGTGCCAGAGGGAAAAACCTCCAGTTGAAAACAAAATACAGGGAATGTCTGCCACCCGAACGCAAAGACAGATATTTTCTTTTTCATTGAGCGATTCATCTATTCAGTTTCCAAACCCGCTTACCCACAGCAGGCGCGTGGGGAGGTTTGAGCCGATCCCAGGAGTGGGCAATGTCGGTCCTGGAGGGCCGCAATGGCTGCAGGTTTTTGTTCCAACCCAGTTTCTTACTGAGATGTCAATTATTGCTGATGAAGAAGCACTTACTGCTCAAGTGGCATTTTGATGCTTCATTTTAGTGGTCTCGCTTGTTAAGGTTCTCCACCCGTAATTGCTTATTTCAATCTTAAATGGCTACATTCAGTGTTTATGGGTGGAGTGGTGGCTCTGAGGCAAAGGCTCAGTGCTGGTATCCAGAAGGTTGCCGGTTCAAATCCCCATCACTGCCAAAAGAGATCTTACTCTGCTGGGCCCTTGAGCAAGACCCTTAACCTGTAATTGCTCCAGGGGCGCTGTACAATGGCTGACCCTGCGCTCTGACCCCAAGGGGTATGCGAACACTAACAAATTCCTAATACTAGAAATTGTATAAGACGAAATAAAGAACAAAAAAATAAATAAAAATGAATGGCTCCTTATTAACAATACGATGTAAATGACAATTCTCCGTCTCGCTTGTTTTGATTTACACCTCTGTGTGTTCATCATGCACTTTAATAAAACAGTTAATAGAAAATGTGGCAGACTGAAAATGATCCGTTTTGGGCTTCAAATCATTTTGATGATATCCTTGGAAAGGAAAAAATCTACAATATAAGAATCTAACATTGCAGACTAACAAGCCATGAAATTAAATAAGGTCTGAGATTGGAAAGGATTGGTTTCTAATTAAACAATTGGGTTGGAATGACAAACCTGCAGCCACTGCGACTCTCCAGGACTGACACTGCCCACCCCTGGCCTATTCCAACACGTAGTGGGCACAGGGCAGGAACAACAGTCCATCAAAAGACCAACACTCCGACCCGCATTAGGTTCAATTTAGCGGGAGATTAAATGCAGTCAAAGGTTCGATATCAGAAAAATCAATAAACAGTGAGGTCCAACTTCTTTGCAAAGGAACAACACACACAGGGAATTGTTAGCCAGGAAAACAAGTAAAGAAAAGCTGCACTGGCAAGTGTTTCCAAACCAACCGTATCTGCAAATCTTAAGACAATCAGGTTGTGTGCAATGCTGACCTTTACACCTTTGACCTGGTGATGTCATGTGCCAACACATCTGAAGAGGACATGGCAACCGTCAACAAAAAAAAATCCCTAAAATAGCAGAGCCCAAGGGAAAACAAAACAGCGTCACAGGAGGATGCTACAAATTTTTAGAATTATGAAAATAAAGGTAAAACAAAACACAAACATCAGAGCAGGTCATCCATCTGAAGCTAAACACGTTCAGGCCCAGCCAGTACTTGGATGGAAGACCATTTAGGAAAAGCTTGGTTTGCTGCTGGAAGAGGAGTTGCTGAGGCCAGCAGGGGGCGCCTTACCCTCTGATCTGAATGTGCATCCCATTGTCTCACTGCAGTGACGGGGACACTGTGCTGTAAATATAGTGCTGACCTTCGAATGAGATGTAACATTGAAGTCCTGACTCTCTGTGGTCATAAAAGATCCCTGGGCGTCCTTCATAAACAGTAGGGTGTATCTCGATGTCCTGGATAAACTGCCCACCATGGCCAGGTCATTCTGGCGCCCTAATCATCCCCCATCTCTTATTGGATAACAGTCTCTCACCCCTTCACCACCTAACAGTAATGTGTGGGGAGCATACTGCCGTAAAAATGGCTGCCCCTGAATAGAAGGGATTGTGTTAAATGCTTTAGTTGCCTCACATTTTTATTTTGTTCACCCCACTGAATTAAAGCTGAAAGTCTGCACTTCAACTGTATCTGAGTTGTTTAATTTAAAATTCAATGTGGTAATGTACAGAACCAGAATTAGAAAAAAGTTGTCTCTGTCCAAATATTTATGGACCTAACTGTATATAAATATAGTCAATAAATATGTACTATAATAAATAAATAATAGATATAGGTAATACAGCCCAGTGTGAGGTAGTACACAAATGGCAGCATGACTCAGTGTATGATAAGTTGTTTAAGACGTGTAAACAATGACAGGTCAGAATGTTTCACAGCAGAAGGATATCAAGAGTGTCAAAATACTTAAAGGTCAGTAGGAGATTTTCAGTTCTTCTCTACCCGCACACTCATCTTCACAGGTCAGTGGCTCACATGTATAAAAGTTCTGTTTTTCGAGGTGGTTGAGGCCGTCTGGAAGATCCCAGGGGGCAGCCTGGTGTTAAGGAGTCTAACAGCTTGGGGGTAAAAACTATCCTGCAGCCCGGCAGATCTGACTTTGATGCTGCAGTATCTTCTCTTGGATGGCAAAAGTGTGAAAAGTCCATGTGAGGGGTGTAAGGGGTCCTGCACAATGCTGCAGGCGTTGTGGACACTGCGATTGTAAAATATGTCCTGTAGTGAAGGAAGAGGCACCCCAATAATGTTCTCTGCTGTCTTCACTATCCTTTGCAGGCACTTGTGGTCGGATATGTTGCAGTTGCCATACCAGGTAGTAATGCAGCTGGTCAGAACACTCTCAATGGTGCCTCTGTAGAACATGGTGAGGATGGAAGGGGGAAGACTTGCTTCCTTCGGCCGCCTCAGGAAGTGTATTCAGAATTGAGGGAAGAATGAAGGCAATTAAATACTGAGAGGTCCTTAACGAGAAACCTGCTCCACAGCACACACCACCTCAGACCTCCAAGCAGCCAAGATGCTGCTGGAGTGACTTCAGGACAAGCCTCTGACTGATCTTAAGTGGCTCAGACTTAAACTCCAAAGAACATCAGTGAAGAGACCTGAAAATGGAAGTTAACCGAAACTTCACGTCCAATCTAATGAAGCTTGAGAGGATCTGCCAGGAAGAATGGGATCAACTGCTAAAATCCAGATGTGCAAAACTTGTAGAGACTTAAAAAGAAGACTCAAAGTTGGAATTTCTGCCAAAGAGGCGTCAACAAATTACTGAATTAAGAGTCTGAGTACATCTAAGAGCGAGAGATTTCAGTTTTAGATTTCTAATAAATTTATAAATCTTTCTGAAAACATGAAATCACTTTGTCATTATGGGTAATTGAGTGTGCACTGATAGGCAACACAAATGGCAAGTGTATCAATTTAAAATGAAATCTACAACACAACACAGTGTGCAGAAAGTGAAGGGGTCCGAAAACTTTCTGAATCCACTCTATTTATCATTTTGTTTTATTTTTAATTATTATTATTATAAACAATCCAATTCACTGCCAAACATACAAACTCAGAGCCAATTCAAGTTATAAAGGACATTTCCTCAAAATGAAAAGAAAACCTCATCCCAAAGAGCTGAGTCAGTGAAAGGTGAGCTGTCATCACTGGCAAGAAACTCTAAAAAGCACAGAATATAAAGCTCAAACAAAATGTGAGATATTTTTCTGTAAATGAAAGCTGTTGTGTTTTTCAAATTTTATTTTATTTTATTTTTTTTAAACTAAATCCTGCTCTCACTGTGGAAACAATGCAGGAGCAGGAAGCTTCATTCAAAGTCTTGTCCTCCTCCCTGTCAGGCCACTCCAGTAACAATTCAACGGGTGCTCGACTTGTAATGCTGGTAATGCTTTTCAGGACGTCCCTGTCATGGTGTGGGGGACTCATTAAGGCTTTGGACCTGAAACCCTGAGGTTGTGGATTCAAATACAATACAATACAATTCATTTTTGTAGAGCCCAAAATCACACAAGAAGTGCCGCAGTGAGCTTTAACAGGCCCTGCCTCTTGACAGCCCCCCAGCCTTGACTCTCTAAAGACAACAAAATAAAACCCTTGTAGGGAAAAATGGAAGAAACCTTGGGAAAGGCAGTTCAGAGAGAGACCCCTTTCTAGGTAGGTTGGGCGTGCAGTGGGTGTCAAACAAAAGGAGGTAAATACAATACAAAACACAAGTGATCCTCAATACGACACAATAGTGCAATAGAAATATTACAAGTACAGTGGAACCTCGGTTCACGAACGTCTCGGTACACGTACAACTCGGTTTACGACCAAAACGTTCGCCAAACTTTTGCCTCGGTTCACGACCACACACTCGGTATACGAACAAGCCAGGTTCCCTTTCGGTTTGTATGTGTTCAGTCTCTCCCTGTGCATTTCCTGTGCAGCGAGCAAGAGGGAGAGTGAGAGAGCGCGACACACACACAGGCACGCGAGAGAGAGACAGACGCACACACACAGGCAGCGCAGCGCGACACACACACACACACACGCACGCACGCACGAGAGACAGAGAGAGAGAGAGAGAGAGACCTGGACTCATAAGGTAGGAAGGCAGTTAAAGAATGCACTGGGCTTGATTTTGTTTTCACTTCTGTTTGTAGCGTGCACTGTTGCAATGTTACTTTTCTTGGGGGTTTATTAAATTATAGATTTTTTCAAATGTTCATTTTTTTTCCTGTGCTTAAAACTGTTTTTAGCCAGCGGTTGGTAGCGCTATAGCGCAAACTATTGCATTGTTAGTTTTCTCTGTTGTTCAAGGTTTTCTCAGTGTTATTCAATGTTTTTACATTTAGTTTACTACAAGGGGGCTCCGCCCCCTGCTCGCTTCGCTTGCCTACCCCCAGCGTTTTGAACCTGTGCCCGCTGGGCAGCTGTAGTTTCAGACGCACGTTGTAGGAGCTTGCGTTGTTTTGAACCCATGCTTGCCCTGCTTCTGCGGTTTGAGACGCGCGTTGTAGGCGTATATCCGTCAGTCGAGCTCGTTCGGTTTGTACCCGTGCCTGCTTTGCCTCCGCAGTTTCAGACGGTGGGTCGCGTTCGCCGTTTTGTATAATCCCAAGTGGCACATTATTCCTAACTTCACTCCTGTGCCTTCACTACGCAGTAGTGCCACTCACAATATGGCGGCAACGCCTGCGCCTTCCGTATTATGTCGGGTTTTACCATGCTGTGTAGGCGCCTTTGCCTTTCGTACTTTCCCGCGCCTTCCGACGCGCGATGTAGGCGCCTGCACCTTCCGGGTCTGCCTCCGCTGTGTGGTGTGGACGTTTAACTGTCGTTGTTTCTGCCTTTATATTCTGTATCTCGCTGTGCATGTGTTTCGTGCCTAGGTTTTTTTGAAGCTGTTGCATTCCAGTTTTCATCATCTGTAACCTGCTCTCCATGTGTTTGGCCCCGTTCTTTAACCTCTTTATGACGGTTTACTTTGTTTTCTACTCTGTCTTTTATTTCTGACCTCGCTTTATCCCGCTTGCGGCATGTCAGACGGTTCGTAGTCTCTCCCGTTTCACTCCATAGACTGTGGGGGGGTTTGTGTGGTGCCTTTGTGTCAGAGTCTGTCCCGTTTCACCTTGGGGGGGGGGGGGGGGGGCTTTGTGTGGCGCCTGCGCACTATGTCTCCTGCGTCCACGGGCATACCTGCTTCCATATCCGGTTTACCATTCTCGGTTAGTAATATGGATTACGCTGTGCATTCTATGGTTTAATTAACTATATTTGTGCTTAAAAATTTAAAAAAATATATATTTACATACAGTTCGTATGGTCTGGAACAGATTAATTGTATTTACATACAATCCTATGGGGGAAATTGCTTCGGTTCACTACCAAATCGGTTTACGACCAGAGTTTTGGAACAAATTATGGTCGTGAACCAAGGTTCCACTGTACAGAACAGAATCCAACAGTAGATGATATCATGTAATAGGATTTGGATCCCATTTCTGA
Source organism: Erpetoichthys calabaricus (assembly GCF_900747795.2). Taxonomy (NCBI): domain Eukaryota; kingdom Metazoa; phylum Chordata; class Cladistia; order Polypteriformes; family Polypteridae; genus Erpetoichthys; species Erpetoichthys calabaricus. The sequence continues at coordinate 238,352,193 of NC_041398.2, forward strand.
CACCATGTGACCCTGAGCAGGTCACTTCACCTTCCTGTAACCAACTGTGTCTCAGAGCCTCTGTAAGTCACCTTGGATTAACGGTGTCAGTGAATCAGTAAATGATTTTCACCTCAAGGCTGAGGCCGGACTCACTCACTTTGCTTGTGCCTCAGTAAATACTCGGATCATGAAATGAACCTGAATTATGGTTGATGTTTCATTTTATAGCACAACCAAAGACCAGACAGTCTCTTTTTTTTTTTTTTTTGGTGGTGAAGGCAGCGGGTCACAGAGTGGTTTGAACTGCTGCCTCCCAGCTACATGAAGCCGTGGTCATCATCTGGCCGTACGCTGTTAATGCTCGCATGCTAAAAAGGTGGTGAGAGACGAGACAAAAATATCGTGCATCTAACTTTGTCTTTTTTTTTTTTTTTTTACAATGGGAATAAGCAGATGCACATTCATGCAACCTTTCACAAGCTCTTTAGATTATGTAAAGGATGATGCACATGGGCGAAAGGTCCAGGTTATGTACCTGGATAGGAAGCCAGCCCAATGGAAGCTCAGGAGGAAAAACAAGGTGCTCCCTTACCCCAGCCTTAAGATGGTAGAAGGTGCCAGTATGGAGCTGGGCATACTAGCATCATGTCAGGGTCAGACTGAGGAACAATACCTGGCTGGGAGGCCAGTACGATGGAAGTACCTCCCCTGATACGTTAGATGGCAGCATCCCTGCTGTATGGACATCCACAAGGCATGCTGGGAACTGTAGTCCCATGGGGCAGCTTTGTTGTGTTCCAGAATGTGCCGCCAGAGGATGTTGTGAGGGTCTGGGAAAATATAATGTAAACATTATCAACAGGGAGTACCAGAAGAAAGACGCACCAGGGAAGAACATGAAAACTGCATGTACAGAAGGACTAGGCTGGTGTTTATCCCATGGCACATAATAATAATAATAATAATAATAATAATAATAATAATACATTTTATTTATATAGCACCTTTCCCATGCTCAAGAATAGATAATATATAATATTAGGTGGATTGGCGTTTCTAAATTGGCCTTAGTGTGTGCTTGGTGTGTGTGTTTGTGTTTGTGTGTGTCCTGCGGTGGGTTGGCACCCTACCCGGGATTGGTTCCCTGCCTTGTGCCCTGTGTTGGCTGGGATTGGCTCCAGCAGACCCCCGTGACCCTGTGTTCGGATTCAGCGGGTTGGAAAATGAATGGATGGATGGATATAATAAAACATCTACCGGTGGAAGAGTGTCTGTCTGTCTGTCTGTCTGTCCAGCCCGGAAGTGCAAGGCTACAGCATGAAGCTCAAAGAAAGCGACTCTGTCACCTAAGACAAACTCGCTTAGCTGCTGATAGACAATGGAGGCAAGAACATCGGCAAAATGAAACCACAGAGGAAAGAGGACCTTGTTTAGCCGCTAATGCACAACCGATTGATTGAAGTGCCAGAATCCATGGTTTTTAGGAGCCCAGGCTTTTTACAACATGGGCTTACACAGCTAGTAGTATAATAATAATATAATAGAACAGAATAAAATATATATCTTGGGGCAGCACTGTTGTAGTGCTGCTGCCTCAAAATAAGGAAAGGTGGGTTCACATTCTGGGTGCCCCCTGCATGGATTTTGCATGCTCTCCCTGAGTCCATATGGCATTCCTCCCACAGTTTAAAGACATGCAGATTCTTCTCAACCCACAAGTGCCTCTATTGAGCCATGCCCTAGCATCATTAAGCCATTAAGAAGGCTGACAGAATGTCATATTATATAGCGCCTTGATGTATGGAGTACAAGTCACAGGAGGTTCTGCTCAAGCTTTATAACACACTGGTGAGGCCTCATCTGGAGCCCTGGGTGCAGTTTTGGTCTCCATAAGGACATAACAGCACTAGAGAAGGTCCACAGAAGAGCAACTCGGCTGATTCAGGGCTACAGGGGATGAGTTATGAGGAAAGATTGAAAGAGCTGAGCCTTTACAGTTTAAGCAAAAGAAGATTAAGAGGAGACCTGAGTGAAGTGTTTAAAATTATGAAGGGTGTTAGTCCAGTGGATCGAGATTTAAAATGAGTTCATCAAGAACACAGGGACACAGATGGAGACTTGTTAAGGGTAAATTTCACACAAACATTAGGAAGCTTTTCTTTACACAAAGAATGACACACACTTGGAATGATTGACCAAGTAGTGTGGTGGGCAGTAAGACATTAGGGACTTTCAAAACTTGACTTGATGTTTTTTTGGAAGAAATAAGTGGAGAGGACTGGCGAGCTTTACTGGACTGAATGGCCTGTTCTTGTCCAGAGTGTTCTAATGTTCTAATCAGAAGTACTCCCGGGTCTAAGATAAAGGAAGCCGCTTGATCTCATCCTCGGGAAAGGAGTTAGACAACACTTGCCTGAGAGGAGCTGAAGAATAAAACAGAGAGAGAAAGAGCGAGGAGAAGAGACTACTGGTAATGAACCAACATATAAGAACCTTGTTGTAAGGTACTTTTGTTAATAAACCTGATTTAGGGGATTTGGGGGTGATGAAACACCCCCTACTGGTCACAATTTTAATATGTCTGTGCACCTTCAGTGGCCACATCAGCATCCTCCTACATAATAAGAAACAAAGTGAATGCTGGAGTGACTTTAGTGGTCCAGCCAAAGCCCAGACTTCAACCCCACAGAACAACTCTGGAGAGACCTGAAGATGGCAGATTACAGGTAATCCCCACCCAATCTAACAGAACTTGAGAAGATCGGCACGTTTGCTTTCAGTAGCCCCATCAGCGTCCTCCCGCATACTAAAAATGTTTGTTGCAAGGTCAACGCTGGAGTGGCTTCTGGACCCCACAGAACATCTCGGCAGTGACCTGAAGATGGCTGCTTACAGACGCTTCCCATCCAACGTAACGGACATTGAGAAGACAGGCAGCTTTGTTTTCAGTGGCCACATCAGTTTTCTCCCACATGCTAAAAATGTCTATGAGATCAAGTGATGGCGACTCGCAGCCCCGATGTGACCGAGTGTGGCGTGTACGAGCGAGTTTGCACTGCAGGGAACTGACAAAAGCGAGACGAGAGCGCAGATGAGAATGTACCGTCTTCACTTGCAGGCAGTGTTAACCACTGCACCGCCATGTTGTGCAAAATTAAACCAAGCTGCACACATTATTTTATTTGGTCGACGTTTGATCTGAATCAGCTTAGTAATCAGACACGTGTAATGCAGCTGTTTGCACAGGTCGCTGGTGGGGCCTGGAGATGGTAGGGTGGTGCAACACCTTAGCTGCAGACAAAAAGTCAAGTCACAATGTATTTATAGAGCACACATAAGGCCAAAGAAGCAGTTTCCAAAGTGCCCTACGTGAAAATAGATAAATAAAATCAAAGATTGATAAAAACAAATAACGCTTGGCAGCACATAAAAATACACAGGTGACTAAAAGCCAGAGAGAAAAAATGGATTTAAAAAAGATCTGAATTACCTGAAGCAGCAGGCTGTTCCAGAGCGAAGGGGCCGCCACCTTCAACAGCACACTCTCCCCCATCTCCTTCGCCTTCATCGTCAGTCAGTCGTTTTCCAACCTGCTATATCCTAACACAGGATCACGGGGGTCTGCTGGAGCCAACACAGGGCACAAGGCAGGAACAAGTCCCGGGCAGGGCGCCAACCCACTGCAGGGCACACACACACCAAGCACACACACTAGGGACAATTTAGGATCGCCAATGCACCTAACCTGCGTGTCTTTGGACTGTGGGAGGAAACTGGAGCACCCGGCCCAGTAAGACGTTCCTCTATCAGCTCACGCTCTAAGGAGATCACTTCTGAGCACAGACGTTGCGGGTTCGTGGCTGAGCACCAGCAGTTCACCACAGTATGTCACGAGTGTGCGACTCGGGGATTTGGTGGGTCATCTTCCTGAGGCAAGCGATACCATGCCAGGATGACAGGAGGTAGCGCTGTCACTACCAGTATCTTCTCTTCTATTTGTAGCCCCCAAGTAGATGTCCAGTAAGTGCACTGCGGCTCGGCCATGACTCTCAAAGTTGATCCCCCAGTTTCTGGTCAAAACGCGATAAATGTGAATGGCCCAGGAAGGCAGTGGTTGCTTCACAGCCAGGAGTCAAGACTGAAGCGCACCAGAAAACGCTGCGTGTGCAGACTGACTTTGCGGCTCGGCCACAGGGCCCCCTTTTGCTCTTGATTAAGCGTTAAAACTGGGATTACCTGGTGGGTACCCCAACAATGTCTACTGTTTTACCACAGTCTGTCCGCTGGTCACACTTGCAAATCTGAAAACTGAGATTCTCCGTGGTGCGAACACACAGCAGTGTAGGATGAAGAGCTCGTTCTCCTCAGGACTCTTCTAATGTGCGTGAGGCTTTAAAGTATCTACAGATTATTTTGTATGAAAACTTTTTTTTAGGTGACTTTTATACATAATGCATTTTTCACCCTACTTCTACAGTCAAAGCGAATGTTTTGTTCAGAGTCACTCAGTGAGTCAAGTACTGAAGACTGGACAGGCGATCTTGGGTACAGCAGTGCAATGCCTTGGCTACCAAGTATCTCCGTAACATTTTATATACTGAACAATACTCCAAAGCAATCTTTACACAAAGTACACTATATTGCCAAATGTATTGGGACCCCCCCCATCCCCTCCAAACCATTGAATTCAGGAGTTCTGATTACTTCCATGGCCACAGGTGTATAACATCGAGCACCCAGGCATGTCGACTGCTTCTACAAACATTTGTGACAGAATGGGTCGCTCTCAGGAGCTCCGTGAACTCAAGTGTGGCACCATGATAGGATGCCACCTGTGCAATAAGTCCATTTGTGAAATTTCCTCGCTACTAAATATTCCACGGTCAGCTGTCAGTGGTATTATAATAAAGTGGGAGCAACTGGGAACAACAGAAACTCAGCCACAAAGTGGTAGGCCGCGTGAAGTCACAGAGCGGGGACAACACATGCTGAGGTGTGCAGAAGTCGCCAGCTGTCTGCAGAGTCAATAGCTACAGACCTCCAAAAGCTCAAGAACAGTGCAGCGTAGACAGAGAGCTTCATGGAGTGGGTCTCCAAGGCCGAGCAGCTGCAGCCAACCCTGACATCACCAAGTGCAATGCAAGGCGTCAGATGCAGTGGTGTAAAGCTCACCGCCACTGGACTCTCAAGAGCAGTGCAGACATGTCCTCTGGAGTGACGAGTCATGCGATCTGATGGACCAGTCTGGTTTGCCAAGAGAACGGGACTCGCCTGACTGCATTGTGCCAAGTGTAAAGTTTGGTGGAGGGGGGATTACAGTGTGGGGTTGTTTTTCAGGGGTTGGGCTTGGCCCCCTTAGTGCCAGTGAAAGGAACTCTTAATGCTTCAGCATACAAAGCCATTTTGGACAATTTCATGCTCCCAACTTTGTGGGAACAGTTTGGGGATGGCAACATGACTGGGCACCAGTGCACAAAGCAAGGTCTATAAAGAAATGGAGGAGCGAGTTTGGTGTGGAGGAACTTGACTGACCTGCACAGAGAGAGCCCTGACCTCAACTTTGGGATGAATTAAAGCGGAGACTGCGAGTGAGCCAGGCCTTCTAATCCAACATCAGTGCCTGACCTCACAAATGCTCTCCTGGACACAAATTCCCATAAACACACTCCTAGTCCTTGTGGAAAGCCTTCCCAGAAGAGTCGAAGCTGTTATAGCGGCTAAAGGGTGGGCCAACTCCATATTAAAGCCTACGTATTGAGAATGGGATGGCATTAAAGGTCATGTGTGTGTAACGGCAGGCGTCCCAATACTTTTGGCAATACAGTGTACATGCATCTGCACATTTCTACAGCTGGAGCTGCCATAGTAAGAGATGGTCACCTTGTGAGCCCTTAGTGGGCGGTTAACCAGCAGCCTTGTGTGCTGCAGTCCAAAGTCTTAAACACGAGTCCTCACGGCCTGCAGATTGTGTGGCAGCTTCTCTTGGTATTGACCAAATGTTAATGCCTTTGAGACTGCAGTGATATGAAGCGGACATAAAAAGAACGTCCTTTACGTTGTGTATTTCAACTGTTTACCAAAACAAAGCAGCCAACACGCCTGAAGTCAAACACGAACAAGTAAAATGAATATGGAGATCAAAGTGAAGAAAGAGCGTGCAGCCCACTTACTTACAATTTATATACCTGCTCTTTGTAAATAGCTACTATAGATTTTGTTGTGGGAGTCTTACAGCTATTTACTACGTACAATAGTCCAAACAGCTGGCAGCAAAATTAACTCTTATTTAAACTTCACATAGCAAAATGCAAAGCTGTTGTTTGTATAAGGTAGACAGTGTGGGAAAAAAGGAGAGTCGGGATTCGGTTGGCTTTTTTAACATTTAAAACATTACCAGTTAAAGGCAAATAAATGGATTTCCGATACACCTGGAAAGTAGAAGACCTCACCACTGCTGGCTATGGAAGATTATTTGTGCCAAAAATCAAATGCAATCCAACGTGTTAACTACGTTGAAATGCACTACATATGCATGTGGGAAACTCAGCTTTGGCACGGATTTATTGTGTCATAATTAAAAACATATCAATAATCGATTGCTTTTTCACTACAGAATGCAAATTTTATCGTCAGTTTAAAGTGCAGTACAAAAGCATAATGTATTTTAATTAACTAACTAAAAGAAAAGCAGACACATTGCATTTTGCTTAGTAGTGGCTCCACTCGTATTGCATTTTGATTGGAGACCATGTTTTAATGGTGGTAAACCTAAAACGAATCAAATGACCAACCAGCATCAAGAGGTGAATCGTCATTGAATTTGAGGTTCCTAAGCACGGAACCATTGGATCCCAAAGACGGAAATCAAATGGGTAACTCCCAGTGCCAAACGACCAAAAGGACGTCCGCAGGACACTTGGAGAAGTACGTTGTGTAATGGTTGCTACATATTTTACATGCTTTGTCCGTTTCCGTCCCTTGTTCCCTATAGAATATACTAGGGGGCTTTGCCCCCTGCTCACTTCACTCGCCAACCTCCCTGCCTGCGCTACACACCAGTCACTTCGTGTCTTTGCCGCTTGCGTCTGTGGATTTCACTTTCACCAAACAGCAAATCTTTTAATTCTCGCAGATACGCCTCTTCATTGGGAGGCAACACTACTTTTCCCTGATGGCAACACAAATTACACGATCTACAAGTCTCCAACTTAAAGTTTAAATCCAAACAATATATTCGATCTCTTTTCACTGTTCCGTTATTTCACTGAGTAATAATTTCCGCTTGTTAGCGCTAATGTGATCTTTACTATCCTTTTTTTGAGACTGTCGAATTTTCATACTTTCATTATCTCTAACCTCTTCTGCATGTGTATCACGCCAACGTTTTTGAAATCTTTACGATGTTCTACTTTGTCATCTACTCGTAGTCTTTTATTTCTGGCCCCGGGTGTGGTTAAGTCTCTTGGCACAATCTCGTCTCATGGGACATGAAAGTATCATTCTGAAAAAGTCACGTCTCATCCCAGGATTTTCTTATTATAATAGAGAGATATCCTAGGGATTGAGTATTTTAAGGATATGTCTTTAAGGGGAACAGGGGGCCAAACCATGCCTGTGGGTCCTTGCATAAACACACTGGTGTGTGTCGTAAGAGGATGGACCGACTTCAAAAAGACAAGGAGGAGTGCATTTTAAAAAAAGGAGAGGAAAGGGAGCTGGGAAAGAGGATTAGAAAGGGAGCGATCCATAAGGCACAAAATGCTCCGCATCTCGATTGGTTCGGGCGCACGCAAAAACCAGGGATGGCTGACCAGGGGAGGACATCGGTGTGCACGGCGCCGCCTTTTATTTGTGACGCTTGCATCTTCCATTGAGGGACGTTAACGCCATTACACCTGGGTGAGGCGGATTTTGGCATCCAAGTGAAGACTTATCTCCAAGCTGGTGAGAACACTCCTTTTATACTGTAGAGGGCAAACGGGACAGTGGTATATTTACCACTTGCACTGGATTTAACAGTGAAATGCCCAACCTGGTTGGATCCAAAGCCAAAAAAGTACAATCTAAAAGGGACTGGGGAATGCGTACGGGGTGTATGTTTGATTTATATTTTTAGTAGAGGGTTTCGCCCTCTGTTTGCTTCACTCAACCTACCCACCTGTGCTATGTGCCGTTGTGAGGAGGGGGGCTGAACGCACCCCAAGGAGACGCGGTCGCTCCTCCGAAACCCCTTAAATGGTGATACAATGGGAAACAAATATGTTTTTGGGGTTTTTTTTATCCCCTCTTTGCTCAATCAGCTGCTGCTGTGCCGTGTGATCTTCATCTCGTGCGGTGCTTCAAATATTTAAAAGCCTGTACAGCAGCTGTCCTTTTGTCTCACTGCCTTGTCTCTCTTCTCCCCCAGACATCCTCAAACACTATTCGATCTCTTTTCACTGTTCCATTTTTTCACCGAGTAATATTTTCCATTTGTTTGTGCAAATACAATCTTTACTATCATTTTTTTTTTGAGACTTTCGAATTTTCTTACTTCCATTATCTCTAACCTGCTCTGCATGTGTATCGCACCAACGTTTTTGAATTCTTTACGATGTTCTACTTTGTTATCCCCGGGCGTGGTTAAATCTCTTGGCACAAAATCTAGTCTCGCGGGACGTGAAAGTGTCTTTCTGAGAAGGTAACGTCTCGTCTCCAGTTTTTTTTCTATAATAGAGAGATATACTTGTATACTGTATATACGTATGTGCTGTGAATATCCTTGTGCTGTCTGTAAGTAGTCATATTTCTTTTATTTGTCTCATTTCCTTTTCTGTTTTGAAGTTTTTCTGCGTAGTGCATTATAAAGAGGTGGTTCAGGTGTATGGTCATATTAATTAGTATCCGTTTACTTGTTCATTTTTTTGTGTAGGATTTTCTAAAGGGGAATAGGTTTATAGTTCTGTCTGGGAATTCATAACATATACTCTTGTTTGACTTAATTGGTCTGCTGGTTAATTTTTGCAGTTCATAAAGGTCATCTTCATCAAAGGGGATCAAATTAGGGCTTAACATCACAGGTGATGAACCCGAGACCTTTACCAATGACCAAAAATGCTGGAGAACACTTGTTGCCCGATATGCTATGCAGCATGAGAGAATCTAAGACTAAGCACAAAGTGTTCCAATAATAACACAAAATGCCCACTAGAAAGGGGAAACAATCAAACCCTGGATAGTCCGAAAAGGGAAACAACGGGGTCTTCATAAATAAAAGATTTACTTTCAACAAAAATACAATCAGCTCAGTGGAACATAAAATAAAATGTGGCAATCCAAGAAAACAAACAAGTCCCAGAAACACAAATCCAGAAGATGAAGTCAAAAACTGAGCATAAGGTCAAAAATCCAGCAAAGAAAGAATAGAAAGCACAATATACTCACACAAGAAACTCATCAATGCCTGTGGATTCAATGAACCGCAAGGGACTGCTTATATTCTCAGTCTATATAGGAGTAAGGGCAACCCCTTGATGAGGATAGACAGGTGGCCCCACCTCTTTGGGAACCACCTATAAGACACACGAAACATTGCAGAAGATATAAAGACAAACAGAAACTAAATAATACACAGAAAACACAGAAAAATAAAACATAATACTAAAGCAACAATACAATAAAATGGTGGCAGCCCACATATAAATAATGAGGAATATTTACAAATATTTGAATAAGCTGGATGAACTATGAAATCTCATGGCAATTCACAACGAGTTTAGGGACTACAGCATTTTGGGTACTACATAGAACCTGTTGACAAACCGTATTTCAGATGCTATTTTAATGCTGGGTGGGTTTCATCTGACTGAACTCGCCATACTTAGTCACCCTTCGTACAACACCAGCTCAGTCAGGCAGCACATTATTGGCTGTGACAAAAATGACCAAGCATGACTGTGCTGGAAAGTCGTCATGCAGGGGCTACACATTGGACATGACCAGTAATTTTCAGTTTTGTAAACTGACACGGTCTGCCGATGGCAGTTGGCAAGTCTGACGAGCCCCATGAGTTCAAGTCACGTAATATGACATAGGCTTCAGTCGCAACTTTTGCAGACGATTCAGCAATCAAAAAGCAGTACCTGCTCCAGCCCACTCTCTCAGCTTTCTTCTTCTTTCAGCTGCTCCCGTTAGGGGTTGCCACAGCAGAACATCTTTTTTATACCCTCCTGTCCTTGTCCTGTCCTCCTGCATGTCCTCTCTCACCACATCCATAAATCTTCTCTTAGGTCTTCCTCTTTTCCTCTTCCCTGGCAGCTCCATCCTTTTCCCAATATATCCAGCATCTCTCCTCTGCAGATGTCCATACCAGCGCGATTTCACCTCTCAGACCTGTCTCCAAACCGTCCAACCTGAGCTGACCCTCTTATTTCTAATCCTGCCCATCGTCATCACACCCAATGCAAATCTTAGCATCTTTAACTCTGCCACCTCCAGCTCTGTCTACTTTTTTTTGGTCAGTGCCAACGTCTCCAACCCATAAGCTTTGATGGGTGAAAATAACAATTTTCATTTCAAGGCATATTTCATTTTTCCTGCAGTGTCACTGAAATACACAAGTAAAGAAATAATTAAATAGACACACAAAGAAATAAGCAACAAGAAACATATTTAAGACCCATGTAATCATTTCTGCTTGCTCATAGGCTGTACCTAAGGAGTTAAATAAGACAGCAATAGTAATAATTTAAATTTCTAGCTTGGGCTGTTATCTTGCAGCAGGCCTTCAGAGTATTTAGTAATTATCATCAATGTTGACTAACTGCTAGCTGGCAGCGTACCTTGATAAACGCCTCCAATTTAGATTGTGCTCACAATGGAACTTGCTCTCCATTTGCGCCTGCTCTCTTTCTGCCCACTGCCTACTTTTTGGATGATTTTTTTAGACTAATCAGAAGAAAATTAATCACCCCAGATGAATATTTACATATGGCTCATGCCCAGCTACCAAGCACATTCACGCATTCACTCGGGCAACGATGGCTTTAGTCAGCTGCCCACACTGCCAGCCTTTCGTCACTGAAGCCTACACAGGTTTGTCAATTGCTAATGGCCTGGCTTGTACTGGACTTCTGCATCCATGTTAGAAGGATACAACTTAATCAGCTGTACAAGTCACCATTACCACAGGCAGGCCTCATTCCCATGGTCCTGTTGTGGTGTGCATCGCACGGGTGAAGCACAATTCTGCTACAACAAAGAAGCCCACAAGTGGCAGAAGAATGCAACTACTTGAAGGTCTGCTCACACCAGGTCAGTTTCATGCATTATTACAAATGGTGTGGTTAGGCCATTCAGTTCCTCTGTCACCCATCATTACTTCTTGAATTCGCTAATCAACTTTAGCCGGTGCCTTGTCCAAAGTGGGTCCTTGCCCTGCACCCAATGCCCCGAGTTCAAACTAAGCAGATGAACCATTTAGCCATTTTCACCCTTCTGTATTTTTTCTCCCAGGAAGTGTCTACGACAAGTAAACTCTCTTCTTTGGTTATCCTACACAATGGCAGAATCACAAATGAAGAGCTTCTGTCATGTCCGCCTGTGTTCAAATTCTAAACGCAAGCATCCCGCTGACATAGCATAAAAGCAGAAAAAGGATTCAGGAAATCAAAAGAGATAAAGGACCAGATTTTTTTTTACACGCCATCACAGCCCTTATGTCTGTGGCTGGCACTATTTACTGCATCTGATGAGTAAGTAAAGCTTATGCACGGCCTTAAGATTGATGCAGTGCCTTTTCAGCTTTCAACATCTTTGGTGTCATAGCGTCATGGGACTTGGATTTTAAATGGGCGTCTGCTTCTCTCCAAGTTAATGTGTGAAAGTCTACACTGATGGAAAACAGTACAGCAGATTCCACCTACGTGCAACACGACTAGAGTATTTGATGACAACTGCTTCTGGGCAGTATAACTTAATTATTATTTATTTATTTATCTGGATGACACTTTGATCTGAGGGAACTTACAACATTTAAGATACTGTATACGAGGGTGAATCAAAAAGTAAAGATGATTTGAAAATTACGCAATAACTGCAACGGGTAGAAGCTGACACAATAAAACACAATCGTGATGGCTTATGGGTAGTTCAAACACGTATAGCACAGCGTGCTGCTATTAGTTTAATTGAAGCCAAGGTCAAGTGAACATGGAGGCTTCACTGCAGGATTGCATCATTAGTGAACAACACACTGTAATGAGATTTCTTTGAGGAGTGGAAGTGAAACCTGCCGAAGTTCACTGAAGGATGTTGGCTTGTGCACATCAGAAATCTGTTAGAAAACCATCTTACGCAAACTTTACGGTACAACAAATCATCAAGCACTACAACATGTGCAGATCCATAGCAGCTATCCAAACGTTTGACATATGACAATGAGCTGACAATGTGTATCAGAACACAAACTAAACCACGAGGTTGAAGGAATGGTCCGTAGAGTTTAGAGGGCTAAAATATCTATCTAGCTATCTATATTGTATACAGTCGACCCTTGATATACGACCAGCCTGACATGTGAACAACTTGCTTTACGACCAAAATGTTTATTTTGATTTATGACCAACGTCTTGCGTTAGGACCCGAATGCGGTCATGTGTATCCACTTGTGCAATTGTAAACAAACAGCCGAGAGCGTTTGTAAGTGTCAGTCGGAGCCCAGATACGTGTGTTTGTGGACGTAATTTCAGTCAGTGCAGTGATTTATATAATTTCGATAATTGCTAAGGAAGGAAGCGAAGGTAAAGAAAGTGATCACAATCGAAACGAAGAAGGAAATTGTGTGGAAATATGAGAGTGGCGTTCGTGTGACCGATCTCGCTAATATGTACAGCATGTCGAAATCCACCATCTCGACAATTTTACAAAGAAAAGATTTATATAAGGAAACTCCTTCCAAACAATAACCACCTTCCATTTCATTCTCCTCCTTCTTCCTTTCTGCAGGCCAAAGATGTCAAATTAAATGGTGAGTACAGTATGAAATTGTTGTTTCTGGTAGGCTAGGCACTTTTTATAACTTTTTGGTTAGTACATTAGAAAAATTATTGGTGTTTTGGTAAATGTCAGGCCAGTCGTGTATCAAGGGTCGACTGTGTGTGTATATATATATATATATATATATATATATATATATATATATATATATATATATATATATATATATATATATATATATATATATGGTTGAAATAGTTTACTGTCAAATAAATGCAAAGAGTACGCAACACGTGTTTCGCCCTCATTCTGGGCTCATCAGGCATACAAACTCCACTGCACTCCCTCTCGGGAATCGAACCTCGGACGTCACCTGGTAGGTAACCACCCATACAATCAGATTGTGACACAGACTTCGAATGCCGTGAATATATATATATATATATATATATATATATATATATATATATATATATATATATATATATATATATATATATATATATATCACGGCATTCGTAGTCTGAATCACAATCTGATTGTATGGGTGGTTACCTTCCAGGTAACGCTTGTGGTTGGTCAGCAAGTCGGCTAATATCCGCCACGGTGCCCTCTTTCAGTTGTGAGAAGCAGATCATAGAATGGTTGAAATAGTTTTACTGTCAAATAATACAAAGAGTACGCGACACGTGTTTCGCCCTAATTCTGGGCTCATCAGGCGTACACACTCACTGCATCCCCTCTCGGGAATCGAACCTGGAAGGTAACCACCCATACAATCAGATTGTGATTCAGACTACGAATGCCATGAATGTAATTGCCCCGATCTACATGCTGTCAAATGAACGAACCACACGCCGTAGCGCAGCGTTAGGGGCTTCGCCTCTGGCGTTGACGTTCGAGGTTCGATTCCCGAGAGGGGATGCAGTGAGTGTGTACGCCTGATGAGCCCAGAATTAGGGCGAAACATGTGTCCCGTACTCTTTGCATTATTTGACAGTAAAACTATTTCAACCATATATATATATATATATATATATATATATATATATATATATATATATATATATATATATTAAAATGCACCAAGCAGTTATATAGGAATAATGTATTTTTTTTCTTTTTAACAACATTTTCATCTTGGTTTTCATTCTGCTTTTCTCAGGCATTCTAATTGTTTAATTAATCCATTATTTACTAATTAGTGGGTCTGATGCTAAAATAGTTGCAGCCTTTGATTATTCCGTGTTGTCTACTCTGCTCATTTTTAATTGTCATTAATAAGATACAACGAAGGGGAAAAACTGCACAGAGGAAGGGCAAGATATAATGAAATCAACAAAAGAGAGTTAAGCATTTACAGTAAATCTCTAGCAAAAACAGAACTATTTCTAAATGTCTTATAAATGTAAAAATCATGCTGCTGTGCTTTTCTGAATGTAGAATTAAAGAAAAATAATAGCAGCTAATTAAATGAGATCAGTGCTCTCAGTCGTCACCGATTAGGAATCTGGTTGGAACAAAAACCTGCAGTCACAGGACCAAGGTTGGGAAACACTGGTCTACATACTTGTGTCAAGGTGATATTTCACTTTTATTTTTTAAAAGATTTGCAATAACACCTAATACTCTGTTTTTGAGTTATCAATTTTGTTTGATGAGAGAAAAAAAATTACTTTCAATGACTTTAGCACAAGACTATAAACATAAAAATTTGTGTTAAAAAATGAAGGCTTCTCAATACTTTCTGAAGGAGCTGTTAAAAGTACTTGTTGTTGAATGTGAAGAAGCACATAGAAAAAAACAGGCAGGCTCTACACAGACCCTGACCTGGGAGCGGTAAGGAAGTTTTGTTAACCACCAAGCCACCGTGTTGCTCCCTAGAATGGAGCAAATCCATTGCTCATGTCCTAAGATTAACTACAAGCAACTCCTTGATGCTGCTGCCAAAAACTCCTCCTCCAATTATGAAAGCAAAGGTATAAAGTCATTACTGTGCACATAAATCTCAGCTCGCCGCCCAAGTGTTGGACAAACATCTTTCAGAATTCCTCTTACACATGACATATGAGAAAGGTGACTCATTTGATTTTCATTTAGCGAGTGTTTCATCGCACTTGGCTGAAAATAAACGTGCTCCAACAGACCTCGGGACTCATTTTCCACAAGGCAAACATAAAGGGAACACAACAAGGCAGAGCTGTGAAGACGAAGGGTGCCGTGCAGCAACCCAGCTTGGTGGTTAGCAGCCATGATATGGGAATCTGAGTCATTCATTTAGAGCGGATTTCAACCGACACCTCAAAAAAAAAAAAAGCTTACTCCAATAAAGATTCTAGTCAGTTCACAGCTTGTATTGTATTTTTTTGAGCATAAAGAAATAAAGTACAGGTGATGCGGCTCCCTTTATACTTTCTATGCACCGATCCATCAATACGATTCAATGTCAACAGGGCTGATTCTTCTCTCTAGTCTATTCCAAATCATCAGAACAATGCACGGACACAATAGCAGTTCTGTTTTGAAGCTCGAAAGCCGTTCTGTATCACATGACTAAACAAAAACGATGCACAGCATACAGGATTCAAAAACGTTCCAAGCCTCACCCACTCAGGGCCTACACAGAGAGAATGTTTTTCTACAGACTCTAGCTCCATGGTGATTTAATGGATAGCCATTTTACACTGCCACAAATCCCAGCCTGAACCCCCTTCCTTCTCGGAGAAGTCCTCCCGTTCTTCCCGTCTCTTCATGGCTTTCCTCCCACATCCTAAAGACAAACAGACTGGGTTGCCTGGTGACTTTACCTTATCTCAGTGCATGTGTGTTTATTTTCTCCATTCCTCGAGGGCTACAGAGACTACACATTTTTGTTTCAGTAAGTTTTATTAATTAGAAGACAATTATTGTGGCTAATGGAACACACTTTTATGGCTTAAGTTTAGTTCCCTTGTTTTTTTAAGATTTACAACCCTCAATTACATCTTTAATGCTTAACAGCCCTATTAACAGACCTCTGTCAATGAACAAACAGATACAAATAAGGAAGCCTACAGCTAATTTGGTCTACTTTGTGAATTCATCATAAGTCTTTCCAAACACTGCATTGAAAAGGGTAATTTAAGCAAAACTGCAACAATGTAGTCTAGCACATAAAAAGTTTGATGAAAGTCTCAGAAAGGAAAAATTGATAGACAGACAGACAGATATGAAAGGCACTATAAGATAGATATGAAAATAAATATACAGTATACGAGATAGATAGATGAAAGGCACTATATACTGAGACAGACAAACAGATATGAAAGGCACTATAAGATAGATATGAAAATAAATATACAGTATAAGAGATAGATAGATGAAAGGCACTAGACAGACAGACAGAGTGAAATGCACTATTAGATAGATAGATAGATAGATAGATAGATAGATAGATAGATAGATAGATAGATAGATAGATAGATAGATAGGAGTTTATTAATCCCAAGGGGAAATTCACAATTGAGTAGAAATGTGTGGAGTAGCATGATGTGGGCACGGACAACTGATAGAATTAAATGTCAGATTTATTGAAAGATAGCTAGTGCATTGTTTATTGCTTTTTTTAGATAACTAATAATAATTCATACGTTAACTTCCTTGACCAATTCAGTATCAAGGAGGCTTCAGTCAATCCTATCAGTTTCTAAAAAAAAAAAAAAAAAAAACAGTGAAGGTAAGAGGACCTTGGTAAGAAAAGTAGGTTAGGCTTCAGAGAATCTGAGTGGAAATGGGAGAAACATCCAGAAGGACAACCATCACAACAACACTCCATTGATCTATCTGAGCTTTATGGAAGCTTCTCCTCAGTAAAAGACACATGAAAGGCCACCTGTGAGTTTGTAAAAAAGGCACCTAAAAGACTCTGAGATTGCATGAAACAAGATTCTCTGGTCTGATGAAATCAAAATTAATGTCATGTCTGGTGGAAACCCTGTGCAATTCAGTTGCAATGATGAAGCACAGTGGTGCGAGCATCATGCTGTGAGGCTGTTTTTCAGCCACAGAGACTGGGAGACCAGACAAGTTCAAGGGAATGCTAAACAGAGCAAAGTACTGAGATATCCTTAATGAAAACCTGCTCCACAGTGCTCTGGACCTCAGAATGGGCTAAAGGATCACCGGGACATAGGGAAAAGACAACGCAAGAGTGGCTTAGGGATAATTTGGTGAAGATCCTTGAATTGCCCCATGACAGCAAGGACTTGAACCCAATTGAACACCTCTAGATAGACCTGAAAATAGCAGTGCACCATCAGCCTCCATCCAACCTGACACAGGCTGAAAGGATCCACAGAGAAGAAATTCAGAAAATTGTTCTAAGTTCTAAATTAAATATTTTTTGTTTTCTGAGAACTTTATTCATCTATTTTGTGGTCATTCCATCCTTTCTCAATGACAGTTTGAAAAATGCTCTGTGAAAAAAACGACCCTGCCAGACTGTGTGTGACAGTTTAAGGATTATTATTTCCTGTGGTGTGGTGCCATCTGATTGTACTACTGATTTCTAGGAAGACGAGACTTGGTAATCTGGGTGAGAGTTAAAACAACTCAACAGATGTCAAAGAAAACTACAGTACAGTTAACGTTACTTTCCAAAATTTAAAAGTCAGAAATAGAATAAAGCATATTTGTAATTAATAAAATAGCTAAAATGTAATGGAGAAGTTTGTTCTTTATACTGCAACACTTGGAAGTCGTATACCACTTTAACCTGATCACAGGCTGCTCAAATTTACCGATCATGTTCAGTCTCATCCCTGATAAGCATCACAATGTCTCCTAAACCTGACTGAGTATCGTACCATTATGAAGTCCAATCTGTATGTCATTAACAACTGACTGGGGGGCAACTGTCATTCTGTCCAAATACCTCCTCCACCTCAAGGTGCCAAAGAACACAACAGTAAATCAACTTCTGAAACTTCAGGCTCTGCCTGTAAACTAGACTGTCCACATTGCTGGCGCCTACGTCTTCCCCTCCCCTACCTTGCCTTTTTTAATTCCCTGCAGGCTGATATTTGAACCTGTTTGCCAAATCAAGGCACTGCACAGAAACAAATTCATGTACAGACACACCTAGACTTTACAACTTTTTTTGTTTTTGTAACTCCAAATATGTTTTCCCCCCTAGAATACTGATTTTACCTTGTTAACATAAACAGTATGTTTTGGTTAAAAATGCAACTATATACTTTTAAACAAAGGAATGTGGCATTAGATATTGTTTCCCTATCCAATATGGGGTCCTAAACTAAATCTACAGTGCATCCGGAAAGTATTCACAACGCATCACTTTTTCCACATTTTGTGATGTTACAGCCTTATTCCAAAATGGATTAAATTCATTTTTTTCCTCAGAATTCTACACACAACACCCCATAATGACAACGTGAAAAAAGTTTACTTGAGATTTTTGCAAATTTATTAAAAATAAAAAAATTGAGAAAGCACATGTACATAAGTATTCACAGCCTTTGCTCAATACTTTGTCGATGCACCTTTGGCAGCAATTACAGCCTCAAGTCACATGTTTCTGGACTTTTCTAGCGCCTTCAACACCATTCAACCTCTGGTCCTTAGGGACAAGCTGACAGAGATGGGAGTAGATTCATACCTGGTGGCATGGATCGTGGACTATCTTACAGACAGACCTCAGTATGTGTCTCGGAATTGCAGGTCTGACATTGTGGTCAGCAACACAGGAGCGCCGCAGGGGACTGTACTTTCTCTGGCCCTGTTCAGCCTATAGACATCAGACTTCCAATACAACTCGGAGTCCTGCCACTTGCAAAAGTTCGCTGACGACACTGCTATCATGGGCTGCATCAGGAGTGGGCAGGAGGAGGAGTATAGGAACCTCATCAAGGACTTTGTTAAATGGTGCGACTCAAATCACCTACACCTGAACACCAGCAAAACCAAGGAGCTGTTGGTGAATTTTAGGAGGCCCAGACCCCTCATGGACCCCATGATCATCAGGGGTGACTGTGTGCACAGGGTGCAGACCTATAAATACCTGGGAGTGCAGCTGGATGATATATTAGACTGGACTGCCAATACTGATGCTCTGTGCAAGAGAGGACAGAGCTGGCTGTACTTCCTTAGAAGACTGGCATCCTTCAACATCTGTAATAAGATGCTGCAGATGTTCTATCAGAGGGTTGTGGCGAGCGCCCTCTTCTACGCGGTGGTGTCCTGGGGAGGCAGCATAAAGAAGAAGGATGCCTCACGCCTGGACAAACTGGTGAGGAAGGCAGGATCTATTGTAGGCATGGAACTGGACAGTTTGACATCCGTGGCAGAGCGACAGGCACTGAGCAGGCTCAATTATGGAGAATCCACTGCATCCACTGAACAGGATCATCTCCAGACAGAGAAGCAGCTTCAGCGACAGACTGCTATCACCGTCCTGCTCCACTGACAGACTGAGGAGATCGTTCCTCCCCCACACTATGACTCTTCAATTTCACCCGGGGGGGTAAATGTTAACATTATTCAAAGTTATTGACTGTTATACCTGCATTGTTATCACTCTTTAATTTAATATTGTTTTTTATCAGTATGCTGCTGCTGGAGTATGTGAATTTCCCCTTGGGATTAATAAAGTTATCTATCTATCTATCTATCTATCTATCTATCTATCTATCTATCTATCTATCTATCTATCTATCTATCTATCTATCTAAAGTGATGGTGCAGAGAAGAACTGTTTCCCAATGAGTTAACAGCTGCAGCTTCATTGGAGAATGGCAAAGAGAAAAAACTCAGAAGACATCTCAGCTAGAGTTTGCCAAAAAGCAAATGCTTAATCTCCATTTGCAGTCAATGATAAGTCCACCATCAATCTCAAGCCTTGTAATGTACTTTCTTGCCACCAACCTCCTATTGTTTAATTACAGCTAATATGTGTGCTACAGTATATAAAACTACAAAAGTATTTACAGTATGCTGCATACCCAAACTAGAATACTGCCTCGATCAGTAGAGAATTATTGGTGAATTCACCTTGATTTTCACTTTGAACAAATTACTTTGTGACATTCCTTATTACAACATGCACATAAATTTCAGAAGCTCCAATAAACATCCCAGAGGGACTATAGTTTTGTAATCTCTTAATTTTAAAAAAAGTTCCTTCTACTATAAGATTTCTTTTAGTTTAAGCCAATTTTTTATACTGTAACCTGAACTCCAGCCATTCAGACTGTACTTTACTTTTGGGATATTTTATCAAATGCTTCCACATGGTCATTCTAAATAATATCATAAATACTGCAGTCCCTTTGAACACGAGGACATAAATTCTGGTGCTTCATCAAAGAATTAGGAAAACTGGCAAACTTAGAAAAGGAGTCTAAACTGGTAAGCAAGGTGTCTGCAGTACACAACAAAAATACCCACCTAAGCGTCACGCTTCAGGGAATGTCATCTATTTTTCTTTTCTGAGGTAGCAGCCATGTCCCTGTAGCAGGGAACGTATCCTAAATGAGATGAGACACTAGCCTGACAAAGTTAATAACTTGCACAAACACTGGACATTTCACTTTGTATAAACAAATTGTCTTAAACACCAGAACATTCTCTTCACTACTGGAGTCATTAGCCTGTGTTTACCTAGAAAAGAAGGTTAACTAATCATTTATAAAACTGTGGAGGGATCAAGAGTTTTGTTTTTCATGTATTTTATTTACAAAATAAAATTATGCTCATTGTTAGCATTTACAATAAAGTTTACAAGGTATACTGTATGCGCATTTAATCCTCATCTGATACATTTGAAAGCAGTTTGTAACATTGTAACTGTACAATACAAGGATTGTAAATAATACATTATATGAAAAATAAAAAATATATATACATTAAAATAATTTTACCTTATGTTATTGGCTTACTGTATGCTTTAACCTGGCATTAGGTTGTGATGTTGTATTAACAAAAACAGAAATTTAATAGTAGGAGTATCTTAGTTTTTAGTAGAAAGGAAAAATGCTTTAAAGTGTCAGTCAATGTAGTCAAAATCTTCTGGTATACCAAAGGTTTTATCGATCTTGCTTTCTTCAAATGCAAATTTTCTCTTGGCCCATGACTTAATGGCAAAGACGTTATCTATAAATAAAAAGAAACCGAAGAACATTGTTATTTTTGTCTGTTAGCAAAATGTCCATCACCATGCTTCAGTTTAAAACACTTCAGTTTTTGTTACTGATTCTAAAATTCAGCTATGAGATCCTTCAAAATGTCAAAAATTGCAATTCAGAAAGGAGCATTTATGCAAGGACAAAAGTGTCAGTTGCACTGGTGTTGGCTTTTAATTAGGTTTTGGCCAAATTTATTAAAATTGTGGCACATGTCCACTCTTGGGCTCAGAGGTGTGATATTTGAAGATTCACAATTATAAGACAACAGAAGGAAACAAAAATCCCATATACCTGTGTCTAACACTTTATGAGCATTGCAGTTCAAGCCACTAAAACACAGACGTCTGTGTTTTTAAACAAAAATGTAGTAGTGTGGGTGTAGCTAAGAAGTAACTGATGGAACCCTCTCTCTGACCTCAATATACTGGCAAAGGATGAACCAAGCAGAAGTGCTGACAGGGTGGCCCCCGCGCCTCCTGGGGTTCCAAACATAAAAAATAAGGGATGATGAAACATTTACAGACACAGAACATAAATAAACTAAAAGCATCCATCCATCCATCCATCATCCAACCCACTATATCCTAACTACAGGGTCACGGGGGTCTGCTGGAGCCAATCCCAGCCAACACAGGGCGCAAGGCAGGAAACAAACCCCGGGCAGGGCGCCAGCCCACCGCAGGGCGAAACTAAAAGGAAAGCTACCAAAATTTAGATGAATTTATAAAAAAACAATATTTTAATAAACCACAACAAAACAGAAAATACACCTAAATACACCCCAGTCAAGGATTAAACAGTGACTTAACTATAACAGACACATAGATAGCGGAGTCCTTGCACCCTTCACAGCAAAAACTACAGTCTTATAGTGGGCCACACACATTAATATAAAAATTTTTCCTACCTGACATGCACATCTGATTGCCAACTACAGGAAATGTTTGGAGAAGGTTATTATTGCTACAGAACATTTAATAATGAAAAAGAGCAATCCAATTGTTTGTGTCATATTAGTTTAAACAGATTGTGTTTATCTATTACCAGACCACTTTTTTACGATCAATGCAGAAATCCAGGTAATTTCAAAGAGTTCATAAAACATTTTCTTGCAACTCTATTAAAAGCCTGGAGACTTCATAGTAATAAAAAGAGAGGAATTATTTTTTACACTTGTATAATTCCCACATATGTACCCAATTTATTAAGGTGTCATTTAAGGTGAATTCCAGGAGTAAAAGTACAACAATGGATTAACATTTATTACATATGCTAATTACATAGTTACTTACTAGGTGTGGCCTGTCAAAATGCTATAATTTATTGGTCATTAAAGTACTAAATGAATGCTAGTCAAATTTATAATGCAAGGGTAAAAATATAATGTGAAGTCAAAGTCCCTATTGCTGCTGTAAATACAAGCAACTTCAATTTCAAATAACTAAAAGGCAAAAGTAAAAAAAAGTTCACTATTTGAGGAAACATTTGGACTTTAACCCCACAACTAAGTGTTGGGACAATTGGCTGCCAGTTGTTTTTTCATTGGATGAGTGTTTCCCATATCTCTGCCTTTAAATCCAGGTGACTCTTAATTGTTTAATATTCAGTAAGCCTGAACCAACATGTAAGCTAAAGAACTCTCCGTACTGACAAAAGGCAAGACACTGAAATTTTGAGAATGGGATTGGGAGATAAGACATGGTCAAAAAGAAGCAGAGATCAATACCAAAAACACAGCCAACCAATCATTAAAGATAAGAATGCTAACTCAAAAATCCAAGTCTAAAGCCAGAAAAAATATTTAATTTATTAAACAAGTAAGTTAGTCAGAGAACTCTGTGAATTTGTGAAACCAAAATAGAGAATTTCGATATCAGATGCTCTGGAAATGTTTAAAATGACCTTGATGCTGGCACTCTGGATGACATCACGCATTGCACACCCCAGGTGCTGTATGGATGAATTGCCATGGGAATGACCAATGCTAACTCAATAAAAAGGTAACACCCAATAAGCAAAATGGCATTGTGATAAGATGCTACAAAACTTCAACTTTTAACTACTGCAAATTTTACAAAACCAATGTGAAATTCATATTCTTCCAGGTTCAAAACCCCAGAATCGATCTAAACCATCTACCGATCAACCATTGAGAAGGCAGAAAAAAGAAAAGAACTCATTATAACACTCCTCATAAAAAAAGCAAACTATTTAAATGCTGAAAGATCAGTTTAACCAGAACCATACCTTCTGTGCCCCCCCTAATACATACACAAAGGAGGGATGATGAAAGCATCAAAAAAAAACTGACGACAAAGCAAAACATAGTTTGCCCCACAGACCATGGTTACACAGGGTTTGGTCCAAGACTAGCAAGTGAGGTGGCTTTTCATTTGCATACTATCTGAAATCCCTGTGCTTAAACACTAAAATAGTCGTCCACTTGTCTGCTATTTTTTCTAACTTTTTTCCTCAGTACACACTGTCTACACTTTCTCCCTGTCACATGAGCCCTTGCCCCAGCTCCACTCTTAACGCTGGGCAAAATAGGATACTTTTACAAAGCAGAATTTACCAGTTCTGATATTCCTGGGATCATTTGCCTTAGGTAAACCAGCAGGGGCAGAACCAGCCTGAATCTTTGGTTGCTAGCATGATACTTGACCTCTATAATATGTTGTATATTAAGTTCCATATATCCCAAATGAAGGATTTTCTTGGTCTTCTGCCAGCCATACTCAGCCTCTGCCTCACTTCAGTTCCCACAGTTAGGACATCTGGGCCAACATTTAAGTAACTGTTACATGCTTTTCCTAGAAGCTGTTTGCACTTCAAGGGAGTCTCTATTTACCAGCATGTGCACAACAAAATGTATTTACATTGTATACTTTATAAATTATACATTTACACTGGGTATAGCAAAATGAATAACTTGGTACATCTTGATAAATAAAACACTCACATGCTTAGTGATCATAAATGACCAGACAGGACAAGAAAAGACTGGCAGTAGATGACTGAAACTACTAATATGTAGGGGTAGAGATGAAATGATCCAGTGATCACGAAAGACATTAAAAATGGAAAGAGTAATCACTCCTAATCCATTAATAACTGTGTTTGGTGTACTCCCAGATAACCTTAAAGTGGAGAAGGACAAACAAACTAATTTCCTTTACTACACTACTATCCATCCATCCATCCATTTTCCAACCCGCTGAATCCGAACACAGGGTCACGGGGGTCTGCTGGAGCCAATCCCAGCCAACACAGGGCACAAGGCAGGAAACAATCCTGGGCAGGGTGCCAACCCACCGCAGTACTACACTACTAGCACATAGATATATCTTGCTCGACTGGAAGAATCTCACCACACCACTCTTAAGTCAGCGGGTAACCGATGTTCTATACTACTTGAAATTGGAAAAAATCAAATTCACTTAAAGAATCTGTTCAAAACTTTTTTTTAAAATACAGCAGGATCTAATCAATAACATTTTAGAATAAGCTTCCATTTTGGGGAAAAGGATACTCTTCTTTTCTTGCTCCTTTTATAGAGTAGTTTTGGTTGGTGGCCTCTCCCTCATTCTCTTGGGTGGGGAGTTGAATTTTGCTTTGATTTGTTAAATTTGACTTGACTGTATGGAATGTGGATGGCACGACATGGTGGCACAGTGGGTAGCATTGCTGCCTCGCAGTTAGGAGATCCGGGTTCGCTTCCACCTCCGGGTACTCCGGTTTCCTCCCACAGTCCAAAGACATGCAGGTTAGGTGTATTGGTGATCCTAAATTGTCCCTGGTGTGTTTGTGTGTGTGTGCCCTGTGGTGGGCTGGTGCCCTGCCCGAGGTTTGTTTCCTGCCTTGCGCCCTGTGTTGGCTGGGATTGGCTCCAGCAGACCCCCATGACCCTGTAGTTAGGATATAGCGGGTTGGATAATGGATGGATGTATGGAATGTCTGCGGTGGGTTGGCGCCGTGCCCGGGATCTGTTCCTGCCTTGCGCCCTGCGTTGGCTGTGATTGGCTCCAGCAGATCCCCATGACCCTGTGTTAGGATATAGCGGGATGGATAGTGACTGACTGACTGACTGTACAGAATGTTATCTGTTTCTAATTAAAATCAATAAACAAATAAATAAATAAATAAAAATGGAAAGAATGCATATTTCTAGGTGGAAGCCTGTCATCAACATTAAAAATACTCGTGCTAGAGTAGAATTGTCAAACTATTTCACAAATGAGGCAGTAAACTTGTGGATCAAAGTGTTAATGACAGATATGACAAAGATAAACCTCTACTTAAATAAGGCCAAAATGACCAAAAAAGGTACAAAAACCATGGTGGCAATAGTGTCACACATTGGATAGAAATGGTTTACTGTTCTTTACTGATAATACAACTAAAGAACATAGCCACCTAATCAGCAAGCAAATAAGACATACTGCCAAATAGAAGCAAGGAGGTTCATGGACAGCCCTAAAAAATCTAAATACCTTAGACTAATTGAGTCAAAGTTTAGCTTATATCCAATCAACCTTGCATTTCACTTATTATAACAATAGTAGTAGTTGTTGTTATGGTATAGCCAGGGTGACTACCCTGAGCCAAGTTTCTTCTTTGATTATTTAATCTTTTTTGT
This sequence comes from Erpetoichthys calabaricus, assembly GCF_900747795.2. Taxonomy (NCBI): domain Eukaryota; kingdom Metazoa; phylum Chordata; class Cladistia; order Polypteriformes; family Polypteridae; genus Erpetoichthys; species Erpetoichthys calabaricus. The sequence continues at coordinate 238,377,969 of NC_041398.2, forward strand.
AGCTGTTTAAATATTTTTCATATTATGTTATTATGCTTTTGTTTTGTATGTATTTTATTTATTTATTTAATACAGTGTTTGTTAATTATTTTTCAAATGTGTATTATGTTCAGGGCAGCAGTGTGGTGCAGTGGGTAGCGTTGCTGCCTCGCAGTTGGGAGACCTGGGGACCTGGGTTCGCTTCCCGGGTCCTCCCTGCGTGGAGTTTGCATGTTCTCCCCGTGTCTGCGTGGGTTTCCTCCGGGCACTCCAGTTTCCCACAGTCCAAAGACATGCTGGTTAGGTGGATTGGCGATTCTAAATTGGCCCTAGTGTGTGCTTGGTGTGTGGGTGTGTTTGTGTGTGTCCTGCGGTGGGTTGGCACCCTGCCCGGGATTGGTTCCTGCCTTGTGCCCTGTGTTGGCTGGAATTGGCTCCAGCAGACCCCCGTGACCCTGTGTTCAGATTCAGCGGGTTGGAAAATGGATGGATGGATGGATGGTATTATGTTCATTTTCTGTGTGAGTCTTACCTTATTGTCTACCTTGACTTCTGCATTTGAAGCCCAAGAAGGTGGAACTGCTGGAAAACACAGCTGGGCGAGTGTCCCAGATGTATAAAAGGAGTAGTTTCAGATTGTACCAAAGCTTTTTAGTTTTGTTATTCGTTTGTATTTGGATATACTGCTTTCATTCTAAGGTACTTTTTATTGTTTATGGACTGGATTTGCTTGCTTCACGGTCTGCTGTTTTAGGCAGAACTTATATTTTACTTATTCCTATCTTTGTAATCGTCTTTTGAATTCTTTTATGAATATTTCAATATTAAAGAATGCTATTTGGTTTGACCTGAATCAGAAGTTTATACTTTCTCTCTTCTCCAGTTTGTGACAATTTGAGACTTTTTCAGTTCAAAAGTGTTAGCTCCATTTTTGGCCATGTGCAGTCGGAAAGTTTGCCATTTGATTATGTAGCCATGCTATCTGGGGTGAGGCCTATCCAGCAGACCAAGACATATGTGGGGTTTCCGAGGCCTGCTCCTCTTTTCATGCTTCCTTACGGCAGGAAACGGAACAGTTTGTGTTCCATGGTCCACCAGCTTTGAGAATGTAAGGCATTTGGTCTGTACATTTTCTGTTATTGTAATAGCTAAAGGAAAAAAAGAGGGCATTATGTACTTCACTCTTATTTTCATATTTCCATCTGATACTTGAAATGCTGGTAACTACACTGTTCCAATACTTACACAGGAAACTGAATATCTTTATTTGAAGATATTACTGAGAGCAATGCTTACCTGTCCATCTGTTAGCTGCTTCCTTTGCTGTTTTGTTAGACTGCCCTGTTAAAACCAAATTAAAAATGATTAATATAACATGCAAAAATTAAAAAAAAAAAAAAACAACACAAGCTACTGCAGGTAAAAGTACTAAGTGAATATACTGTATAGAATTAAATGTTTAAATTTCAATATTGCATTGCAACATCATTTTGACCCCCAACTACATAAGCAAGTTAGAAATACATACATTTCTCAGAGAATGTTTAGCAGTTATCCACCACTGGGTAGCCTCCTCCCCTTAAACAAAACTGGGTGTCTCAGCTGCTATTACAAATAAAGATTAAACTGCACTCTTAGTTTTCAGTTTATACATTCAAAACAGCTAAAGTCATTCTAACCATTATGATGAATAAATCATATGAATTATGATTCTGGGAAAGAGTTGTATGTTAGCATGACCTACTATCACTTTTTTCTTTTTAACACAAAAGTGAGATATAAAATAAAGGGTTTTAGCACCAGGTTAGAACACTAGTTACATAAGAGGACAAAAGCCAATAAAGACTTTTTGAGTAGCTTACTCTGATAAACCAATCAATAAGAGCATGCCAAATAAACTATAACAGGTATAAAAGAAAAATATGCACAAGGCTGTGTTACCCTTATTAACCTATTAGCAGTTAATAATATCTGACCTATTTGTTTCTCAAATTACAGAAAACAAATAAACTAAGAATGACCCTCTGCAATACTGTATATGTGCCAAATTTTGCATAAAGGCAAGTGTTTGTCTAGTTAAAAAGGAAATCTCTATAAAAAGAGATTAACATACTAAAGAATCCATCCCAGAACACTGGTGCAATTTAACAATTCCATGTTCAGCCTTTTTTCATTTTAATTAATTGCATCTCTTCAAAGTGTAGCAAAGTGGGGTGTAAAAAATGTCAAATTATTGAGATTTCCATCAAACTGTTATTACACACTTAATATAATTTTAGAAGAGAGGAGAACACAAGTACCAAAAGGTGACATAGGTCACACCCATGCACATGGGAGAAGGTTGATAGGCTCAAATAATGTTGTTCCTCAGCCAGACCAGCGGTTGGCACAGTCATCTGACCCTCTCTCTTTTTGTCCCTCTGCAGACCAGCAGAAGAACCAGCCAAACAGTGATGTCACCAACAACCCTCCCTTTGATGATGTCACTTCTGTCCTTTCCTGATGACATCTTTAGAACCAACTACTGAAGATGTCACTTCCTCTTCCAGTCCTTCGCCATATAAATGCCTCTACTTTTCCATCTGTATTCAAACATTTGGGTCAATTGTAACCACGTGGTTTTTTTGCTTCATTTTTCAGTGTATGGGGTGGCCATCCCCAAACCATTTATAGTCTCCTGCTCTCCTTATTTACACATATAAATGTGTCACATTCACAGAAAGCCATTTGAAAGACTATAATCAATCAAAACGCATACTAAAGCAGTGCTCCTGGTTTAAAGAGGAATGTTACAATATTTGGGAGGGGTATCAGTTTTAGTGGGGTCATAGACATGTTAATTGAGTATTGATTCTTTGAATTCGCACATTTGAGCAATTAAACTTCCCAGTGATCTAACAGAAGTACTTGTAATTGTCTGATCAGTATCTTTAAATAATACACCAACAAGTGATGAAAGAGTAATCTACATAATTAATCATTTCTCACTTTTGTTTTGGACGAAATACTGAAATGTGATCTTGTGTAATAAGTGAAGTAAAGCACTATCCTCTGAAGAAAATCAAAATAGATGCCTACTGTTTCAGTGACCTACATAGGTGGGCAGTCTTATAGGTTCAAACCACCCCAAAATTATTTCTGCTAAACAAAGGTGAATCAACCATAAAATGGATCTCTCTCTAGGCTCATTCCAAATATCATTTTCTCTCGTTTTTCCTCCAGTAATGTTCAAGGAGTTAATATCTGTTTCATTCCTCAATTGCAAAACAGAATGAAAATGCTAGACACTTCTTTAAACTAGAGCAGAGCATAACCATGCCAGTCAGACCTTTACAAGTTTCACATTACAATCTGAGAAGATCATCGAGTAGTTTCTGTCACACTGATATGATGTTGTTTATATGGATTAGGTATTTCAAGAGTTTTAGGTATTCAAAGAGAGGACAGAATTGTCATATAAATAAAAAGTAAAATAAATATATGACATGACTATTATATTCTAACTTTATTTCCTACAATCTATTACTTGAAACATTCTTCACTTGAAACACTGTTGCTAAGGACATACCCTGAAAGGAAAGTTAAAACTTGAGCCTGCTATTGCTACTGGCTGAGCTCCTAGTTGCCTGTGGAGTTTACTGTTGCCTGGCAATTATGTTTACCACATGTACACACATACTATAATATGTACTTGTTAATTACGATGTATAGGTGCACTGATCAGGATTTTTAAAGTCAATCATAATTACTGAAATTCTTTTGCCAACAATCATCTAATCTCAAATATATTTCTTAAATTCAGGATAGTCTACCACCTGAAAAGATATTTTCAGCAATTATTAAACCAGGTTTTAAAACCCGGTCAGCAACTATGTACTGTATATGGTGACACTCATATGCACCGTCTTGATCACTCAGGTCTGCTAGTGACTGGCGTCTGGCGATGCCACTGCGTCAAATCTCAATCCAGACTCTTTTCATGTGTAACTCCCAGCTGGTGTAACAAGCTGCCCATCTCCATCCAAACCGGTTGAATTCCTCAGTAAGCTTTAGAAGATCTTAAAGACTCTCTTAATCTGGGAATATAATGGCTTTGACAGGTTCTTGTAACTAAGGAAAGATTAGAGTTGCGTTGATCTTTACTTTGATAATTAATTTTGTACCCTTGTCTTGTAACACTTGGTAAAAAAAAAAGTCCCCTAGACTGATGTTTACTTAATTATGTTGACTTCTTTTTCTAAGTTGTTTTGGATAAAAACATCTCCTAAGTGAAACAATGTAAATGTAAAACCTCTGAGCACTTCCTAATTAGCAATCATATGGTAACTGCCAGTCGTTACAGACTACATTATTTGTTTTTTATGAAGTTCACTAAATATGAATCCAAGCAGGCATTCATTTTTGGACTCATTTTCATTTGGCAATAGATTGCAGCTTTCTCTTCCATGAATTCTCCTCCAGCTACTGACTGGAAGCTTGCTTTTACTGTTCATATTTTAAGTTCTTGTGTAGTATGAAATCACAATGGTTCTGCCAGTTTATGTACGCACTTTGTTTCAACATAAGTATATTTGCCTTTAAAGGAATACAAAAAAACTTAAAACATCTAAAACACTACACTGACCAATTTGTGCATTGGCAGGAGTTCCCATACCCAACAATTGTTTGTCCATTCTTACGGACTATAGACATCATGCTGGCAGAAGCTATAAAATGCAGCATCTCTAACTATGTATTTTATCTATAAGTACAATATAAAATGCTAAGGATTATCCATCTGTCATGCAAACACTGGTAAAACACTTGAACATTGATCTTGGTCTTACTTGAGAGCTTATCTCATGATACCCATTGGTGGTGCGGGTTACCTTAGACATTTAATTGGGCATTGGGTCCTTCTCTAGATAAGCATGGCTGACAGGAAAAGAACAGCGGTGTGGGCACATGGCATTACTGATGGGAAAAGAACTACTGGGACATCTGCTGACAGTGAAGCAATTTGCAGAAAGCTGATTATGTGATAGGAAGAAGAATGACAGCTGCAGCCTCTGTGAAGTTATCAGGGTTCTTGTCTTTGTTATGGAAATCTGCATAGGCAAAATGCTTGAGAAGGTAACATGCCTACTGAGCACGAAGAAAACTGCATAAGCTGATTATCCATCCATCCATCCATTTTCCAACCCGCTGAATCCGAACACAGGGTCACGGGGGTCTGCTGGAGCCAATCCCAGCCAACACAGGGCACAAGGCAGGAAACAATCCTGGGCAGGGTGCCAACCCACCGCAGATAAGCGGATTATGTGACAGAAAAACAAGAATGACTGTTCTGCCATCCGCACCCTGTCAAGCACATGCAGTGCAGCAGCCTGTTGGTACTCGTGCACTATTGGGGCTGGCACCTCGGTCTTGGGAGGACAAGAGGTCCATATGTTTTCTTCTTCAACAAAAAGGACCCATGCATTGTTGAAAGGTAATAAGCAGCAGTTTTTTTCCCCAGCACTAACTGACAGGACTGGAATACTGCATTACTGGAGCAACAGCATACAAACTTTGAACACTTACCTGTTAAGTACACTAGAGAAGGTCAGCATTGCTACTACTCCACTTACTCTCTTATAATAACAAAAATACAGTCTGGGAGCTGCTCAACAATTATTTTCCTTTTTTTTTATTTAATGAGTTTTAATAAATACAGACTAAACAGAGCATGCTGTGTGTATCAGGAATCAGTTCGAGTAAAAATGGAAACTTCAGTACACTATCTGCTTCATTTGTACTCCTACTGTTTCTTCCCACAGTCCAAAGGCATGTGGGTTAGATGAACTGGCGTTGATAAACTGGCACTAGTAGGGATGTGTGTCTGTGTCTTCATTGTGTGATAGACTGGTATCATTTTCAGTTGATATTCCTGCTTTGTGCCTGATGATTGCTACGATAGACTCCAGCTGCCCTGTGACCCTGCTCTGGATAAGCAGTATAAGAAGATGGATGGATAGATTAACAAATAGAAGGGGAATGTTTAGGTATCACTGTATGGCTTCTACTGCCGTTTGATCGAATGTTTCAGAGTTAGCTAATAAATGGGAGCCAATCAGTACATACAGCTCATCACCTGCTTCAAGAGGTGCCTAGGCACTCACAGCACAATTCATTTACTCTATTGCATGAGTGAAATAAAAGCTGCATCTGTTATGGTTTAACCAGGGTTGTAGCCTTGGCTCAAATTTATTTATTTAATGATGTAGTTATTTTTAAATATTATTTACCTTTTCATGTTGTTGATTAGATTTGTAGTTTATGTTTTTTTTTTGTTTTTTTTTAATTTATATAAAATCTTGTTTTCCTTACATTCTGTTTAATTATTTAATATGCAAATAGTGTGCTTTTATGATCATTGTATTTTATAAACAGAAACCCATTTTATGCTATTTTTTGCGATTTACAAATAAATATTTTCATTTATAAAGATTATTGTTCCCATTGTCCTCAAGCAAGGGATTCTTTAAGATTTCCTCTCCTTTGAAGGACAGTTTTGCAATTTTGGGACATTAAAGTATATATTGAAATTCTGAAGCCAAATCCTCCATTTGGGGCTGTGTAGGTCAAAGCCTGCCTGTGAAATTGGGAAATCAGGCTACCTGGGACAAGGCCTATTCTAGGCAGGTTAGGAAAAGTCCTAGACTGGTTTGCAGGTCTTTTTCAAGGCCTCACAATTATTATTTGTTGTGCACTTGAATTCAATTGAATACATTTATTAAAAATGGGATCATAAGTAAGTCAGAATGCAATTGTGAAAATAGAAACTCTGCTACAGCTGAGATGTCAAAAATAAAAAGGCTTCTAATGTACTCTCTCAAGGGTGCAAACCAGCAAATCTCAAATATGCAAGGTAACACCTAACCATAGAACTGGTGCACTTTCCTTATTTCCTAAAATAGGAAGGAAAAATATCAACAGATGCTGCTCAATCAGTGCACTGCTGTTAAAGAGAATAGTTTATAGTACAATTGCCCCTAGTGTTGTCCAGCGAGATTCACCAAAGTGTTTTTTTACAGCGAATTTGATAAGTTCAGCAGTGACCTTGTTTGAGAGACTTGTTGAATGGGGAAGTAAATACCTGATTTGTGCTAGTGGCCTTATTTGTTTTACACATGCAGAGAACTTTCATACATGTGTACTGTAAATGTACTCCACCTCAGTTTAAGGAGCTGCCTGGTCTGCTTCACACATGTGTGAATAATTTCCAGTATATACAAGAATAATAAAAATATTACAAAAGTGCTTTGCTGTTTTGCATAGGTTTATTGCACAGTATATTGTGTCTTCATTGCTGGATTATGCTGGATTAAGCATGTTATGCTCCTCACTATGCAGCACATATTGTACAGTGGCAAGGGCAGCCCCAATTACCCTCTACCCCCGTATATAACGCTGGCCCCCTGGCATCATAGGCTTACTGGGTATCAGTTATTCATAATGATAGGAGTTTGGTAGTAGTGGAACACATAAAGGGCTCCGAGTACTGTGGACTTGGATGCAGTGGTTAGCACTTCTACCTGACAGCACACATTTTTGGCCACAATAATCAGTCCAGCATGATAGGCAGATGCTTCGCTAGCCCTCAGGGACACTTAAAAGACCTTTGCACAACTATAATACACTCAAAAGTAGTTGAGTTGTTCCTTTGCCATTGACTTCAGTGTATTTCACCAAGTTTCCCGAATTTTCAGAACATTTCCACATTTTGCCAAACTCGAGGAAAGCATGTTCGCTCATGACTACTTTCCCTCAGTCTTTAAAATAACCCAAATTTTCTGGTTCTGGTGTTTTGTTGAATTCATTACCAATATTTTTTATCCCTTGCCCTTTTGTGCTTATTCTTTTTTTGTTTATTTTGCCTCTCTGTTTTTAATTATACTTCTGTTTATCTCCCAAGTAACTTTACTCTTATTTAAAGATACACTAAAAACCTTGACAGAAAGCTTTTCATTTGAATTTTCTTTCCTTTACAAGCCACATTATTACTTGAAATACTCATCTGACACATTATTTGGCACCAACAAGAGATTAAAAAAGGGAATGAAGTCAGGATACCCTTTTCCCTTTAAATAATTGATTAACCTTTTTATAGGTTTCATCACAAGAATAATTCTGTCAATTGACTTAATGTCTGCACAATCAGCTTTTCTAAAAGAACACTTTTTGAAAACTATGGGTGTAAAAAACCACACCTAAAAATATCATGAGGGAGCACAAGTGATAGATTCCTGAAAGGCATAATCATGCTGCTTTAGAATTTCTGCTTCCACGGAGATAACAAGATCGACCAGTTTGACTGCACTTTTACTTAAGCTATTTCACTAACAGTCATTTAGAAAGAAATAAAAACAAACATTAACTCCATACTTTCCTAGATTATTAATACTGTTTAAAGAACCAGTTCTTGCTCTTTGACCAAAGATTTCTTGGTGAGTATGCTCACTGGAAAAAGCCTGGGAATGTTAGCAAAAAAATATTAGTTAAATTTTTTTTAATGGGTATAAATCAGATGACCACCAGTCTAGTTTTAATTAAATTAAAAACCAGCATTTCTAAATGTTAATCTTTAAGTGTCATGCAAGTTGCTGAACTGAAACTTAGGTTTTCAAAGATTTCACCACCGTTTCTTTATTGCCAATTTGTTTTTGCACTGTTTGCTGCACAGAATTAAGTGTTCCTGTCTGAAGCCAACAGTTATTGCAAGTGAACATCAAGGTTTTACTAAGGTTTGGAGAGCCAAGTGGCAAGGTGGTACAGAGGTTCTTGCTGCTTCCTCACCAACCTACCATCCTTGGTCCAAATCTCAAACCCAGATTTCTATGTGGAAATATACGTTCTACTTCTCTGCGTGTGGGATTTTTATCCAGCGAGTTCAATTTTTCCTCTAAAATTGCCAAAGATGTGTGTGTTTGTGTGCTCCGAGTGGGTTAAGTTGCACTCTATCCAGGGTGGTCCCAGGCTTGCTCCCAATGCTGTAGGAGTTTCCTATAGCCATCTCTAAAAAGCTACATTTTCCTCATGGTGACAAAATATTATCTATCTATCTATCTATCTATCTATCTATCTATCTACTGTTATTCTTTTCTTTTTAGTTATCTTTTCTAATATCCTATAATGGCAACAGGTAGTAGCTTAATAACTCTTATGTTTGCGGCCTAGTTTATCAACCTTATCTTGGTATATTGGTATTAAACAGAAGCGTTTCCATTCTGTGGATATTTGTCATTCAACAGCTTCTACTGGTATATCCTTTTCTCCACTTCCACTTTCATTCTTTAAACTTTGTATTACTGTTTTAGGTGTGACCGATTCTGCTGCACCTTCTGTTGATACCCACTCTTCAAGTAAGTTTCAACTTTTCCTCATTCAATATCCATCCATCTATCCATCATCCAACCCACTATATCCTAACACAGGGTCACGGGGTCTGCTGGAGCAATATTTTTATTTAAATGCGCTGTCCATCTTTCCTTTACTATTTCTCCCCTTCAATGAACTATTCCATCTTTATATTTGTTTTCACATTTACTATATTATTTGTCTGATCTCTGTTTGCTGAAGTTTTATAAATCTTTTCTTCAGTTTCTTCTTCTTTTTATCACATCTTTATCTGTCTCTTTATTCTAACAAAGTTTATTTTCCTTCCTTTTTACATCATATTCTTCTGTATTTAGCTTTTCCCATATCCCTTATCGTTTGTACCCATTTGCTTTGCCAGCCCTCCAAATTCTGCTCACGCAGATTCTGTTTCTCATTTCTCTTGTAGCTTCTACTCTAAGTAGGAAGATTTGGATTAATAGACAGACAGACAGATATGTATGAAAGGCACTATATAATATAATAGACAGACAGACAGACAGAACTTTGATCTGAATACACCCTTTAAAATGTGTATACCACTAGACTAATTAGACAAAAAGAAAACAAGAAGACAGGAGCACAAAAAGCCTCACATGGAATTTAGTCAGACAACTGGGAGCCTTAAGTTCAGTATTTCATTAGATATACCAATAACCATGTAAATTATGCTGTATTTATATCGACAATTAATGCAACCAAATCAGAATATTTGAGTTTATACAATAGCCAAATATTCATTTACCCTGAGCTTGCCTGGATGATTTCATCCCATCACTCCAGCATATCACAAGAAGCACTAAAACCTCTCTTAACTTTGTTTTCATCTCTACTGTATTTAATTCTAGTAGTACAGTGGTGCTGTATTGGGGACACTATAAACAGATTTCATTATTGTCATCATTATTTCACCATTGTCCAAAGCGTGTTTCTTCCATCTTAAAAATGTTGGGAAATTAAGGTGTTTTCTAAATATGCGAGATACTGAGAAATGAATTCATGCATTTATTTCTAGTAGGATTGACTACTGCAATGTGGTGTTCACTGGATGTTCAAATTGTTCTTTATACAGCTTCCAGTTAATCAGAAAAGCTGCTGCAAGAATTATTACAAGAACAAGAAACTGCAAACACATAACTCCAGTTCTTGAATCCTTACACTGGCTCCCAGTTAGGGGCAGATTTCAAAAGCCTACTTTTAATATATAAAGCCTTAAATGGCTCACATATCTGAAATTTTCATTACTTACAAACCAGAAAGCACATTAAGATCTCAGGATACCAGTCTGCTTATGATTCCAAGCGTTAATAACATAACAGTGGGTGGTCAAGCTTTTAGTTACAGGACCCCCCTAAACTATGGATTGGTCTGCCTGCTACTACTATAAGAGATGCCCCTTTAGTCTGAGCTTTCAAATCCTGGCTGCAGACTGACAACTTCAGTTTAGCACACCCTGACTAGAGCTGCTGATTAACTGTGCAGACTGCATCTCTGTTGTTAGTCATTAGCACTAAAACATTAGTAATATGATAGTTCTAATTTGTTACTAACCCTCACCTATTCTGTTTCTCGTCTTGGTACTCAAATGTGGCACTTGATGCCACTGCCCTACTACCAAGTTGTTTGCCTGCCTAAGGAAAAGTCAGCTCTCATGGATAACCACTGGAATCATCAGGTAGAGGGGTCCTTTCATTGGATTGCCTGGCCCAGTGCTGTCTCAGCTGTGGAATGTTCAATAAGGTAGGCAGCTTGATGACAGAGGTCCCCAGGACTCTGAACAAATCTGAACCCTATTATGTGATATCATCTACTGCTGAACTTTGCTCTATACTTGTGTTATTACTATTATATTGTATTGAGGATTACTTGTGCTCTGTTCTGTGCATTGTATTGATCCCTATTTTTTGACACCCACTGCACGCCCAACCTACCTGGAAAGGGGTCTCTCTTTGAATTGCTTTTCTCATGGTTTCTTACATTTTTTTCCCTTCAAGGGTTTTTTTCCTGGGAGTTTTTTCTCATCTTTTTAGAGAGTCAAGGCTGGGGGGCTGTTAAGAGGCAGAGCCTGTTAAAGCCCATTGCGACACTCCTCGTGTGATTTGGGGCTATACAAAAATAAATTGTATTGTATTGTATTATTTATAAGCTTTAAGTCTCATGGAACTAACCTTGAGCTGTGTGTGAGATGAGATCACCTCTTCTGAGCTAGAGTGATTATGATGTTTGTAACATTTTCCTTCATTTTATTTTTGTACATATTCTCAGCGTGTTTTCAGCAACTGCTAAATATAATTGCTAGTATAAATGAGAACCTACTACTGATGGAATCAGGGTGTCCTGTTTGATACAAATAAATACAGTTTGTATGGTTATATGGATCATTCCTTATCTAACTGCAATGAATTAAAGGTACTGAGGACATCATTTGTGAAGTTCACTACTGGTGGCAAACTGGGTTGAAATAAATATTTCAAACTAAAAAAAAAAAGCGCGAGTCTGCGATCAGCCAACCGTGGACATTTCAAGAATGAAACATACAGGGTACAGGACAGACAGTGGGAAAGGTAAGAGATTACCAGTGACAATTTCATAGTTGGTTTTGACATTTCTTCCTATTTGCTGTCTAGAAAGGAACCTATGAGCTTAGTTGGCAGTACCATTCAGGTTAGGTGAAAGCCATATGTGATCTGATTAAACAATAAAACATGCGCAAAACTTAAGATAGTTTAGTGGAAACAAAAAGACTGAGAGAAAGAATGTTTTTGACTCTGCTAAGTGCCATAAATACAGAATATAGTTTTGTTCCAGGGGGTCTTCTTTTCACACTGGAGTGTGCCAGGGTAAAACAATTACATGAGTAAGATCAAATACTCAGCAGCCTTTTCCTGATCAAATGCTACTAGCAAATTAAGAATTTTATAAATAAATGTACAATTACTATTATCATTATTTAGCAGACTCCTTTACCCAAGGCAATGTACAAAACAAGTTATATAAAAACAATAATGATTAGATAAAAAACTGGGCAAGAGGGAGTAGAACTACTATTTTATAATTATACCTTCAACTAGACTAAAGACACAAATCAGTATCCTAAGGTATATGTCAGAAAAACTGCAGCTATCCTGTGGAAGAAAAATGTACCCATTCCAAAACATTTAACAAAAAGGTACATTTTCAAAAAAACACTAAACAGGAGTAAATTGGGTACAGTTTGAAAAGCCAAAAGGAGATCATTCCACAACTTTGGAGCCAGAACAGAGAAGCATTGTTCAGTCTTTCCACATCTGGCAAGATGAGATGGTCAGTAGACAGGCAGAGAGGAGACTTCTTGAAAGGACATATGGAGATGCCAAAGACTGGAGATATTGAGAAACAAAGCCACTTAGAGAACCGTAGACCAAGACAAGAGTTCTGAACTGCATCTTTGCAGCAAAAGATAGCCAAGGAAGAAAATGAAGCAGAGGAGTAGTGGGAGAGAAACGAGGAACACAGAACACCAGTCGAGCTGCTGCATTCTGGAGGATCTGTAGAGTTTACACAACAGCTGAAGGAACCACCGCAGAGCAGAATTACTAAGGAGTCAATTCATCTAAATTTTATGAAATCAGAAATTACATGATTGGATCATTGAAAAAATATAGTTGATGAATAAAAGTGAGGAGTCACACAGAGATTCATGACCATGACTGAAGAGTGACATCTTCAAAAGCAATGCTTGAAGACATCTGGGAAAGGAAAGTTAGAAGGCAAGTACAGGCATTGCCCAACATTGAAAGGCTAAGCTTAAGATGATGAGCATTCACCCATGATGAGATCTAGGCTGAAACCTGTAGGTTGTAAGAGGAAAATGTCAGAAGATTTGTACATTATCGGCATTAGAGATGGTAGGTGAAGCCAAGAGAAAAAGTAACATTTCCTAAGGAGCTAACTTACAGAGAAAAAAAAAAAAAAAGAAGTGGACCCAACAATGATCCTTGAGACAGAAATCCGTGGAGAGTTTCTGTGAAGAAGACAAGGAATTAAATCAGGAGACAAAAAAGGATCAGTCAGAAAGGTAGGACTTGAACCAGTCCACAGCAAAACTATGTATTCACAGTTTATTGAGGGAAGACATAAGCAAGGTGGGGTTAATGGTATTGAAAGCTGATTGGGGGTCAAGAAAAATATGGACAGAGGGGAGAAAAGCAGCTCGGGCAGATTAAAGAGCATTTGTAACCAACAATAGTGCAGTCTCAGTAGAATGACCCTTGTGGAATCCAGATTGAAGAGGATCTAGTAGATTGTTATCAGAGAGACAAGGGTAGAGTTGTTTGTGGACTATGTGTTCAAGTGTTTTGGACTGGAATGGCAGAAGGGAGACAGGATGGCATTTCTCAGTGTCTTTAACTACTGGTACACAACTCTTCACAAGAATACTGTCTGACAGAGTCTGCTATGAAAGTCATGCAAAGATTAAACTTAGAAGTGTTCAGTCCAAAAGTCTCATATGTAATTCTTTAAGATCTTTGTGTTTTTCTGGCTTTCCAGTTATGATCATGTTTCTAGAGAATACGCTCTTCTAAAGCAGCAAGCATATTTAGATTTTTTTTCTTTGGTGTTTGAAACTTGACAGTTCTGAATCATTGTTAACTCTCTATTCAACCAAATGTGAAAATCCACAGTAAATTTCACATTTATATTAATTTTATACATAAAAAATATTCAGATTATAAAGCAGTGCACAAGAAACTGAGCTATTTACAATTACATTATCACTTCAACTTATGTGATCAGCCTGTTTCCTGTACAGATTGACAGTTGTTCATAGCTCTGCCTGAACCGTTAATGACTTCCTGCCCGATTTTAGATTTATGAAGTTACACTCTGTCATTTGTCTTTTACTTAAAAAAAAAAAAAAAAAGTTTGAGTAATGAACTCTGTAATAAAAACACAGCTAATTTTATTTTACCAGCTAGAAAAAGTGACGCTGAAAATATATTAAAAAAATCACTATTAATCTTTTCCAAACCAGGTATTATCCCATGCTGACTGTTTTACTTACTGTCAGAGTGAAAGCAGGAGAAAAAATAACAATAAAGAAATAACCAATCAGAATTTCAAACGAACACACAAACAGTGATGGTATTGTAGCTCTAATAGGCCTTCACTCCTATGTGCCTCCAGCAGTGATGGTTAAATTCAATGGAAAAGAAGTGACAAAAAGCTTTCAAATTGGAAATCATTCCCAAAAAAAGATAAATGATTGTAATATACCAGTTGGATCATTAGCCCCAATAACAATAAAAGCACTCCTTTTATTAGATGCTGCCATAATTATATTTTTCTGTTTCTTTTATATTTGACTTGAGAAAACGACTGCTGGTAATCAGTTTTTTTTTTTTTTTTTGACACACATCATCACTAAACAGGAATCAAATTGTAAAATTGCACAGTCCACTGAATTTGTAGTAGGCAAGGCAAAGTGCTCTATAAGCTTAATTTCATGTTTCAGAATTTAATATGTTTCAGAATTTAATAGCTCATTATAGATGCTCCTAACTTTAAACTTAGACCTTTTTGGTTCTTTGGTAGGTTAACATAATGCTATTTAAAGTATGCACACAACAGGAAGTAAATGAGCTTGACTGATATCCTTGTACTTCCTCTTTCATTACTGCCTCTTGTATAAAAAAAATGGTTTTTTAAGAGGTCTTTAGTATCTTTAAATAATCTAGCCTGAATTAAGGTTCAAAAAAACTATTTTATATGCATCAAGCTGTCAGTACCGCAAAATTTAAATGCACACCCACCTCTTGATTTACATGACTGTTGATTTCCTGGTACATAGTGTGTGTAACAAATATAAAATAGAGTTCAGTCAGTTGTGTTCTCTGTGTCCATAATTCACTATTTTATAGTCATGTCTTAATAAGCGCTTAGTACATTTTTTTAAGTTAGTAATCACCAACCAAGTGCATTTGGGCTCAGAGGCAACACCATTTGCCTCATTTTCCCTCAGGTCTGAGAGATGATCCAAGCCATTATCCTTATGAAGATTTGCTTGTAAGCCACGCTCCCAGGCTAATAGACTTTCACAATGAAGAAGCATCTTGAACGTGCCTGCAGGTGAGTGCCACCTCCTCTAAGCCCTGCACTGGCTCTTTCAATGAACGAGTGTTTTAACTCCCAATGATCCTTCTACATGTTAGCAACCTACCAAAACAACAGATCATGATTACATTACCTGATGAAGAGGGAGTACAGTATCTCTGAGAAATGGCACGGTAATTTAGAGGTTAAAGAATGATGCACATTCTTCATTCTCATGAACAGTCCAGTGTTTTAAGGCTGAAAAAAGCACTTATTAAGTCTTAATACTTGTACTATATCATCTCAGATAAAGGAGTACTGGAACCATCGGGTAAAAGGGTCCTTTCATCAGACTGGCTGGCCCAGTTCTGACTCAGCTGTAGAATGGTCAGTAGAGGGAAGGTGGCAAGTAGGCCAAGGCCTCCAGGACTCTGACTCTGTCTGGCTTGTTGGACTCCTTTTCTAAAATCTGGCAGTGTTTCTACAATTAGCTGATGGATAAAAATTGCCATTTTTAATTTATGTTAATTAGTTTCTATTTTGTTTTTGATGTATTTGAAAAAATGTGTTTCCTCATATGTGAGTGATATAATCTATTCTTGCATTTTGCTTTGTAGTTTGTACTGTTTATGGCAATAATAGATTGCCCATCTAACTCTGTGCAGAGGATTGATTATGAAATACTTTATGACAATACTCCAAATGGAAAATATGATTAGCAATTTGACTGTTAAATGCTATTCTTCAGCAGCACATTCTGAACATTATTGTACACTTCTTTGTTTGCATGTTTTGTTATATTAATACTTTTATTTTTGTACAAAAACTGCAATTTCATCTAACTATTGCAATAAATAAGGTCAAACAAGATTTCCAAAGGGTTGTTTTCAAATAACAAAGTGTGAACTTAAACAAAACAACCAATAAATAATCAACAAGACTTACTAGAAATTCAAAAGCAAAAAGCTGGCACATGTCAAGGAAATACATCACTCCTGGATATCTGTGTTGGCCTCATAAAGCAAAAACTTCAAGCATAAAATGTATTTATTTATGAGAGCTTTAACTCTTTTTGTATACAGCATGCTATTAAACGATTTAAAACTAATGTATCAAAAAAGTGTCTAAGAGAAAACAGGCACCCTACCGTAAGGAAAAGAAAAATTAGGCAGGGTGTAAAGCGAGGAATGGCATTTCATTTGTATAAACTGACAGGCTGGTCTAATGGATTGTGGGTCTTGTGAAGTAATCAAGCTACTGCTACTTAGGGCACACTAATTATAGATCACACTCAGTAGTGACAGCAAAGGTGTGATAATGCACTGGCGTATTTCTGATAGCTGTCTCCCATCAAGAGCTCTGTCTAGCAGTGAGGGGAAATCTTCAGTTGTGTAGGTTATGCAAAGACAAGTACAATTATTTGAGTTACTCATGGTTGCTGAAGGTGGAATATAAAGCAAATGTGGAAAAGACTGAGAAGAAAATGATGGAGTATAAAGGTAGGGCTGCACCGAGAGTAGACTATACCTTTGATGATAGGGTAAAATGAGCTAAGATGATTTCAGCATGAAGAACCAAAAGCCAATAAGGTGAAAAAGGCACAGAAGGGATGAGGGGAAGATAGACATAGTAGATTTGTGAAAACTTAGCCTCACCACTAACAGTGAACAAAACATTAGAAAAGAAATCTATGATGTACCTGACCAAACCCAGTTAACCCAAGCTAATGACTGTTAAACTTGTTGATGATCATGAAAATGCAGCAAGTTATTCAAGCAGTTATTTTAAGTGGAGTTTATTATTTCACTTACGTATTTCTTCTACCACGTCAGGGTCACACTCCTTATATTTTTCTACTTCTGCTTTCATCAAATTCCTCTGCTCTCTCAGTTCCTGTAGTTCTTTTAACAAAGCAGCTCGATTGTCCTGTAGGTTTAAAATGGAATCAATTGTCTAAAAAACTGCACACTTAACTTAGACAACACAACAGTAAAAAAAATGCAATCAAAGTGAACACCAACAAAATCAAGTGAAGCCCCTATCAAATGATACAACATTTCCAATCTTAAGCGAGTCATGAACAACAACTGTCTGTTGTGTAGTGTGACATCCCCAGTGATTAAGTCATAGCAGTCTGCAGCTAGCAATAACAAAATTAAACTGGAGAAGCCTGTGGAAAATGTCTGTTTGATGTATCATCTTTGTTGTGCCACAAGAGAAGAAAAAAAAAATATAAAAAAAAAAGATGCTCCATGTTGATTGGTTGTCAAAATGTATTGAACTCAAGACACTTTTACAGTACAAAAGGAAATTTGAAACTGTGCTAAAATCATGACTGAGTCATTCAATGTTATCCCCTGCATGTCCTACTCAGGGCAACAAGATCCAGCAACTGCCGTCATTAAGCATGAACTGCTCAAAGTCAAGTAGTGTGAAACCGGCCTACTTCAACTGTAAAGCTTGATGATTTACTACTAAGCAAAAATAGGGAAATTTAATGATTAATAACAGTGATTTGTGCCCCCCCATATTACCATTAAATGTGGAATGGTAGCAGTGGTCACTGCTGCATCATGCATCAGATTTAAATCCTTTGGCTAGTTCATTTCTCTGTGGAGTTTGCATGGTCCCTATCTAACTTCATGGATTTCCCCTCACATCTTAAAGATTTGCAGACTCACTCGACTGGTGATTCTAAATTGGCCACATATGCATGCAAATGTGGGTGTGTGCATGAGTGGTCCTACAATGTCCCACAATTGCTGGCAACCCACCCTGGAATGGTTCCTACCCTGAACGCATTCTGACCACAAAATCCATCCCTCAACCCTGACACTAAACTAGGTAAACAGGATAAAACTGTTGCAAAGATTACTGACGATAAAAATAATTTAAAAAATTAACATAAAATAGGGATTTACCTGGCCTCATTTGTAAATTACCACACCTCTAGGGTAGAACAGATTAAGGCTGGACAATTACCAATTTTTCCTGTTTTACTAAAATTTAAGCAGCTCAAGTCCAGAGCATAATCTGAAATAGTACAAAGGTGACCAGTAAACTGCCAGAGGTCAAAAAACAAAAGGTTCCCAAAAACTGAAAAAAAAGGAATTTGAAAAGGCCTATTCAGAGAACAAGTAATGAGTTAACAACTTACAGCTTTTCTGCAGCAATGCAAGTTAATTACGCCTTGAAATGTCCATGCAACCAATTCCTACATGTCTCCGAGTTTGACGTTAATAACCTCTGTCTACACAAAAACAATGTTGGAACAAACTGTGTGGAACAAACTACTATTTGAACAATATTGCTCTGTATATTGCTATCATAATGGCAAGAAAAAGGCAATACAACAAAGACAGACAAACAGCCCATTATATCCTATAAAAGTCTTTCATTTAGAGAAAACTACAAAAAAAGCCAAGGTGGTGTGTTAATACATGTTACTATGCCAAAGTGAAAACAGAAATTCGAGGAAACTCTGAAAGGAACAGGTCTGGCAGATCCAAAGCCTGAATCAACAGTTTGCATGACAGGTGCCTCACAGGACAACAGCTTCAGGGACAGCTTGCAGTGGTTGAAGTAAGCAAGTGTCACTTTCAACTGTGAAGTAAAGACTTTGAGCTGCAGGTTTGACAGGTCAAGTGGCATTAAGAAAGCCATTATTAAATTGCAAAATAAGATACACTGGCCTACCTGGATTAGGAGCCACTGCCAGTCTCAGTGTACTCTGAAATTAAAGCAAACAAACAATTGGAGATACTGTATGGATACCACACGGCTGTTAATCTGTGCTTGAAGCTATTGTCCTGTGAAGCACGTATCACGCAAGCTGTTGACTCTTAGAAACTTGTCTTCTATCTATACATTAGCACTAGCATGTATTAAATATAGAAGATACCTTATGAATGTGAAGTATGGCAAATCACGACAGAATACCTTAAAAGTTGTATAGCTGTAACACACTTAGTGGCACAATGATCCAGAATCCTGGGTTCAATTCACATGCTCAATTACCGTGTTATGTTTTTCATGTTCTGCGTGAGTTTTTCACGGGGTATTCTGGGATTCCTATTGTATCCTCAAAGACATGCCTTTTACTTTGCTGCAGACTATAAACTGTGGGTGTGGGTTTTTGTGTGTATGTTTACTGTGATGGACTTGTACCTTATGTATGGTTGTTTCCTGCCTTGCACCCAGTCCTGTCAGGATAGGTACTGGCTTACCTTTACCATTAACTGGCTTAACGGATATAATGTATATGTATGTATATGTATGATGTCATTTGTGTCATACCACTTTTAATTGCCTGTTACAAACAATTCCTCACCTAGCTCACTGCTTTATCTTGTTATCTCAATTTCATTGACATTCTCATTGTTGATGTCAAAACATCTAAACATGGAATGGGAAAAAAAAAAATGACCTAAGGACTTACTTCAAGCATTTTTTATAATCCTAGGACAGGTGGATAAATGGGGGGGAAAATGCCAAAACAAATAAGCATTCTTTTACAATCCTTAACTGAAGGATGACGTCTCTCCAGGCTGACTAGGAGTCACGAGTCAGCCTCTAGGTAACTGACAGTAAGCAAAGCTAGCCATGGGACTTGTTTACTTTAACATTTGTTTTGTACCTCACCAGATTATGTAAGAAAATATTTAAAACGAAGTTCTATTTTAAAAGCACTTATTTCACTATGCTCACATAAAACACTGAATAATTGCTTGTTTTGTTTGCTGAACCAATGACTTGTAATACAGATGACATTAACTACCACTAACATTTTTACTGTGTTAGTATTTTAGATGTTAACAATTTGAGTACTTTTCATATTTAAAAATAAAAACCCACAACACTCTTGTTGTACTTTACAATAGTATACAGCACTGTCTTGATTGTACCACGTCACTGTGAAGAAAAAAATGTGTGTGTGTATATATAAATAACACCTAGATTTACATTTCTTAGAATAATAAAATCCAGGGAGGAAAAGACAATTAAAAAAAAATCTATGTAGAGACAGAGTAATTAGCTTAAAAGCATTAAAAGAATGATTCATCAAGTAATAACTCGATTACTTAATAACTACCCTTAAAGACAAATTCTGCAAGCTTAGACAATTGTTTTGTCAAGAATCAGCCCGGAGCAAAATACTTCAACAATAATATGCAGTATGGTAGCACACAATAGATCACATGAAAATCTATTCACAAATTCAGAGGAGAATCTATGGAAATATAATACTTACAATTGTCAAACCGATGAAAAATCAGTTCAGTACGTTCAAATAGTATCATAATATTTCAATACTAGCCATAAAATAATACATAATCAGGACAGTTTGTATGTGTACCAGATTCTCTCATTACAAGCCTAAGATCTGTGGCAGGCACTTCAGAGTGACTCAAATCCACAACTTTATCATCAAAAACAAATGTCTATAAATCCACACATTCATTTTCTGAACCTGTTTCATCTCTGTACTCAAATGTGGCACTTGGTGCCACGGCCCACCTGTCAAGTTGTTTTGCCTGCCTAAGGTAAAGTCATCCCTGATGGAGGATCGCAGGAATCGTGGGAAAGAGGGGTTCTTTCATCGGATTGGCTGGCCCTGCGCGGTTTCAGTCATGGAATGGCCAATAGGGGGAGGCAGCTTGATGGATGAGGTCTCCAGGACTCTAAACAAATCCAAATCATATTATGTGATATCATCTACTGTTAAATTCTGCTACGTACTTCTAAAGTTTGTATTTTTATACTGCATTGAAGATTTGTTCTGTTCTGTGTATTGTATTATTGTATTGACCCCCTTCTTTTTGACACTCACTGCACGCCCAACCTACCTGGAAAGGGGTATCTCTTTGAACTGCCTTTCCCAAGGTTTCTTCCATTTTTTCCCTACAAGGTTTTTTATTGGGACTTTTTCCTTGTCTTCTTAGAGAGTCAAGGCTAGGGAGCTGTCAAGAGGCAGGGCCTGTTAAAGCCCATTGCGGCACTTCTTGTGTGATTTTGGGCTATACAAAAATAAATTGTATTGTATTGTAAATCCATTGGTAACAGCGAGTTGAAGCCTCTTCCAGAAGTATGAGAAGGTAGAAACAAATCCCTCAGAGAGTACCAACAAATAGCTAAATAAACACTTTGAGAACATACTAGCGTCATGCAGTTACCAAGCAGACACTTAAATGTGGGGTTAAAAAGGATCATGCTAACTAAATACAATATCAAAACATCTTTTGGGTGTTTTTGGTGCATCCAGCCAATACCTTGAGCATCTGGGCCAATTAGCAACAGAGTGGTGACACGGACAGCTGTCTACAATATACAGTATGTCCTTAGATTTGATGACATAACCACGTAGTGAAGTTTTGTCTTTTAGCCTAAGCTGCTTTAAAGACCAGGGATAATTATGACCAATCAGTGTTTGTCATGGACAATCCATGACTTAAAGCAACATCTGCTAAGAATTTACAATTGTAAGCACACCCCATTTAGTCTGTTTTCCTCAATCATACTGTTTTAAAGGGTCTCGGTTACTGTTCACATGTGAGCAGAGGTCCATAAACTGGACTGTCGATTCAGATTCCAGCCATCTTTTAATCACCACACCCACAGCCTTCAAGGTAGTCAAATCCACTGAATAATTTTTAAGTGCATATGTGTAAATAGTCAGGACTTTCTTGTCTGCAACTCAATCTGCAATCTGCCAGTACAAGCTCCAAATGCTAAGCATTCTTATGGGGCATGGAAAAATCCTAACTCCTGCTCAAACCATCTTTATCGAGCTAACTCCAAAGCATAAGAGTTCACAACCAATTTGTTTTTCAAGACTACCTCATAGTTTCTCTTCAGAATTTGTTGAAAAAGCAACATACAAAGGAGTGTAATGTCATATGTCAAGCAAATAAAAAATAAACTTGTATTCTCACTTTCTCTTTATTGTTTACTTGTTCATATCAATTTGCACACACCTGCAGAAATTTTACATTTTAATCAGTCCTTGCCTTTCTTCAAATTACTGTCAGCCTACCACAGACAAAGACTCTCCACACCCTGGAATAAAGCCAGGAACTCCAACTGCCTTAAACAAGCATGTTTATTTTACAATAAAATATACACACATAAAATAGTATAAATGAAAGTGAAAACAATGTGAAAGTGTAAAAACTAAACTGCATAACTGGCAATTAATTCTTTTGTCTATTAGACAGAGTGGTTTATCCACTTTCCCAACCTCAAAAGTGACACAGTTCTCATATCACTATCTACTTGTAGCTTCTTCATTCCATCAATGAGCTCTTGTTTCAGATTCTTTACTTGACTCAAGGTAGCATCATTTTTATAAGAAACACATTCCTAGGTCACTTCCAGTTCAACATCCAAAATCAAAGATGGCCCTCTTTGGCCAGGAGTGTACTGTCTCAACAAAGAGAAATATATTTTAAAAAGAGGACCAAGAAACAAATGAGGCACATTGTGACGAGCAAAGATTGTAACGTGGAAATCAACACATTCTTTCAAAAGTACCTCAACACTAAGCAAAAATCATAGTTGGAATCCTCAGCCAAGTTATTACCAGAAAAGCAAAGTAAACATGATAAAGACTTTTTGGAATATATCTGCAAGCTCAGATAGAAAATAGCCACCATGATGACCTTATTTGTTTTTTCCATAATTGACATCAAAGATGATCAGATGCAAACCATGTGAACTTGCCGCCAACAAACACACAACCATTATGACCATAGGGTGGCAAAATAACATCAAAGCAAATAGTATATATAAACATTATAAAATAAATTTAGTCCTGTTAAATTGATATTCAAAACAATACAGTAACTACTGAATAAGAATCCAGGAGAAACAAAACCTCCAGAATGACCATCAAAAAAGGGAAAACATCCATTAATAACAAAGAAAAATTAAAGGACATTACGCTTAAGCATTCCAAGGTGGCTTTGGCAGCTCTGCGCCAATGAGCCATTAATAAGTCTTAAAGGAGCAGCTTTTGTGTCCTCTACCTTAAATGTGCAACGCAGGTCCATTCACCCCTTTTGCTGTTAGCCTGGAGAAGGTGCACTGGCTTTTTCATTTTCAGCCTCACACATAAAGCTAACATTTTTCACAGGTTACCTGCCTATAATCAGGATCTTGAGGGACTTCAACCTCCTGGGGGGTCAGAGCCTACTCAAGGCATACACTTGACTAGTCTTTAAAAAGACATGATGTTTTCTCTGTCCAATTCTTGATATAAAAGATGATGACTTGGATGTGTTTACTTACAAGATGGATTTCACTTTGATAAGACCTTAGGCATTACTTTAGTTTATTCCAAGTTATACATTTTGATTAATGGGGGTGTTCTAGGACATGTCAGAATTTAACTTAAAACTCAGTCAGTTAAAATTTAAAAATGGTCTAATATACAGAAAAGCATTTTCAAATTTTGTGGGCAACAGCATGAAAATGCTCTCTCGTCTGGAACCGAGTTTCTTCCTTTTTAACTACATCTGAGTGGCGATGCTGGAAAAAAAGTGAGATAGTCACAGTGGACTTAAACTGTTAAGGGAGTACAAATCCAGTTCCATAATAAAAGATTTGTTTGGAAGTATTCTTGAATACTTTAAAAGACAAACCATCAATGAAATTAAAAGCAATAGGGCTGATAAAATAAACAGAGCAAAACTAGAAAAAAGGTTAAAAGTCTCTGGCTTAATATAATCTGAAGACAACTGTACTTGGTCTTTAGTGGCACTGCTATAAAATGTGCAATAAATGAATCAGTGTTTTAATTTGTATTATTCAATTAATTAATTTCTGTACTTTGCTAATCATACAGCATTGAAAAACTTTACCTTAACAGTAAAAAGCAGTATTCTGAGTTCTTCCTGGATTGCTTTCGATTGTGTTTCGTGAAAATTTGAGGATATTTCAAGGTTAGTTCAACTTAGAAAACAGGTTACATGGCGTCTTGATGCCCCCTGGGGGAGCTTGTGTGTCATGAAATGCTACACAATGATATATCAAAACAAAAAGACTGCCAGAGAGGTTATAACCATAATATGACAGTTAACGCACATGCTTTCAATGCAGTCAATCAGGGGTTCATAACCTCTCTTTATACTTAATTTTTTCTTTATTCAAAGATTTCTTTTACTTTTCGTCACCACTCCCCCACCTCATCCCTGGTGGAGCCATATTGTCTTCAGTTTTGCAATGTGCCAGGTGCAGTTTTTTGGCTTCTTCTATTTGAAGCCTTACACCATACTCTGTTATATAATTCAGACAGTCATAACAAATTGGAATCACCAGCTGCAATTACCATAAACACAATATATTTTTCTCCCCATTTTAAATTAACAGCAATACTTTCCAATAATACTCAGGCAACTCCAAATAATAAACAATAAATCAAGACCGAATGAAATCTAATGGTATTGATGTGATGTGTAGAAAAATCAGTGGTCCGTTGGACAGATAATATCAGTATGCAGAGTTACATATTCCTTCCTGGTATCTTAAAATTGGTTTCTGCTCCATTTGAGACGTCTTAAAAATATCTTTAAATGCATTTTATATCAAGATACAAAAATACTGTATATTCATTCAGTATCTGAAAAAAAAATTAATGATATCTCAAATTCATTTTCAGATATATCAATACAGCTGCTTATAAATTTTTAGATCTCAGAAGACCATTTCATGATGTTTTTTGTATTGAGTATTTTGAGAAATCTCAAATGCATTTTGAAGTCCTATTGAAAGGAAAGGACATTTTGGACCATTTGAGCATGACCAAAACATTTAATAAACTTAATTAAAGTTAGGTGCTATGTTTAAAAACTGGAATACTTGGACTTTTGGCCCTAACTTCAAAAACATGCCTGATGAAATACAATAGCCAAAACATTAGATTTTTTAGATAACTTCAGCTTATCTCTCTATAATAAAAAAAAAATCTTGGGCGGGAGACTAGGGAGATGAGTCGTGATCTTCTCAGAAGACAATTTGACTTCCCGCGAGAGACACTTTAACGTCACGCAAGACAAGGCAGTGAGACAACATTTAAAACAAGTTCACGGACATCTAACCTAGCAGTTGTTGGAATGCTTTTGGCAGACAAACTTCATGTGCTCCCAGCTCTTAAAACAACAAGCGACAAGCAGAACACGCAGCTCGCCAGCAGCAGCAAGCCAGCAGATGATGCAACTGCTTCTTCTTAGCGTGAATTCAGCCACTTCTCCTTCACAACATGAGCAGCGTTATACATCCTGCAAGAAAGAGATTTCACTGTGCCCGTCGCAGGAAATAAAGGACAAATATTGTTTTTACAAACGTTTTTAAGTAAAAGTGAAAAAAATGCATATGTAACAATTCCCATGAAAGTAACAATCTTTTTAAGTTGTTAAGGGGGGTGGGGGCTTGGGGGATTTGGTGAGCAAAGCAAGCAGGGACAGAACCCCCTAGTTACTTTTTGAAAAAAATCACACATCCTTTTCAGACCTAAGCATAATACACAGAAAAACAAAAGCTGAAGACACTCCAGATTTTTTGGTATCCAATCAGACAGGAGTACAGTGAAATTTACAATGTTTTGAAACAATACATAGGAAAAACCATGTCAAACTGGTAGTAAATTAATGAAGTTTATTATCAGTGATTATTTGCTCATACACCTGAAACATTTACTCATGTCCAGTGAGGATTAGTAACCACCTCACCACACCCCCTCCAGAAAACGGCATTGTTTGACTCACCCTTAATAAGCTAGCCATTGCATTCTAAGAAGACTGTTTGTTAACCATACATAAAAGGTATAAACAAGTTCTATGCTTTGCAGTTATGTCATTTTGCTCCTTGAAGTAGTTAATTGGAAATAAATAAGGATGTGAAATATTCATAAATTAATCAAGTGCATAGATAAATAAAAGTTATCAAAATGCTTTATTTCAGGACAGGTTAAAAGGAGAGTCAGTGATCAATTTCTAATGCACGTCTACTTGCATACTACTGTGAAGTCATGGCAGCCAGGGTGTTAGCACAGTCACTGAGAGCAAAGACCGCTGCAGAAGCACAATGCACACTTGTATGAGAAAAACAGGCAAACAACTGAATACTGTTTTTAAATTTTCACAACACTGCATCAAAAGAGTCACAAGTTAAGTGTTTACAAAGGTGTTAACTTACCTTCTAGTTACTATGGGTAGATACTTTAACAGGGGTGTCGAACTCCAGGCCTGGAGGGCCACAGTGGCTACAGGTTTTCATTCTAACCCTTTTCCTAATCACTGACCAGTTTTCATTGCTAATTAACTCATTTCCCCTCCATTTTAATAGCCCTGTTTTTAAGGAGTCAGTCCTCTGAATTTATTCCTTTCTTCATTAAATGAGAGCCAAACAGAAATGAGATGTGAAACAAGCCGACAGATGAACAGCTAAATTGGGATTTCAAACTCCAACCAATTTGCACTCCTACCAATCTCTTAATGAAAAGCTGATTCTTGCTGTTAATTAAACTCGTTATTTAATTCCACAGATTGTTGCTGCTCTCATTCTGCCACGGCAGACATTTCTAAAACTGTTGATTTTCTGTTTTTTGTAAGAACATCGTCAAAATGTTTTGGTGACCTGAGAGATCAACCTTACTGAGAACTTCACCTTTCGTTATTTTCAGATATGTGCTGAGCACAGGTGAGCTGGTCATGTGGCGGCTTGTTTTGTGTCTCATTATTGTTTGGCTGCTAATTAAGGAAAAAGAGACAACTAAGGGGTCTGAGTCAAGTTAATTAAAACCAAGGCAAAAGAAGTTAATTAGCAGCAAAAACGTGTCACAAATGAAGAAGATGGATAGAATGAAAACCTGCAGCCACTGTGGCCCTCCAGGACTGGAGTTCGACACCTGTGCTTTAACAAAAAGATTTTAGTGACAAATCAAAGACAAAAGTACATTTTATTTCCAAGATGTTAAGATTGATACATAAACAACATGGCATTGTTTTCTTGACGTCTAAGTGAACTATATCGGCATTACTCTAAATGAAAATCCTCATGGTAAAGATACAATGAAACAAGATTAGCACCAAATGTTTTCAGCTGTCAGCAAAGAAAAGCAACCAACATTAGAAAATGTTGACAAGTCTAGGTCATTCAGCCTAACATGGATGGCCAATCCTATCCACCTAATTTCTCCAAAACGCCACCAAATCAAGACTTGAAGGTCCTGCTCTCTACCACACTACTTTTCTCTTGTTCTACATGTGAAGAAAAAACTTTCTAATGTTTATAAGAAATTTACCTTTAATAAGTATCCAAATGTGTCTCCATGTTCTTATTTCAGAATTTATTTTAAAGTAAAAACTGGGATCCACTATACTAAAAACTTTCATAATTTAAAAAATTTCTGTTATTATACCGCCTAATCTCGGTTTGTTTAAACTGAAATGGTTCAGCTGCTTTAATCTTTCCATCTTTCCACATTGTTCATATCTCTCAGTCCCAGAATCTGCCTGCTCTTCTCTGGACTGTTTATAGCGCTGCTATGTCTTGTTTGTAGTCTGAAGACCAAAATCTAGTTCATATATATAGTTTTGTACTAACACTCACTTCTATTCTTTCCATATGATATTCAGCTATTTCCTTAATAATTCTTTCCTTTAAAATTTACCTGTGATCCATGTTAATCTAAGCAATACTTCATCTTCTTCTTCCATTAGGGGTTGTCACAGAGGATCATCTTGTTCCATCTCTTCCTGTCCTCGTCATCTTGCTCTGTCACACCCATCACCTGCATGTCCTCACTCACCAGGTCCATAAACCTTCTCTTAGGCCTTCCTCTTTTTCTCTTGCCTGGCAGCTCCATCCTTGGCATCCTTCTCCCAAATATACTCAACATCTCTCCTCTGCACATGTCCAAACCAACACAATCTCACCTCTCTGACTTTGTCTCCCAACCGTCCAGCCTGAGCTGACCCTCTAATGTCCTCATTTCTAATCCTGTCCATCCTCGTCACACCCAATGCAAATCTTAGCATCTTTAACTCTGCCACCTCCAGCTCTGTCTCCTGCTTTCTGGTCAGTGCCACCAGCTCTAGCCCATATAACATAGCTGGTCTCACCACCGTCCTGTAGACCTTCCTTTTTGCACTTGCTGATACACGTCTGTCACAAAGTACTCCTGACCCTTCTCCACCCTTTCCACCTTGCCTGCACTCTCTTTTTCACCTCTCTTCCACAATCACCATTACTCTGTACAATACTTCAATACAATAATTATAAAGCAATACTTCTCCATCTACAATTTCCAAATCACTAAGTACCTCCTTAGTAAATTACTTTTGGTAGGTTACATACAAAAATGATATGGATAAATAAGTGTATACATATACATTTTGATATGGCATCTTTTTCTCCTCCTGTATAAGGAGATAAATAAGTTAAACAAATTGCAAGAAGGAACACAACTGCTGTCATGTGCACCAATTAATGTAGTAGTTGTCTGGCCCCTCTGCCCACTCACAATCTTCAGTAAAGCTCCTCAATGCACTTTGACCATAAACATCTCGAGAATGACTATTATATACTTATATATTATCACTCAGCAATAAGACGGTATTAAGAGATGTGTGTCATTTACTTCACATTGCCTTAGAATTAAACCTAAAATAAACAATGCTCACTTACCGTGTCTTGACGACCCATTTTTGCCTTTTTTACAGCAAGTTCTAAAGCAGTTTTCTTTTGCTCACCCTCTGTGGTCTATAAATTGAAATCAATAAGGGGTAGATGAATTGTTTCAATCTTAAATACTGCTTGAATACAAGGTATAACAACAGTTTCCTAACTACTGTATGTTAAACTATATTTATTGTTGACATTGTACTGGAGAATTTTTTATATATATACAAATAAATATATGTGTTGTGAAATATGACAACAAATAAATAATTTGGAATTTTGGAATAACATTTTCAAGGTTTTGACACTAAAAAAGATCCACTCGAATTAGAGTAACTGTAACTTGCATTAACTTCAAATCTGCTTCCACTGATGTAAAAATGCAAGTGTGAAGGCAGAATGAAGATTTGTGAACAACCTCCAGTGCCACTGGCCCAGAATATTCAGTTTATATATTTACATCTGTACATGTATTCATAATTACAGCTTTAGTATTTTTGTTGTAGTAGTACAACATTCACAAGTGTTGCAGAAAGGCCATATATTCTAAAACAGATGATGCCCTCAGTAATCTATATATCCATCCATTTTCCAACTCGCTATATCCTAACACAGGGTCACGGGGGTCTGCTGGAGTAGCAAGAACCAAAAGTGGCTTCTCACTGGATGCTTACTATATTGCCAATAGGACATGCATGTTTTTAAAACTGTCTCCCAATCATCTACTGTACCTATACACAGCACAAAAAAGGAAAACATTACCGAAAGAAACAAATCTATATAAAAAGAAAAAAAGAAACAGTATTTGTTTTTCAAGGCAGGTACATCACTTCTTATTCTTCCCTCATGCTTAATACAGCCTAAGGAGAATGTATAACTCAATATCATTTATAGTGAAAAGTCAACAAACAGAATGGCTACGAATTAATTAAGTCCAAAATGGAAATTGTGTCTGTGAGTCAGCTTTCTGACACGTAATTACATCAAATTTAAGATTTGTGCTGTAGCATCTTACTTTTTACTCATATGCATGCATAAAAAAGGTTAGCTTATCACAAGCAACTGTTTCAACTGTACAGCTTTAGAACAAAAGTTAAACATACAAAACTCAAATAAGGAGTGTTAAAGTAAAAATAGCAGACAGAGACAGGCAATATGCATGCTTCAGTCCTCATTGACACAATGTATATCCTGTTGATTAAGTAACTTTGTATATCTATAGTCATTTTTCTCTAATGATAACTGACTTTCTTCATTGTTAACTAGATACAGTAAGTGAATGATTGTGTACAGCACTTCTTTCCATATTTCCCAGAAACCCTAGGAAATTAGGTTAAAAATCAAGACTTTTTTTTTTTTCATCAGTGTGTTATCCTGAACCAGATGCAACCTTCTCACATTAAATAATGCACATCTTGGTAAGCTGTAATGTTTATTTAGGCATTTTATTAATAATAACTAGGCTCATTAGATTTTTGCAGTAGCTCCATCTATATGCATATGTATTTAACCAGCAGGAATTTAAACATGCACAGCAAGCTGAAGTTGACACAACAAATCCTCAATACAAGAAAACAACAAGACAAAAGACATTAGTCTAGTGTAACACATGAACATCTCAAATTAAAAAAGAAAAATGAACTTTCTAGAGACAAATGCTACTGCATCCCAGCGCCCAGTTATAGGTAATGAAGGAACTATTTTTCCTA
The DNA here is from genome assembly GCF_900747795.2 of Erpetoichthys calabaricus. NCBI lineage: Eukaryota > Metazoa > Chordata > Cladistia > Polypteriformes > Polypteridae > Erpetoichthys > Erpetoichthys calabaricus. The sequence goes on from NC_041398.2 coordinate 238,408,802, forward strand.
CCAAAATCATTTTCATATATAGTTTATCTAAATTTTGCAACACTGCAAAGAATTACATTAAAATTTGAAAAAAAGACAAACGATTTGTATAATGCATCTAAAGAAATAAAGTGATTTTTCCATGTTCCTTATACTCATACTTTCTAAACATTCAATCAGTAAATTAAATAAGACAGAGGACATCAAGGTTCATGATCTTTTTTAGTAATGTTTACATGAGAAATCATAAAATTTTCCTTCTAAGCTACATCCAAAAATAGGCAAAAATAAAACAAAAAAAATTAAAAAAAACACACAGAGAGCAGGTTCAAAATTAAACAAATGTGCAGAAATATTAGCATCATTTGAAAAAATAAAAAAAACCCAGTACATTGTTAAGTGCTTCGAATAATCTGCCATTATGTTTTTACCTAAAACAGCTACACAATACATATGGAAAAAATACAAATGTTAAACGTACAGAGTTTATCTTAGATATCCCTTATTAAAAATCTGGATTGCACTAGGAAGAAAGTAATTTCTGGAGCAGTTTGTGCTGATCTTTAAAAGTGAACATCCTTCCTGATTTACTGAAACTCAGCTCTGTGTGTTTTTGGAGCCTGTCATCAGCTGAGAGGATTTCCAGTTTCTTCAACATTGCCTGTTGACAAACACTTATGAAATCATCTGTGTTAGTGCCAGTAATTTTTCATACATGTTTGGTAACCTGCTGGAGTTTTTTTTTTTTTTTCTTTTAATTTTGGTTTGTCAAGACTACTAAACCAGACCATGAAGCTGAAAATGATGACAGTGCAAGAAAAGGTCAACATAATTTATGGAGAAGAAATAAGCACCAGTTACACTGTTAAATAATCAAAGCACAAACTTAATACATACACACTGTATGTATGTGTGTGTGTGTGTGTATATATTATATGAGTTTGCATGTTCTCCTCGTGTCTGCGTGGGGTTTTCTCCAGGTGCTCCGGTTTCCTCCTCACATAATCCAAACACATGCAGGTTAGGTGGATTGGCGATCCTAAATTGTCCCTAGTGTGTGCGCCCTTCTGTGGGCTGACGCCCAGCCTGGGGATTTGTTCCTGCCTTGCACCCTGTGTTGGCTGGGATTGGTTCCAGCAGACCCCCGTGACCCTGTGTTAGGATATAGTGGGTTGGATAATGACTGACTGACTATATACTGTATAATTATAAAATTTTACGTAAACTGGGTAAGAGTGATAAAGACAGTAATTAAAAAAAAAGTACAAATAAATTTTACTTTAGTACTCTCTACACAGGTACCTCTCTGACTATGCAAGCTATGTTTTTACTTCCCCATCAAAAACTACTTTCAAATTAACTCCTTCAGATTTCTCGGTTTCTCTCTGAATGAGACTCATGTTCTCCCAACTCTGATGGATTCCGTTTCTTTATTTTGTGTCTGGAAAGGATCAAAGGTAAGTAAGGTCAAATTGCTGGGCTCCTGCAAATGTACAAATACTTAATGGTTAATCCAGGGCTTCATTAAGAAAAATAAGAATGTGCTAAGGACACCAAAGGAAAGGGGGTACCACAGAGTCCATTACCAGTCTCGACTTTAACAGAGTTTTTTGTGATTTTCCTTATTTCCATGTTCGACTTTACCCTGCACTACTGTAACAAAAAGGTTACCTTTGCATAGTCAAAGTTAAATAGTTTGGTTTAAAGGTGATGTCAGATATCACATTTGTTCCCATTTCATGGCGTAAGAGTTTCACTTCCATCAAGTATAAAAACAGCTCGCTTTTTCTGGCAAGCATTTACCACACCAGCCAATATATGTAACAAATCAATCACATTTAAGCTCTTTATTATTTCTTTTACTGATTTATCCCATAAATAAATATAAGTATTAATATCTTATTTCACTTTCAGTACTTAGTCTTAATATATTGTCAGCTAAGCAATGGAAGCTCTAAGGGGGACACCATTGTTTGGCTGTGCTTAGGACATCAGTTAGGCTTATTCTGGCCCTGACTTGATGATTAGTACATATTGGTCAAACATCCAAATTTAAAGATAGACACTCTTGGACTACCCATGTATTTAGGTGTTTTTATCAATATTGACATAGACCGCCATACAACCCTTGTGCAACCAGAGATAGTGGTCTCTGTTGGCCTCACCATAAGTCCTTAAATCCTTCTGTAATGTGAAAGACAGATCTGGTTGTGTGTGCAACTCAAGAGGGCTGCACCTAAACCACTAACTGGATACTAGCAGACCAATGACACCTTTTACTAAATTATAGGCCAGTAGTGTTGGATCTATAGTACTAACAGGTAGAACTCAATAAGCAAATCAATACAAAAAGAAAAGGGGTACTGGGCCCACCACCCAAGAGTCTGCAGCTGTCATGTCTCAGCCAGTGTTCAAATTCATGTTTTATGCCTCTTTTACTCATATTTGATTCTTTGTAGGTGATTATGTGCATTTTCTTTATTTTTGGTTTTGTGTCTCTCTATAATATATATATATATATATATATATATATATATATATATATATATATATATGGTTGAAATAGTTTACTGTCAAATAAATGCAAAGAGTACACGACACGTGTTTCGCCCTCATTCTGGGCTCATCAAGTGTACACACTCCACTGCACTCCCTCTCGGGAATCGAACCTCGGACGTCAGCGTCAGAGGCGATGCCCCTAACGTTGCGCCACGGCGTGTGGTTCGTTTATTTGACAGCATGTAGATCAGGGTAATTACATTCACGGCATTCGTAGTCTGTGTCACAATCTGATTGTATGGGTGGTTACCTACCAGGTAACGCTTGTGGTTGGCCAGCAATCTGCTAACATCCGCCACGGTGCCCTCAGTTTGTGAGGAGCAGATCATAGAATGGTTGAAATAGTTTACTGTCAAATAAATGCAAAGAGTACACGACACGTGTTTCGCCCTCAATCTGGGCTCATCAGGTGTACACACTCCACTGCACTCCCTCTCGGGAATCGAACCTCGGACGTCAGCGTCAGAGGCGATGCCCCAGATTGTGACACAGACTACGAATGCCGTGAATATATATGTATATATGTATGGATATTCCCCAAAAAGGCAGGGCCACCTGCCAATCACTGCCCTCCACATCTTATATCCGGAGGGTCTTCCACTGTTCCTTTCGATTGTGCTAAGGAGTGGCGAGTTCTTGTGCTTTTGTAAGTTTTACAGGATTGGTGTTTCTTTGAAGTTTTGACCTTTGTGCTGTTTTTTGAATGTTCTTTGAATATCTGTATTTGGACTTGTCTACTCTGGATTGCCTTATTGGTTCAGGCAATTTCTTTGCTTTTTAAGCTCCACGAAGGTGGATTGTATTTGGAATACTTTTTAAATCTTTAATTTTATAAAGATTTGGTGCTTGTACTTATTCCTAGCTGGGGTTTGAAGGTAATATCCCCCTCTAGTGGGCATTACTGGAAGTGTGTGTGGGACTATATGCTTTGGAATGCTTTTAGTCCTTGGAACTCCTAGTCAAAAACACCAGTGCATTTATATTAATACATATGTTCAAAAAGCTGCTTTGTTCAGCAGCTGTAATCACACTAATAATAGACTGAGTGCAAAAACTACCATTAACTCCTGGTACTGAAATTAATGGAATACTGGTACTTTGCCGTTTTAAAAATTGAGTTTTTACATATATTTTCATTACCAGTATACCACACAACTCTGATGTTCACATTATTATGTTTTCCTTTAACAACATAGACATTAGTCTCATTTTCATCATTCGTCCACACTACCCCAACGTTTTAAAGCCCCAAAAACTGAGACTATATTTCTGAAAATGCCAGCTCAGTGTTGCAATGTGGATAGGTGAAAATGCAGACTCCTAATTGTACTCAGATAGGTTTATGTTAATTGTGTGGATCCTGTTCATTACAATGTCTTATTCTCTGATTGTTCACCATTCATGGAAGACAACCACATTCCAACGATGCAGAGTTGTATTGTTTACCTGTATGCAACTAAATTTCACTTTTTACAGTTTGATGGCTGCAAACATGTGAAAAAGGCGAATAATGTACTGGTCCTTACAGTTCTGTAATATTTCCTGTGGCTTATGGCGTAACCATCCATTTTTAGAGTCCAAGAGGACACTTCCTCTTCCTGCTGATGCGCATGCCCAGCCTAAGCGAATGTCTATGTTATATGCATTTTCTGTCATTTTAGTTTGGATGGAGATGCTTTTGTAAACAATGTGAAATCTCTTGTGAGGACAGAGATTGTTTCCAAAGAAAAACACCATTTTTAAACGGAAACACAATCATAGTTTCACTAGTGCAAGATGTTTCTATCTGTGGCCAATGACAAAGTGTACTTCTTTCCCTTAATGTGTCTTTCTTTGTGATGCAACAGGTTAAAAATCCCTATATTTGTTAAACTGGATTGTACACAAATTTACATTTAGAATTACGACATGAGCTCTTTATAACATAAATGTGTATCAACAATGTATCAGTTGGACACCAGATTCACAAAAGAGAACTCACACACATAGAAGGCACCCCACCTTAGAATCAAATCAGGAATTCAAGCATTCTGAAGCTACTACCATTTTGCTGCTCATATAGCTTGTATGTAATAACCAATAAGCCTGGAAATAATAGTCACAGAATTCAACATTACATCAGACGACAGTTTAGCATCAGGTTTTATGTATTTACATGACAAAAATATTTAATAAGCAGGTAAATAATACTGCAATTGAGGGCAACCTATAAATTTTAATACAAAGGGTTTTTTCTCCTTTCTTTTACCTGTTTCTCAAGATCATTTAGTTTTCGTTTTCTTGCATGCAATGCTTTACTTGGGAAAGCCCAGTAATAGTTTGAGGTTCCAACTCTCTCAGTGTCCACCATGCCATCATCAACTAGGCTCTGCAGAACATCTTTTACAGACATTGGGGCTGTAAAGAAATAGACAAATGTGTATGAAAATATTTTGAGAGAGAAAAATATATTATATTACATTATAATGTGCCAACCTTGGGTGAAAAGGCTTTAAACACATGTTATATTTTGCATTAAGACATTTGATTATTACATATTCCAATATGCATCTTTTCCCTAACTCAATACAAGTAAAACTCAATGAATATTTTATTGATATAATATGGACAATTCAAGATGTTTAACTCCCTTTTGTTGGACCTCGCTACTCAGAAAAGTATGCAGTTGGAGGCGAATTTGACAGTAGTCTGAACAATGAATCCCACATTTTTGCCTGATAACACGCTCGCAGCCATTTAAATACAATTCAACAAGGCAGGGGTCCAGAGGCTTTTGTGACAGCACTAAATACAAGTCAAGAAGCACTTTCTCAGCTGCATTCCAAGTTTAATATTTAATTCTGTAACTGCAATACTCTTCATTTGGCTCATCTTAACCAGGTATTTGGCTGATGCTTCAAACTTTTTTTGTTTGTTTTACCGATTTAATAAAGCTACGTATCCCAACAACTCAAGTACACATGTCAAAGTTAACTGTAAATGGTAAAGTCTGTTGGGATATTGTGGAGTCTGACCGTTTTACTACTCCCAAGCCCTTTTGCTGTTGGAGCATAATGCTCATTCAGATTTGAGGCTTAATATCTTTTACATTTGTTCTAAGTCAATTTGTAAAGTTTCATCTGACCTCACATTCTGTCTGTTTTTTAAGCAAATGAAGAAATAGGAACAGTCCCTGCTATTCATTTAATGGGGTTGTCACTACCACATTGAGTGTGACATAATCATAGAACTTTGCAAGCTTTCAGTCTAACTAAATCTCATCAATTTGTCTTGTACCCTTAATTTGTCTTTTATATAATATTGTATTGTACATGAAAGATCTGCAAATCTTCTTTTTGTATTTCCATTAAAAAAAATACCAGGCACACTTTCCTTTCTCTCCTGGTGTTGCCTTTGCTCAATTGTAATAACTTACTGCTGATAATTTTTTACGTTTGACATGACATTGTAAGTTTGTTTGCACTCTAAAGCATCCTGTGATAATGCATGCTGTTAATTGCATTATATAAAGAATCAATATACTGTATTTCAAACATAAAATAAACACATAGGAACTTCTCCAGGTTGTTAGTTTAATGAAACAAAGACATGGAGGAAACTGGAAACACCATCACTTTTGGCTAAAGTTCAAAAAGCTAGAATCACACAGCTAATAACAAAGCTGACAGTCCTTCGACCTAAAATTTACACCATGTACCTGGATCCTGGCCATCAAGCCTCAGATCATCAGGCTTGGAGTCACGTTGAGCACTGGTGCAACTCAGTCCTGTGTAGTCAGCCTATTACTGTTTATTCTCCTCATACACAAATTATGCTGCCAAACTCTATATGCAACAACAATAGAGCATCTTATTATGAATAATGATGAAAGAACTTATAGGAATAAGGACAAACTTCTCACTGAATGATGCAATGACAATAATCTGTTCCTCTCTGGACTTCAGGGTGTCAAATGCGGAATGCAATTAATGCAAGTGTTATGGAAAGACCAAGAGGCTTGAAGTCCTTAATGGTCCACATCATTAATGATCCCTCAACACAATCGATCTCATGAAGAAGGTTTACAAGCATCTTTAAGTTTTGATAAGGTTTAGGAAGGTTAATCTGTTCCCCAGAAAATAACTAACCTCTATCAATGGACAGAAGTTTCATCATAGTCAGTTACTGCAACTGAGCAAAGACCCTGATGGGGGATTGGGGTTTAAAATGTCCCAATTCATCAATGAAGCAAAGCTCTATCTGCACAGGACATTTACAATAAGCAATTTCTGAAGAAAGCACTCTCTCTTATGACAAATCCTACACACCTCATGAAGAAAACGGTTGTCCTCTAGTCATGCAACAAGAGTTATCATATACCATTACACCATAAAAAACAAAAACAGTTCTTAAGGACACAGGGACAACACAGAACTACTGGGACTGGACTGGAAAAGCTCTGCTTTGTTGCAGATTAATGGTATGTTTAAAAGGTTTTTGTTGAATATCAGTTCTATGCACATTTTTTGAGTTCACTTGTTTCAAGACCAGATTTCTTCAGACTAAACTGATTCTGCTGCTTTCATTTCTTAGATAGTTTTGGAAGTTTTTTTTAACATGGACAGTACCTGGTGTTTTTTTTCTTGATTTTTCTAATTCACTTAAACTACCACATGATCTAGACGACAAGTTAACATGAAATAAAAGATGCCTTTTAAAGCTGTTGAACGCCTCACTGTCTAGCTGGACTTTAACTCAACTGGAGTCACAAGTCTATCAAGCTCAAATTATAACAGAATACCCTTTATTGTTACAAAACATTAAACTAATTACACCATGGCAAAAATTAAGTCTGTTTCTTTTTTGTCAGTATAAAAACCGTAAGCTATGAGAGGGACGCATTTAAAATTGATGTTGCAAAAGGAGATTAGTCTCACAAACTGAAAAAATGTAATGTTGCAGGAAAATAATATTTTGGCATTTTTACTGAGAGTGTCCTAATTTTATTTTCATATTACAAATAAAAATAAATTTAATAATGTACAGTATTTAAAATAAGTTACAATGCCTTCAGAAAGCACAGCTCTATCTGGATTGTTTTTTGCTCAACATGTGGGACTTTCAATATATGGGTATGTGCCTTTCTAATCAAATCAATTGAACTGAAGACAGGTGGGCTCCAAACATGGTACAGAAACATCTCAATGATGATCAATACAACAGGATGCACCTGAGCCAAATTGCAAGTGTCATAGCAAAGGGTCTGAATACTTGTGTCAGTTTTTTTTATTTTTTAAATACATTTGCAAAAAATCCTAAAAACTTGTTTTCACTTTGTCATTCTGAGGTACTGAGTATTGTTTGACAAGAGAAAAAAAAGAAATGATAATTTTATAATAGAACTGCAACATAACAAAAGAAAATGTGAAAAATGTGAAGGAGTCAGAATACTTTCTGATGGCACTGTATGCTTACCTCTTCTGGAAATCAAGTACTTCACACATTTAACAGTATAACAAAAAAGTTTTCATTTTTACTTTATATTGCCTCCTTCATAAGCACCGTAATAGTATACCAAGAATACAGTATGATGCAACACAGAGTACATTGTAAATACAGGACACCCATACGAGAAAGTTATTAAATTACTTTAAGGTATATAAACACAAGAAAAATATAAACATAACCATATGAAACCTTAACAACTTAACCATTTTCATAACCTGCAGTACGGAAAGAGCAATTAATCCTTCAGTTCCACAGAAGGGATTTTTTCATACCCTTTCCATGTCCGTCTTCACATCCTAACCATCTCTCACCTCTTTGTCAATACTACATCTCCATGATCCACCTGATGAAGGCCTGACATACTGGTAAAGCCCTACTATATTTAAATTACATCATCTTCCAGAATATTATGTTTTTATTTGTTCTGATCCACTTTTTGATTTAAGCAAAAAATTCTATTAAAAGCATACAGATTTTCAATAGACATACTAGTAGACAGGCAGGCATGCAGTCAGTCAGTCAGGCAGACAGACAGACAGACACATAGAGAGAAAGAATTTGGATATAGCAGACGCAGCTTGTTGTTCCTTTCAAAGATCTCCAGATTGAAGTCAACAGCATTCTATGGTCAGAATGATCCACACAGTGTTGGTGTCAGAGAGAATCAATTCAGTTGCTAAGTTAATAAATATTAACAAGGATGATATAACAATTTCCCTAAGCAGTAACAGGGACAAATTCAGTCCGTATTTCAATGTCTGGAATTCACATTTTAGTTCTAATCGTAAAATGCTTTTTTTTTTTTTACCACTACTTATTCCTTCGTGCTAGGCGAGGGAATCTTTGCCAGCTTTTCAGAAGGTTGCCGGTTTGAATCCCATAAAACACCAGCAGTGACTCTACTCCGTTGGGCCCCTGAGCAAGGCTTTTAACCTGCAATTGCTCCGTCCTGGGTATGATGTTAATCTGTATCCAGGCCAGCAAGCAGGTCCTCCAACTTGCATGGAAAACGTAGGGGTTGGTGGTAGGATTGGCATTCCAGCCACTGTAAAAAAAAAAAAAACCTCACATTGCTCAACATGGTGCTGAGGTGTCACCAATTGCACAGCTGCACTCGGATCTCAATCTGGGTGGTTTGCCGTGTTGTGGGTGCAGCAAAACACTCTCAGCGCATGCTCTCAACCTCTCTCTCATTCACACAGATGTCCAGTCCCCCTCTTGCCTTTTCCACTCCATCTGAACGTAACAGATGCAACCCAACCAGCACTAAAAATAGTGTCTGAAATAAGACGTTTCAGCTGGCTCTCTGTAGTGCAGTACCTGAACCTGCCCCATGGCTTACCATGATATATGACAGGCTAGGGATCTGCACTGGCAATTGGAAGGTTGCCGGTTCGAATCCCGTAAATGCCAATAGGGACTCTGCTCTGTTGGGCCCTTGAGCAAGGCCCTTAACCTGAAATTGCTGAGCACTTTGAGTAGTGAGAAAAGCGCAATATAAATGCAAAGAATTATTAAAAAAGAATTATTATCCAACTTATTTCAAAGCGATCAAACTTTCCTCATTATATGGAGTGTGGCGGATGGCCGGGACGCCCCTTTGACACTGGGACCCGGGGAGCAGCCATAGGATGCACACTACGTCCCCTGGAACCCGTGGTGGCAGCCCTCCTGGGTTACATCGGGGCCACAGGTGTGGGACTTCAGGGCTCAGCCCAGTTGGGCTCTGTGGCCAACAACGAAAGGAGCTGCACGGCTTAATGAGCCCCTGTGGGCTGGAAAGCAGCCTGGAAAGCAGCCACACCCAGAAGTGCAGCCTGAATTAGGTTAATTATCACCTGAAGCACTTCCGGGTGGGCTATAAGAAGAGCCTGCAACCACTTCTCGAGGCGCCAGAGTCGGGAGGAGGAGGAGGACAAAGCTGCCTGGGAGGAGTGGAGGAAGAAGTGTGCGCTGGTGTTTTCGTTTGGTGCGTTTTGGGACTGTGCTGTAACTGAGGGACACGGGGAAGATGTGATTTCCCCCAGCGGAAGAAAAATAAAATCTTTATTTTCATATTCACCTGTGCCTCTGGTGTCAGTCTGTGTCGGGTCGGCACCTACCAAATGCTTCTGCCACAGGAAGCAGGCCAGATCTGAAACCTTTCCACCTCACTTTTATCCTTACTCTAGTTCTGTGCCCTTTGCCCTTTCCATCCTTAGATGAGCTGCTCCTCTGATAAAGTGTAACAGAGCCCCTTAGACAGTAGTGAGTGCAGTGTTACCAGACAAGTACTGTACAGGAATATTTAATATATTCCCACTTTATGTTCCGCATAGTCTCCTACATTCTCAGATGCTGAAAGATGTAATGTGGGCTTTAAATCCAATATGGTCACTCTGTGACATCTCTCAAGTTCACAGCTTTTCCAAAAGGCAGTAAATTTATACTTGGTAAATGTTTAATTAGTATTTCATTACTATTAAATATAAGCCTTTATTTTTTTAAAAAGCATAATGCTAAAAAAATCTCCAGAAAGTGTTTTTTTGTTTTTGAAACTAAACAAAATAAACATTTCATCCACTATAATCACTTCTTGATTCTACAAAATAAAATGCTGAGTAAGAGGAAGAGCTCACATTAAAATATAACCTTATATGGCCTTTTTTATTCTGGTAATGGATTTTCATCCAAATAACCCTGCTAATAAATACATCACTTTATCCTCTTACTTAAATCTGGAAATGCAGACAGTATGTAAATGGAACTGGATATCATTCTCTCCATTTAATTGACTTCTGAAAAGTGCAAATCATCCAGAAAAGTGTGCGCGCAGCTAAATCTGTGGTATGCAAAAATCAGAACAGACAGATGGCAGTAAGGAAGGGCACATTGTATAGCAGAGTAGGAGTAGAAAAAAAAGATGCACTGTAAGTTAGGACTAGAGAGGAAAAAAAATCGTCAAATTCTTTCCATTTTTGAACGCAGATTTCCATTGAACGATTACAAGAAGATAAGGCACAAAGCAGGAACCAAATTTGGACAAATTGACATTTTTTTAGAAGCCACATTCAAGCACAGACCCATGCAATTTAACATCATTATTAAAGGCAACATGCACATTTTGGCAAGCAGACACATAACTGAAGTGCCTGGGGAAAATCCATGCAGAAAAGGGGAGAATCTGCCTATTCCACATAGAGAAGTGACCAAATCAGAATTAGAACACAAATCCTGAGAGATGAAATGCAGGTTAGGTGAACAAAGTCTGCTGAATTAGCCCTTGAGTGTGTGCTAACCCTACAAAGGACTACTGCACTGTCCAGATGTTATTCCTGACTTACACATGATGATTGCTGGGATTGGCTACAGCTGCTTCACGAACCTGCCCTGGATAAGTGGGTGAGGGAAATGAATGGATGGATGAATGCATAATGAATAATAACTGAATATAAAATGCGTGGAATTCATCAGAGGGAAAAATCTTTCAGGGATTTTTAGAGACTCATTGGAAGCCAAGCCATTTGCATCCAGTGAATCAGTACAAAATTACATAAACACCAGCCACTATTGCATAATCTACATACTAATATTAAACTAAAACCATGTAATGCATTTTAAGCTTTTATGTAATTTTGAACAGAAAAGCAAATCCGCAGAAGAGAAAATCTACACAATCATTTTAACAGAAGCAACTGTATGCACTTTCTTTTCTATACAATTACAATGAATTTTATACTTACTTATTCCCTTCATCTTTGGGGCAATCTTTTCCATATCTTTCAACTGAAACACATCCTTCTACAAGACAAAAAATGTCAGTGTATCATTAGGAACCTTTGCAGAAGTGCCTGCCCCATAATTAAGGCAAGAGTATACCAGTATGAAAGAATGCATGCTTAGAACTTACTAATTGTATAACAATATTGTCATTCCAATGAATTAGTACATTTGTTAGTCTGCCCTTGTATATCTTTAAATCTAATTTATGATGCCATTTATTCCAATACATATTTGTGGGGCACCAGATGTCTCCTTATAATCTATGGCGCTCCTTAAATTTTCTTTCATTCACTTGTAACCTAGGAATTACACATACCGACCCGGTCATCAAAACAGTTCAAATCAAATGCCAACAGTGAATGAAAATTAAAACAATTGTTACAACACATGTTCGTTTTACTGTTTCATTGCAGTGCTTGCATCATCCAAATATGAATACGGTGTCCTTTCACTGTTTCGCAAATGCTATAATGTTAAAATATATATGTAATAAATTCTTGAAACTATCCCTCCCGAAAAATCTACCTCTCTTAACTACAGTTTTCAGACTGTATATCCACAGCCAATAAGTTAAAAAGCTGTATAATCATTTTTTTTTTTACTGTTTTATTCATATTTTTAAAGTGTTTATTATTTCCAACACTAACTTCACCTACAACCAATTTTATAAAAAAACAAAACAAAAACTAGTTAATTAGCTGGTGAAAGAAGACGTATCTAATCAGCTGAACAATGAGTAGTTCACTTCTTCTCACCAAAGAGCTCCACAATAAAAAAAATGTGCTGCATATCAATTAATTTTATTATTGCTATAACATACTTTGGTGTCATTCATCCATCCATCCATTTTCCAACCCGCTGAATCCGAACACAGGGTCACGGGGGTCTGCTGGAGCCAATCCCAGCCAACACAGGGCACAAGGCAGGAACCAATCCCGGGCAGGGTGCCAACCCACCGCAGGACACACACAAACACACCAAGCACACACTAGGGCCAATTTAGAATCGCCAATCCACCTAATCTGCATGTCTTTGGACTGTGGGAGGAAACCGGAGCGCCCGGAGGAAACCCACGCAGACACGGGGAGAACATGCAAACTCCACGCAGGGAGGACCCGGGAAGCGAACCCAGGTCCCCAGGTCTCCCAACTGCAAGGCAGCAGCGCTACCCACTGCGCCACCGTGCCGCCAGGTGTCATTCATGTACAGTATATTAAAATAAGACTAGTGAAACCGAGTTCAAATAATTTTAATATGACCAGGGGGCTTTGCCCCCTGCTCGTTTCGCTTGCCAACTCCCCCCCAACCCCCCCCCCCCAGGCCTGCACTATGTGCCAGCCACTTCGTATCTCTGCCGCTCGTGTATGTGGATTTCACTTTCACCAAACAACAATTCTTTGAATTCTCGTGGATACGCCTCTTCATTGGGTAGAAACACCACTTTTCCCTGATGGCAACACAAATTTGATGATCAACAAGTCTCCCAATTAAAGTTTAAATCCAAACAATATATTCAATCTCTTTTCCCTGTTCCATTATTTCACCGAGTAATAATTTCCGTTTGTTTGCACTAATGCAATCTTTACTATCATTTTTTGAGACTTTTGAATTTTAGTACTTTCATTTTCTCTAACCTGCTCTGCAAGTGTATCGCGCCATTTTTTGAATTCCTTACGACTGTCTACTTTGTTATCTACTCTTTGTCTTTTATTTCTGGCCCCGGGCGTGGTTAAATCTCTTGCAAAGTCTCATCTCGCAGGACATGAAAGTGTCTCTCTGAAAAAGTCTCATCTAGTCCCAGGACTTTTTTTATTATAATAGACAGACATGTATGTGAAATATTGACAATGCCCCCATGTGAAACCAACATACATACAGTGCCAATAAAATGTCTTCAACTCTTGGAAGTTTTCACATTTTATTGACGTACAACATTGAATCACAGTGCATTTAATTTGGCTTTTTCAACATTGATCAAAAGAAAAAGACTCTTGAATGTCAAAGTGAAAATAGATCTCTGCATACTAATCTAAATTAATCAGAAATAAAAAACACAAAATAATTGATTGCATAAGCATTCGCCTCTTTCAAATCAGGTAATTTAGTAAGTGAACCTTTGAAAGCGATAGCAGCCTTGAGTCTGTGTGCACAGGTCTCTCTCTCTCACACTCCATCAGCTTTACACATCTGAACACTGCTATTTTTCCCACAATTCACTTTTGCAAAACTGCTCAATCTCGGGCATGTTTCATGGGGATCATGAGTGAATGGCTTTTTTCCAAGTTCAGACACAAATTTTTAATGAGATTGCAATCTGGACTCTGACTCTGCCACTCCTGGACATTAACACTGTTATTTTGAAGCCATTTCTGTGTAGCTTTGGCCTTCTGCTTTTGGGGTTGTTCTCTTGCTAGAAAACAACTCTTCTCCCGAGGCATGGGTTTCTTGCAGACTGCATCAGGTTTTCCTCCAAAATTTTCTGGTATTTTGTTCCATTCATTTTACCCTGACAAGTCTTCCAATTGCAAATTTGTTACTGGGCTTGAACAAGGTCGTTCATTTCCGATCTCCATGCAACCTGACAGAGCTTGAACAATTTTGCAAAGAAGAACAGGGAAAAACTGCAGTGTCCAGATGTACAAAGTTAACAGAGAGAGACCTGTGCATGCAAGCTCAAGGCTGCCATGACTGCCAAAGGTGAATCAACTAAATACTTACTGCAATACTATCAATTTTTGTGTTTCATATTTGTCATCTGTTGATCAATGTGAAAAATGACAAATTAAATCCACTGTAATTCAACAGCAGTTCGGAGTACCCACCCTTTTTGGAGTCCCTGGAGGGGGTGCTAGAGGGCATACCTTCTGGGGACTCCCTCGTTCTGCTGGGAGACTTCAATGCTCACGTGGGCAATGACAGTGAGACCTGGAAGGGCGTGATTGGGAGGAATGGCCCCCCTGATCTGAACCCGAGCGGTGTTTTGTTATTGGACTTCTGTGCTCGTCACGGATTGTCCATAACGAACACCATGTTCAAGCATAGGGGTGTTCATATGTGCACTTGGCACCAGGACACCCTAGGCCTCAGTTCGATGATCGACTTTGTGGTCGTGTCGTCGGACTTGCGGCCACATGTCTTGGACACTTGGGTGAAGAGAGGGGCGGAGCTGTCAACTGATCACCACCTGGTGGTGAGTTGGCTTCGATGGTGGGGGAGGATGCCGGTCAGGCGTGGTAGGCCCAAACGTGTTGTGAGGGTCTGCTGGGAACGTCTGGCAGAGCCCCCTGTCAGAAGTAGCTTCAACTCCCCACCTCCGGCAGAACTTCGACCACATCCCGAGGGAGGTGGGGGACATTGAGTCCGAATGGGCCATGTTCCGTGCCTCTATTGTTGAGGCAGCTGACCGGAGCTGTGGCCGTAAGGTGGTCGGTGCCTGTCGTGGCGGCAATCCCCGAACCCATTGGTGGACACCGGCGGTGAAGGATGCCGTCAAGCTGAAGAAGGAGTCCTACAGGACCCTTTTGTCCTGTGGGACCCCGGAGGCAGCTGATAGGTACCGGCAGGCCAAGCGGAATGCGGCTTTGGTGGTTGCTGAGGCAAAAACTCGGGCGTGGGAGGAGTTTGGGGAGGCCATGGAGAACGACTTTCGGACGGCTTCGAGGAGATTCTGGTCCACCATCCGGCGTCTCAGGAAGGGGAAGCAGTGCAGTGTCAACACTGTATATGGTGGGGATGGTGCGCTGCTGACCTCGACTCGGGACGTTGTGGGTCGGTGGGGGGAATACTTTGAAGACCTCCTCAATCCCATTAACATGCCTTCCAATGAGGAAGCAGAGCCTGGGGACTCAGAGGTGGGCTCCCCCATCTCTGGGACTGAGGTCACCGAGGTGGTCAAAAAACTCCTTGGTGGCAGGGCCCCGGGGGTGGATGAGATACGCCCAGAGTTCCTCAAGGCTCTGGATGTTGTAGGACTGTCTTGGCTGACACGCCTCTGCAACATCGCATGGACATCAGGGACAGTGCCTCTGGATTGGCAGACCGGGGTGGTGGTCCCCCTCTTTAAGAAGGGGGATCGGAGGGTGTGTTCCAACTACAGAGGGATCACACTCCTCAGCCTCCCTGGAAAAGTCTATTCAGGGGTCCTGGAGAGGAGGGTCCGTCGGATAGTCGAGCCTCGGATTCAGGAGGAACAGTGTGGTTTTCGTCCTGGTCGCGGAACAGTGGACCAGCTCTATACCCTTAGCAGGGTCCTGGAGGGTGCATGGGAGTTTGCCCAACCAGTCTACATGTGTTTTGTGGACTTAGAAAAGGCATTCGACTGTGTCCCTCGGGGAATCCTGTGGGGGGTACTCCGAGAGTATGGGGTACCGGCCCCCCTGATAAGGGCTGTTCAGTCCCTGTACGATCAGTGCCAGAGCTTGGTCCGCATTGCCGGCAGTAAGTCGAACCCGTTTCCAGTGAGAGTTGGACTCCGCCAGGGCTGCCCTTTGTCACCGATTCTGTTCATAACTTTTATGGACAGAATTTCTAGGCGCAGCCAGGGTGTTGAGGGGGTCCGGTTTGGTGGGCTCAGGATTGGGTCACTGCTTTTTGCAGATGATGTTGTCCTGTTTGCTTCATCAGGCCGTGATCTTCAGCTCTCTCTGGATCGGTTCGCAGCCGAGTGTGAAGCGGCTGGGATGAGAATCAGCACCTCCAAATCCGAGACCATGGTCCTCAACCGGAAAAGGGTGGAGTGCCCTCTCAGGGTTGGTAGCGAGATCCTGCCCCAAGTGGAGGAGTTCAAGTATCTCGGGGTCTTGTTCACGAGTGAGGGAAGAATGGAGCGTGAGATCGACAGGCGGATCGGTGCGGCATCCGCAGTAATGCGGGCGTTGCATCGGTCTGTCGTGGTGAAAAAGGAGCTGAGCCGCAAGGCGAAGCTCTCAATTTACCAGTCGATCTATGTTCCTACCCTCACCTATGGTCATGAGCTATGGGTAGTGACCGAAAGAACGAGATCGCGAATACAAGCGGCTGAAATGAGTTTCCTCCGCAGGGTGTCTGGGCTTTCCCTTAAAGATAGGGTGAGAAGCTCAGTCATCCGGGAGGGGCTCAGAGTAGAGCCGCTGCTCCTCCGCATCGAGAGGAGTCAGATGAGGTGGCTCGGGCATCTGATCAGGATGCCTCCTGGACGCCTCCCTGGTGAGGTGTTCCAGGCACGTCCAACCGGGAGGAGGCCCCGGGGAAGACCCAGGACACGCTGGAGGGACTATGTCTCTCGACTGGCCTGGGAACGCCTTGGGATTCTCCCGGAAGAGCTAGAAGAAGTGGCCGGGGAGAGGGAAGTCTGGGCATCTCTGCTCAAGCTGCTGCCCCCGCGACCCGACCTCGGATAAGCGGGAGACAATGGATGGATGGATGGATGGATGATTCAATACTGTATAACAATAAAATGTGAAAACTTTTTATAGGCGTTGCACCAATTCATGTGGCATTTACATAATAGTACAGTAGTGATTTAAGCAGTGTTTGTTGGTTACTGATCAGAAAATGTTAGTGAATAAAATGACCTTCATAGTTACATGGAGAGAAATCCACCTCTTCCATATCAACTTAATACAGGCACAAGTCAGACTTCACTCACTATATGAATGACAACACAGCTACTACTATTTGAAAATACATCCATCTAGAAAATTAATGAATTTCACATCCTGACCATAGGACTACTACATTAATTGGATCAATATGTCCAAGTGTGTTTGTGTTAAAACTGTTATTTGTGTGCTGTTGGGGAAATTATAATTAATTATTAATATTTTTGTATTAGCACACCATCAATTTAAGGTTCTGCAAACACAATTCAGCACTTCTGTGGAAATTAATTGTAGAATTTGCTCTTGTCTTTCTAGTCAGTTAATACTCCACAGCAAACAAAATAAAAGAGAATATGTACATTACATTTGATAAGAAGTGTGGGTACAGTGATTAGTATCACTTATTGACAGCTCTGGTTTCATTCCCAGATGAGTCATTATCTATTTGGAGCTTCTCCATTCTAATCACATCCAGTTTCATTTCTAAATAGATCACTATCGATTTGGAGTCTGCACATTCTTTCTAGGTCTTTATGGGTTTACCCCAATAATCTAATCTTCTTTCATATTCACAAAAAAAGACACTGGGGTACATGGTATCTACGAGTTATTCCAATATGACAGAATGTGAATGGGCCCAGCGGAGGACTTGCGACCCACCCAGGACTGGTTCCTGCCTTGAGCTTCCAAAAAAAGGCTACAGCTCTCTAAATTATACTTTTACTAGCACTGCTCTGTACAACATTAGAGCATACAATGTATGTTTGCATGACTTGTTCATGAAGTCAATCAACTAGCAAACGGCTAGAGACAATTTTAGTGCACAACAACAGCAATAACAAACTCACAGGAGCTTGAATAATGTAGAGTGGCACTCAAATGAGTTAATTATACACACCAAGTAGGTATTTTACCCCCAAACCTCTCATTAGAAGAGTCATGCAGCCTCTGTGATTTACCATCGTTTGTCATCTCTGACACGTCAGTAAACAAAAAAAAAACAAAAAAAAAAAAACAACAAAATGACTAGAACCACCCTATATATAAAAAAATTACGTCATTTTTGGCCATTTTAAAAGAAACAGTGAGATATGGGTAAAACAAAACTTCCAGATTAAAGACAGATTAATTAAAAATATAATATCTGTGAAAAATAATTTCCAAATTAGACAGATAGGCACTATATGATAGATAGATAGATAGATAGATAGATAGATAGATAGATAGATAGATAGATAGATAGATAGATAGATAGATAGATAGATAGAGATACTTTATTAATCCCAAGGGAAAATTCACATACTCCAGCAGCAGCATACTGATACAGAACAACATTAAAGAGTGATAAAAACACAGTGCAAGTTAAAAAGTGCAAGGTGGAGAGTGTGAGGCAGTTTAGTCACAAATTAGTCACAAAGGACTACATACTGTACTTAATGTACATTAAAATGACAGACATTCATCTAAAATGCTTAATAAAAACTTACCGTCTCAAAAAATATTTCCATCATGCGAGAGCGTTTCTCTTCCAAACTCAAGCCCTTTTTCTTGGACTAAAAAAAAAAAAAAAAAAAAGAGAGAGAGGAAAGAATTAATTTAACGGATGGAATGAAAGTGCTGAATTCTAACTGTTTTTCCTATTGTGGAACGAGCCCCGGACACAGACAGGCAGACATGGTATTAAGCACCACCACACATTTATTTTACAACTTTTTACAAGAATAAGTGCACCACAAACCCCCAAGACTCCCCCAAAGTCCAGTCCTCTTTCACTCTGCCTTCTTCACCACCTCCACTCCTCTCCACCAAGCTCTGTCCTGCTCCTCACCCGTCTCCAGCCCTCGATTGGAGGGAGGCGGCCCCTTTTATAGCCACCCGTATGTGCTCCAGGTGCCTCCCGACAATCTTCTGCCGGCACTCCCCAGTGTAGCGGAAGTGCCGGCAGCGCACCCGGAAACACTCCGGGTGTCCCCGATCCTCTTCCCCCCAGCACTTCCGAGTGTGGCGGAAGTGCTGAGGTCCAGGGCTCCATAGGCATTGGGGCGCCCCCTGACGGTGACCACGGGCCCCTACAGGGCTGAGCTTCAAAGCTCTCTACCCGTGGTCCCCACAGCCACCAGGACGGTTGTCCCCTCGTGGTCCTCCAGTCCTTTTGGGCATCCCGGCTGGGTACCACCCCCAGCCGCGTGCCACACTATGAATAACAGTACATAAACAGAATGAATAAATGTGTACCAAACTTTTAAGGTATTACTGTGATTTATGACAATTTTAAATATCTAAAAAACCATCTCCTTCATAAATCTGCAATTCTTACCTCAGCATCTTTGTTCGGTAGCAAGGTCTCATCTGTTATAAAACATCTTGAAATATCACTTTTCTGATACAATTAGACCGGATTTAAACACAGGTTCAATTACATGCAATTTGATGTTCCCTTAACTGAGAACAAATGAATCTGTCCTATTTTGGATTTAGGAAGTCTACATTTATTAAAAAAAAAATCATCTCATGATGAATCCTGAAGTAAAATAGGTTAACAAATGACACCCGATTTGATACTTTCTTGTTGGGTTTGAAGAAATTCTTTTTCATAAATAATCTAAAATATTTTAAAGTAAAAGTAGAGTTTCAAGTTAGTAGTGAGTATAAAAAATAGCATGTAGTTAAAAAACAAAACAAACAAAAATTCACATTGAAATACACTTAAACTATAAACACACACACCCACAAAACATATATCCATATAACTACCAGCACAATCCTTTCCCTAACTCCGTTATCCAGGGCAGGGTCACGGGATGCTGGAGTCCCACCTCAGCAGTCACTGGGTACAAGGCAGGAACAACACTTGGACAGGTGCCAGTTCATTGCAGGGCAAACACATACATGAGCACACATATTTATTAACACCAGTTCACCTAACTTGCATGTCTTTGGGCTTCAGAACAATACCCACACACAAACACGAGAAAAAAAAAAAAAAAAAAAAAAAACTCAATGCTGGCAGCACCCAAGATACGAACCCCAGCCTTGTCAAAATGAGGCAGCATTTATTACTAGTACAAGTGTATGCATGTTCACACTGCAATGAACTTGCACCCTGTCCAGGGATTGATCCTGCCTGGCACCCTACACTTTCTACAATAGGCTCCAGCTTCTCCATGACTCTACTTAGGATAAAGCGGGTGTGGAAGATAGATGGATAGATGGCAATCATCTATATAGAGTTAGTAAAGTGCTGCATCTACAATGAAAAGAAAAAAAAAAAAAGGTCAAGAATGTTCCAGTGCTAAAAGGAACAGCAGGTACGAGACACAATGTTTTGGCTGTATAGCCTTTATACATAACAACATGGTGAGCTAACAATAACCTCCCTATCAAAAGAAAGATGATAAAAAGCTCATCATGGATTACTGAAAAACTAAAGGCAGCAGATACACTCCCATCTGAGTTGGAGTGTGTTTCCAGCTTCAAATTCCTGGGCGTCCTCATCTAGGAGGATCTTTCTTGGACAATAAACACTTCTGGTCTTATTAAAAAAAAGTGCAATAGCGACTTTATTTTCTGTGGAGGCTAAAGAAAGCCTGCCTGTTTCCTCAGATTCTGTTTTACTTTTACTGCTGCACTGTCGCGAGTATATTGACTACCTGCATTACCATGTGGCATGGCATCAGCTCTATAGCTGGCAGGAAGGTGGATAGTGAAAATTACCCAGCACATTTTAGGCACCCCGCTGCTGACTACTGCTTACTTGCAGCATACATTGTGTCTGTGATGGGCTTGCAGCTTCATCAACGATGTCTCTCACCCCAAACATGGACTGTTTACCCTCCTCCCATTCAGGGAGGCCCTATAGGAGCCTTCAGTCCCGCACCAGCAGGCTCAGGAACCGTTTCTTTCATAACACAAATCAACATTCTGAACTCTTAACCCTAAGTCCTCAATAGCTGACCTTTCTAAATATCAATAATCTTCTGACTGTACTCTCTCTATATTTTTCCCTGTTTACATATATCTTTTACAGGTAGAGGCCAAAAATGGGATAAACCTAGCATTACCTGGGTAAAGTTTGCGTTATCCAAAAGACCCAAGTAAAGCACTATTTGGAAATAATATATTTTTTTTTTTTTTTTTTTTTTTTTAAATCGGACTGTATCTGGGTAAAGTGCGACCCACATACATGCCACTGGGTAAAGTTAGTTTTTCCTTTTGGTAGAGGTTTGAGCATGCACATCGTATAGAAGCGTATTTTTCTCCCTCACCACTCTCAGAGATAACAATGGCTACCATCAGTGAAACACATGTTGCGTTTACCAGGGCTGTGGAGTCGGTAGATAAATCCTTCGACTCCGACTCCTTAATTTCCGGTACTTCTGACTCCGACTCCTCTGTATTTAATATGCTAATGTATTTTCCATGTTGGTTGAAGGAAGGCAACATAAATGTCATTTAACCACAGAACTACTGGCTAGGAAACTGACTCTCTACCATATTGGCCAGTTTAAACAAAAGACAACAACCCCTGAACACACATCAGGCCATAGCACACACCTCCACCTACATGATTACACTTGTTTATACTCAAATGAACTTGTTAAACACATTATATCGGAAATAAAATGAAAACACTTATTGTAATTTGGATTATGGTGCATTACAAAATGTGAATGTCAGGTTGTACAATAGCTCGGCTGAACTTCACACTAGCAGTAACACAGCTATGCACTGGGCTTTATTCTTACATAAGTACTTAATTATGACTGTTGTTTGTGAAATGGGACATTTGAACTTACTGTATTTTTTTCATTACAATTTTAATTTATTAGGAGTTGAAGCCCTGGTTTAAACAGCGTTTTTATGAAAGATTTGATGAATTAATTTCTACAAAACATTTCTACATGATAAATGAGGAATATCACCAGTTTATAAACTCCATGAAAAATGCTAAGACATCAGTTTTGAAAACATCTAAGGACTATCGCTGCTTGAAACGGTTTGATGTGTTTACTGTTGGAAGAGCCGAGAAGCTTATCGCTCCTGTTGGACCAGGTCAGTCTAATGTAAGGTATTTTGTGACACACAGGCTCTAGCCGTAACATATCTATTCTGCACCTAAAATATTCCATGTATCTATATTTATTCATATCATGCACCCGTACTTACTTATCAGTACTCATATCTATATACACTTCCTTGCATATACTACTACCTATAAATTCAAATATCATATAGATATATATATTTTCATTTGTATGATGCCTTATTGCACTTTAAATGTACTATTTGCACCCACTGTCTATGGCACCTTACACTACTATTTGCACTTTTTGATTAGATGCTACCTGTACAATGACAATAAAGTTGTATTTAATCTAATCTAAACCTGACAATACTACATTGATGAGCACAATCATGGAGCAGAAAAGTGAGGACTTCTGCAAAGCTAAAGGAAGGTGCTTGTTGCTAGGGAAGCTACACTCACTTCCTATCAGTGAGAGTCACGTTGCCACTACAGAGTTTAATACAACAGAATCACACCTTAAGTCAACTACTTTATATTATACAAATAGGGTAGGTACAGAAAACATGGATATATATTATACACTGCATACCTCACAGACACACATGAATGTGTATATACATATAGTCATATGAAAAAGTTTGGGAACCCCTCTTAATTCTTTGGATTTTTGTTTCTCATTGGCTGAACTTCCTTTTAATATATGACATGCCTTATGGAAACAGTAGTATTTCAGCAGTGACATTAAGTTTATTGGATTAACAGAAAATATGCAATATGCATCATAAAAAAATTAGACAGGAGCATAAATGTGGGCACCGCAATAGAGATATGACATCAATACTTAGTTGAGCCTCCTTTTGTAAATCTAACAGACTCTAGACGCTGTCCTCCTATAGCCTTTGATGAGTGTCTGGATTCTGGATGGAGGTATTGTTGACCATTCTTCCAAACAAAATCTCTCCAGTTCAGTTCAATTTGATGGCTGGCGAGCACGGACAGCCTGCTTCAAAGCAACCCATAGATTTTTGATGATATTCAAGTCAGGGGACTGTGACGGCCATTCCAGAACATTGTATTTCTCCCTCAGCATGAATGCCTTTGTAGATTTTGGGTCATTGTCTTGTTGGAATATCCAACCCCTGCGTAACTTCAACTTTGTGACTGATGCTTGAACATTATCCTGAAGAATTTGTTGATTTTGGGTTGAATTCATCAGACCCTCGACTTTAACAGTCCCTGAACTAGCCCCACAGCATGATGGAACCTCCACCAAATTTGACAGTAGGTAGCAGGTGTTTTTCTTGGAATGCGGAGTTCCTCTTCCGCTATGCAAAGCTCTTTTTGTTATGACCAAATAACTCAATTTTTGTCTCATCAGTCCAAAGCACTTTGTTCCAAAATGAATCTGGCTTGTCTAAATGAGCATTTGCATACAACAAGCGACTCTGTTTGTGGTGTGAGTGCAGAAAGGGCTTCTTTCTCATCACCCCGCCATACAGATGTTCTTTGTGCAAATTGCGCTGAATTGTAGAATGATGTACAGATACACCATCTGCAGCAAGATGTTCTTGCAGGTGTTTGGAGGTGATCTGTGGGTTGTCTGTAACCATTCTCACAATCCTGCTCATATGCCACTCCTGTAATTTTCTTGGCCTGCCAGACCTGCTGGGTTTAACAGCAACTGTGCCCGTGGCCTTCTATTTCCTGATTCCATTCTTTACAGTTGAAACTGACACTTTAAACCTCTGAGATAGCTTTGTGTAGCCTTCCCCTAAACAATGAGACTGAACAATCTTTGTTTTCAGATCTTTAGAGAGTTGCTTTAAGGATCCCATGCTATCACTCTTCACAAGAGAGTCAAAGGGAAGCACAACTTACAATTGACCACCTTAAATACCTTTATGAATGATTGGACACACCTGTCTATGAAGGCTTAACGAGCTCATCCAACCAATTTGGTGTTGCCAGTAATCAGCATTGAGCAGTGACAGGCATTCAAATCAGCAAAATGACAAGGGGACCCACATTTTTTCACATTTGATTTAATTTCATACAACTAAATACTGCTTAACTAAAAATCTTTGTTCGGAATACACCCCAGTACTCAGATGTTCCTAGGAAATGAAAGACATCTGCGGTGGGTTGGCACCCTGCCCAGGATTGTTTCCTGCCTTGTGCCCTGTGTTGGCTGGGATTGGCTCCAGCAGACCCCCGTGACCCTGTGTTCGGATTCAGCGGGTTGGAAAATGGATGGATGGATGGATGAAAGACATACCATTTCAACTTTTTTGTTGAAAGTAGAATAAATTATTATGAAGGCTGAGAGGGGCTCCCAAACTTTTTCATATGACTGTATATAGATTAATACACACACACACACACTTCAGACCACTTTACACTATTATCCTAGGGAAAAAAAATACATTAACATCTTAAAGTGACAACGCAGAGCATGGTGAAATATTCACAAAGGTTAATAGCATGACATCTCTTATATGAAATTGTTCAGGATTTAGGTACTAAAATACAGTTTTATGCAAACTTCAGAATGCCTGATGCTATGAAAATCAGAAGGACCCCAAACATAAGTCATTGACTTGGACATAAGCTTGCAGTGTAGCAGGAAGAAATGCTAAACTTATAAAAGGTCAGCAACTGAAGCACAGCAGATTACAGTAAGCAGATTACAATAGCTGTAGCATTTTCATGCAGTGGCTCCTCTGACCGTTTGTGGTGGAAAGAAATCACTGAAGCAGTGGCATACTTCTTTACAGTTTTTAATTCAATATACCAGAGAGAAAAGACTGGCGCCAAGAAAAATTCACCGAATAATTAACACAAAATATTACCAAACATAGTTTTAAGATGAAGCATTGCATAAGTGACACATCCATACTGTCACATCACTGAAACTAATGTTGCTTGCTTTTTCACCACCTCCACAAACACTAACTTCTGATTGACAAAATAAGTAGAGTTGTTACATCTCATCCTAACAATTCCCAACAGCAGAAGAAAATGGAAATGTCAAAGCCTATATCTTCAAGTTTAGTATTTCTGTGATGCTCATATGAATGAATTTATTTTTCATGGAATAAAATAGAAATTACTAGCATGTCAAATATGAGAGAAATCAAACAAGTTTATGTAATGGCAGTAGGGGGAAGCAGTATGGACAAAGTGCAGGCTTTAAAGGCCTACAGTCAATTCCTGGATAGATGCAGACTTCACATTATCATTAGTAGGTGTGAATATTTCACTACTACTTTTTCCTCTTCATCTTATCCCAGTTCTATTTGGGGGTGATGAGGTTGATCAAGCTTCTCCAGACACTTTGGTCCTGTACCTCCTCGCCAGTCAAGCCCTTTCCTTCAGATATTCTTTTACTTTATCCATCCACCTCTGCTATGGTCTTGCTTGTTTTCTCATCTCCTGGACTTCCATTCCCATCACTCTTTTTGCCTACAAATTCATTGTCTCCCCTCATCACATGTCCATACTACTTCAACCTCCTTTCCTGTGCTTTCTTAGATATTTAGATTGAAATCACTGAAATTTTAAATGTCTTCATTTACAGCCAGACAAGCTATATTTACAACATTAATATAAACCTTTAGAATTAGACAATAATGAACATAATACAGGATTACATTAAAAAAAACTGCTTTGATTATTTTAATGCGAGTTTTATAGTTTTGGGTGCTGAATTCAAAAATGAAAAACATTTTTCTCCATCACATAAAATTTTCGGAGAAAATGTATATTACAGTTTTTTTTTATTGTTCTTGCACTATAAAATCGAGTATTAATATTTTATTTTAATGATTATTTAAATTTAATATTATCTAATATTAAAATCTATGTTTAAACCAAAACAATTATTTTATTCATTAATAAGGTCAAAATACAGCTGAAAGTTCTGTGTATATTACTGGGTTGGCAGTCACATTTTCTCTTTGAGTGGGACAGCAGAGACAATAACTCACTTTGGGTTCAGAAGGAATTGCCACCTGAAAAAAGCAACAGCTTGGTGCCAAAAACATCATCAGTGCCCTTATTTATCAAGAGGAATCCTAGGAATTGCACTAAAAGTCACAAGGAAAAGAATTTGTCCTACCTCAGAGTAGGACATTAGAAGCATTTACGAACCATCCTAGTCCCAAATCCCAGTTTAGGAGTAGGAGATGACATCCTTATATTATCGCGCTTGTGTCCATCTGTGCTCAGTATAAACAATGGTTGCCAGAACTACTCTATCCCTTCACAACAGTAGCGAGGAATCCGTGCTCCTGGCAGAGTTTTGGTCTTAGGCTTATTGTCAATTCTTCAATGTGACCAGTTATCGACTGTGGTATTTGACTGTTTATTCGCTGCATACTTTGTTACTCACCGAAACTGCATTATGACACTACCATTTTACACTTTATCTTTCACATCAACGTAAGCCTCCCAATAAAATTAAACGGTCTTGCCGGCCTACATACTCACACCAACACACAGAAGCAGAAACATCGACATCACGCCAGACCAACCAGCACAGGCAAGATGCCTTAGAACAAGACAGACAACATATGACAAACCACAGAGTGACGTTATCTGAAGATTAGCGGCAGCAAGTCTCGCACGTGGACAGTGAACGAAAAACAAATTAACCAAACAAAATTTCTTAAGAGCAGAGGCAAACTGCCAGACAACAAGAAACACTATGATGGTAAAACTACAGGGATTCTATAAAACTGACAACTCAAAACATGATATTCCCTTTATATTACAGCGTAGGCAATTCCCCATTCATTTAGCATATTCTATGACTCTCACCAAGTCACAAGGACAAATGTTTAATAACGTCGGAGTTTATTTGCCAGGCCCTGTTTTTACCCATGGCCAGTTGTACACTACATTTTCCAGAGTTACATCAAAACCTGGGATTAAACATACAGGTATTTGCAGGGTTACACACATGGGAATATTTTCGCTGACAAAAACGTTTATGCAACAAAGTGCAACTTCCGACAATTATTATAGACGTCAGTATACTACGCTACCTAACGGCCACACTTGACACATACTGACTTACATGTGCCCTGCATTTCCCTTCTTATCCAATGTGTTCTGCTAACCTGTTCATGTTACACTTTGTATTGTAAGTGACTATAATACCATCCCATACTAATCATGTGACTGCTCTAATATTGAGTCCTCTCACAAGTCACTACTTGTTAAAATAATCTCCTTTCTTACTGTAAAGTGTGATGTTCTTCTCTTCCTCATCATCATTTCATTAACGATTTTATTCTTGGAAAATTTTCACAAGCACGATTTGCTAGTCTGAGAATAAATGACATTATTATTTTACAGCATCCCTTCCCATATATATTTTCTTATACTAATGATGAGGCTCCACCACAAAGATAATAATACAATAATCAAAGTAGATGAAGAAGAAGGATAACATTATAAGGTAGGACATTGCATGTAATTGTTGCAACTTTATGAAAAACATTGTAATGTTGATGGATGAGGTCTCCAGGACTCTAAACAAATCCAAATCATATTATGTGATATCATCTACTGTTAAATTCTGCTCCATACTTGTAAAAATTTTTGTTTTATACTGTATTGAGGATTTGTTCTGTTCTGTGTATTGTATTGACTCCCTTCTTTTTGACACGCACTGCATGCCCAACCTACCTAGAAAGGGGTCTCTTTTTTGAACTGCCATTCCCGAGGTTTCTTCCATTTTTTCCCTACTAGGTTTTTTTTGGGAGTTTTTCCTTGTCTTCTAAGAGAGACAAGGCTGGGGGGCTGTCAAGAGGCAGGGCCTGTTAAAGCCCATTGCAGTTCTTCTTGTGAGATTTTGGGCTATACAAAAATAAATTGAATTGTATTGTAATGAACACCTAAGTGAAAAGATTGCAATACATACACACTGAAAGAGAGCTAAGCCAGGTAACAGGCATCTTTGTGTATTAATGAATGATCCACAGCGGCACATCCAGAAGAAATGCTTTTCCACTGTTATGGCACAAAGGAAAGGCCTCATAAAGTAAAGGTTACTGAAACTAACCACAACTTTTCCAGCACTGTTATTGAAGCTGTGTGCACTTGCATTGTTCTTGATCACATATTCCACCATGGCATGCTTTTCACTCTCAGAGATCCCCCTTTCATTCTGTGAGGCTCCATATATCCAAAGCCCCAAGAGTCTCCACCTGCCTTCTTAAACCTTCCTGGCTTGTATAGTGTAAAGCGAATACAAATCACAGTGTCAATCACCCACACAGTCCTGCTTATCTAATAGTCTTACTGCTAAAATACACTTTGTACCCATAACCACCTGTTTGTTGATACAGTGATATCACTTACAATTTATATACTGTATGCATGCTCATTTGCACTTGGGGCAAAGTGTGTGCCAATGTGCATCAGTGGGGCTTGCTTTACTTTACCTCACGTGGAGCTGAGGGTAAATGTTTTATCTGAATATTACCTCACACGTTGAAAGGGCATTTAAAGTTTGGTGCAAAATTTGAGAATGGTTGGTTGTGACATACCAGATAGAAGCCTTTTTCCTCTGGCCAAAACGCATGACGTCACCAACACTTTAATCTCATCTGACAGTGCATGGCTTCTCAGTGTAAATGGATTGATAACATGATACATAAGACTCCAGTAAAAGTCCAGTGTTTCCAAAACATTCAGCCTTTCCCAGCATGTGCATGCAGATCTCTGCCTGAACACTATCTTCTGGAACTTCCAAGCAAGTTAGGGCAGCTCACAAGCTTTCTTAAATCCTAGTGGATTTAGGAGTAATTTCCTAACTTCAGAAATTTTAAGTAAAGGAAACGTTTGTCAAAGTCCTATCAAAAGATGGAGCCCGTTTTATGTATTTGTGCCAAAGGTTTCCAGGTTTGTCTGAGGCTAAACTGAAAAAGGGCATTCTTGCCGGGTCTGATATTAGAGAACAGATTTCCAATTCAGAATTTGATGGCGTAACAAATGGAACAAATGTTTTGGGTTTCATTGAAAGAAGTAATTTATAAGATTTTAGAACATTAGAACAATCTGGATGAGAACAGGCCACTCAGCCCAACAAAGCTTGCCAATCCTATCCACTTATTTCTTCCAAAAAAACATCAAGTCAAGCTTTGAAAGTCCCTAACATCCTAAAGTCTACCACACTACTTGGTCACTTATTCCAAGCGTCTGTCATTCTTTGTGTGAAGAAAACTTCCTGATGTTTGTGTGAAATTTCCCCTTCACAAGTTTCCAACTGTGTCCCCGTGTTCTTGATGGACTCATTTTAAAGTCACCGTCTCGATCCACTGGACTAACACCCTTCATAATTTTAAACACTTCAGTCAGGTCTCCTCTTAATCTCCTTGTGTTTAAACTGTAAAGGCTCAGCTCTTTTAATCTTTCCTCATAATTCACCCCCTGTAGCCCTGAAATCAGCCTAGTCGCTCTTCTCTGGACCTTCTCTTGTGCTGTTATGTCCTTTTTGTAGCCTGGAGACCAAAACTGCACACAGGACTACAGATGAGGCCTCACCAGTGTGTTATAAAGCTTGAGCAGAACCTCCTGTGACTTGTACTCCACACATCAAGGCGCTATATAACCTGACATTCTGTGAGCCTTCTTAAAGGCGTCTGAACACTGTCTGACAGTCGATAGCTTAAGAGTCCACTACAACTCCTAAATCTTTCTCATAAGGTGGACTCTTGATTTTCCGACCGCCCATTGTGTATTCAGAATCTTAGCTTTTAGGTAACAATTCTTCCTCTTTCAGCTGCTCCTGTTAAGATCTAAATTATAAAGTCATTATGAAAAAAATGTTAGTTATATTTAAGGAATTAGGTTGTAACATCAGACCCCCGTGACCCTGTGTTCGGATTCAGCGGGTTGGAAAATGGATGGATGGATGGTTGTAACATAAGTCTTAATGTTCACTTTTTAGGATCTTATTTGAAATTTTACCCTGAAAATATTACAGCCGTGAGTGAAAGATTGTGGTCAATCCTTAAGAAGTGGGTGGACAAACAAAAACCCCCCAATTCTGACAAACTCCAAGCTTTGATTCTGCAAGAATGGGCTGCCATCTGTCAGGATTGGGCCCCGAAGTTGATTTCCAGCCTGCCAGGGTGAATTGCAGAGGTCTTGGAAAAGAAAGAAGGGCCAACACTGCAAATATGGAATCTGTGCATAAACTTGATGTCATTGTCAATAAAAGCCTTTGAAACTTCTGAACTGTTTGTAATTCTACTTCAGTACACCAGAGAAACATCTGACACAAAGATCTAAAAAATACTGAAGCAGCAAACTTTGTGAAAATAAATATTTGTGTCATTCTCAAAACTGTTGGCCACGACTGTACATCACGATATCTAAGACATGGAAAGAAGGCACTGATGGATGTTTCAGAGGGATGCACCATTTAATAATTAAAAAAAAAAAAAAAAAGATGGACCACCAAACAAAATTTTAAGAAATGAGAAAAACTAGAAATTATTTGTACAGCAATGAACAAGTATTTTATTTTCTTTACATGTACAGTATGTGTATAATATTAAAGTGACTAAACATTTAATTGTACATGAATTTAGAACTTTACTGTACACGAGTATACATTTAATTAAATGTGACGTGGTGGAAACATTCTAATTAAACATTTAATTGTGTTCATGAATGCAAATAAAAATAACCATTCACAATTAAAATCATTTTTTTATCACATTAATTTTACAGATCTGTGCAGGTCTGCCAGGTGTTACATGGGCGTCCCCTTGGCCTAGTCCAGCCACTCGGGTCCTCAACAATGAGACGACTCACCCTCGGGCAATCGCGCCACATGGCCGTAGTGCCGTAACTGATGCTCCCTCACAATGCAGGTCATGTGCCTCATTCGAGCAACAAAAAGTCAAACCAGCGGTACCCAAGGATTCTCAGAAGAGACACAGTACCAAAGGAGTCCAGTCTTCGTCTCAGGTCAATGGATAGCGTCCATGTCTTACAACCATATAGCAAGACAGGAAGCACCAAGACTCTAAAGACTTGGACCTTCGTCCTTTTACTGAGATATCAGGAGTGCCACACACCCCTTTCCAGCGACCTCATGACCTCCATGCTCTCCCAATCTGTCAACTGACTTCATAGGAAGAGTCACCAGAGACATGAATGTCACTGCCGAGGTAACTACACCTCTCGACAAGGTTGACACTCTCTCTGCAGACAGACACAATGCTGATGGCCGTGCCCAAGAGGTCATTAATTAAACTGAAACAGTAATAAGTAACAACTAACAATTTGGCAGACAGTAGTAAATAACATAATAACAACAACAAATCATTTGGCACCTGTGTGTCCACCATACAATATTTTCTCAAAAAATATTTAAAAAAAAATAAGTGATGGGTTGAGAGACATTGATCAGCTCTGGTCCACAAAACATTTAGTGGTGGTCTCAAAAAAACAATAATTTTGGAAATGTCTGGTATGGCAGTGTAGAAACCCCAGCAAGCCAAACAATTAAATGTGTTTTTATATGTGAGTGAAAATGAATGCCTTTCTTAGAATGGTGCCTTGCAGAAACAGTCTGAAACCCCCAAAAGTATGGTTTCCACCTTTTGGCGTGTTTTGCACCTTACTATTGTTTGGTTATCGCTGTTTAATGAAAAAAAAATTAAGGGATCTCAATGATTGACAAGCTAGTCATTTAAAATAGAAGGAAAAGAAATATGTTTCTGTAGCAGTGGATAGATAGATAGATAGATAGATAGATAGATAGATAGATAGATAGATAGATAGATAGATAGATAGATAGATAGATATTTTATTAATCCCAAGGATTAATACTCCAGCAGCAGCATATGGATACAAAAAAACAATATTAAACTAAAGAGTAATAAAAATGCAGGTATAAAAGAAAGTGATAGGAGTGATCAATAAAAAAAAGAGAAAAATAAAAGGTAGAAAAATAAAGTCGTACACGGAGCTGCTGAAAAGGCTGCCACTCTCGGCGGCGCCTGAAGTTACTGGCCATTAATTAAGAAATTGGCAGGAGCAAAGACCTGCAGCCACTGTGGCCTTCCAGTATCTGCATCAGTACCTGCCTAGATTTACCTTGTCGTTGATCGATCGCGTAATTTTAAGCTTGACAGCACATATTTAGAAAATTAATATAATGCTCCAGAAGCAGAAAATAATAAATTAATACATATATGTCACACTGATGAGAAGTGAAACGTTTTTAGTAAAAAACGCACCAATGCAGTCTAATGAATTTGCAAGGAAAAAAGACATTAAATACTCGTACGAAGGCTAAAATTTAACCAATTGTGCATTATAAAAATCGACACAGGTAAAAACATTACTTTATCCAGCCAATGCTTACTGAAATGACTTGATCTAATTATCAAGGTTACGGAGGTGCCAGGGCTTATTGGCAAAAGGTAGAAACCCGACTTGGACAGAAAAATGTGAACATCTATTTTTCTACTATTAACTGTACAGGGTTATTGGACAACCTACAAAAAAAAGGCCAACATGTAAATAGCCAGTCACCGGCATGCGATTTGCATTAACCACGCCCATATCAAATCCTGATTGGTTTTAATGTGTTGCTGTCACTGCCACACTTTTTCGAGCTGCAGCAGTCCTGTTCCGTTTTCTTGCTTTTAAACCCTTGGATACTAAGTCACTTATCTCACGGTGTGATGCCTGACAATTTTATTTTTTCATTTTTTATTAAATGAGGGATGCGGTGGAAGTGCTCTCGAGACAGCGCTTTCGCTTGTTTACTCGAACAAATGCTGAAGCTGTATAATCACTTTGGTCACAGTTGTACAGCAAGGTGTTTAAAAACAATAACACAACAATACAAAAACCCACGCAAACATTCATTACGCCTAACACAATAGCTTACCATTGCCTGTCGAATTCGTCAGCACTCGCTTCTCGCTTCTGTTTGTCAGCAGCAATGAATAGACGTGTTCAGTTTGGCGCCATACACGGAGGGGCGGTGACTAGAAAGCACGTGTGCGGAACGCTTCATCGCGAACACGCCTGCGCAATTTAAATTTATTCAACTAACTTTATTGGCATGGTAAGGCACAAACGTAAAGCACTTCTAACATATTACACACACAACTGAGTGCGCGTTATAAAAAAATCTACGGGGTGCCAGACCATCATGTTAGGCTCATCAGTACGGGTAAGTGTGCTCAGGAATAGACTGCTGCCAGAGATGCCATTTCCCTGCGATCCTATCATGGCAGAGGCGGCAGTAGAGCGTGGATGGTTGGAATAAAGTAGATGTCGTAGTCTTGAGTAAGGCTGCACGTTGTAAACTTTTCCGCCTGCAAAACGTTTCTGAAGACGTGCCAGTAATGTAAATGAGCACCTGCAAATTGTGTGTGTGTGTACCCTGTGAAGTGTCATCCCATCGAGGTTTGGCTCCTACTGTGCCCGCTGTGCTGCCAGTTCTGGCTCCGGCAGCCTCAAATCTTAGACAAGGCGAGTTAAGAAAAAAGACAAAAAAAGTACGTAATTGATTTTCTTTTCATGTTGCATGTATTGGAATAGTGCAAATTTTGTGCTGTTTTATGTGAATTACAAGTGAAGTTGGATTTTCACACCCACTGAATCCAGTTTAGAATCCCCCGGCAGCATTAAGAACCCAAAAAAGGCCACGCACATCTTTGGAGATGTGATAGGAAACCCCACTATTAAGATACTTTCTACAGTGCCTGAGTAGAAGGTTTGTAAGATCACTCGGGAGACCCTAAATTTCCGTAGCTGCATCAGCAGGTGCAGATGCCACCTTGCCTTTTTCACCATGCGCAATTGTAGCCCCATGGACTGGTGTGGAGGGTCACTGCTGCTTCTTACTGAAATACACAATTAGCTCTTAAGTTTTGCATTATAAAATTGTATACAAAATAATACTATATTAATTTATATTTATATATACATATGGAGGAGGTATTCCAGGAAACAGGCAGTTACTCTAGGAGAGCTGGACAGGGCCCCTCATAGAAGGTCCTTAACCCATCAGCAGGACCCACCAGTATCTACTCCTTTGGGCAAGGAGGAACAGGATGAGCACTGCCAGAGCCTACAGAATGACCTCCAGCAGGTAGACCACTGGTGTGAATGTCTCTAACCAAACAATCAAAAACAGACTTCATGAGGGTGGCTGGAGGGCCCGACGTCCTCTAGTGGGCCCTGTGCTCACTGCCTGCCTGGCACCATGGAGCTCGATTGACATTTGCCATTGAATACCAGAATTGGCAGGTCCACCACTGGCACCCTCTGGTTTTCACAGATGAGAGAGCAGGTTCACCCTGAGCACATGTGAGAGACGTGAAAGGGTCTGGAGAAGTCGTGGAGAACGTTATGCTGCCTGTAACATCGTTCAGCATGACCGGTTTGGTGGTGGGTCAGTGATGGTATATCTGGGGAGGCATATCCATGGAGGGACGCACAGACCTCTACAAGCTAGACAATGGCACCCTGACTGCCATTAGGTATCGGGATGAAATCCTTTGACCCATTGTCAGACCCTACGCTGGTGCAGTGGGTCCTGGGTTCCTCCTGGTGTACAACAATGCCCAGCCTCATGTGGCAAGAGGATGAAGGAATTGATACCATTGACTGCCCCCCACACCCACTCGCCTGACCTCAATCCAATAGAACATCTCTGGGTGGGACATTACATTTGGGTCCATCCGACGCCACCAGGTTGCACCTCAGACTGTCTAGGAGCTCAGTGATGTCCTGGTCCAGATCTGGAAGGAGATCCCCCAGGACACCATCCTTCGTCTCATTAGGACGTTGTCAGGCCTGCATACAAGCACTGGGGTAGGAGTTCAGGGTGGGGCATACAAACTACCGAGTACGATTTTGAGTTGCTGCAATGAAATTTCGGCAAAATGGAGGAGCCTGTCTGGCGCATCATTATTTCCCTTTGATTTTCAGGGTATCTTTGAATTTTGGCCTCTGTAGGCTGATCATTTTCATTTATTATTATTTCCATCAAACAATGTGGCATCCTTTTGTTCCTAACACATTACCATATCAGTCCGTATCAGCAGAGATAGCCAGCAGCATTTTTTTCCCCATTGAGATCTGTGTTTTCAAAGTGTTCCTTTAATTTTTTTGAGCAGTTTATATATTATATAAATATAAATGACCTGGGGGTGCAAGACATGAAGGAATAGAATTAGCCTCTTAACACACATTACTGATAAGTGGCCTAAAAATGGACCTTTGGCATCTTCAGTGCTGCTTCCACCCACCATTCGGATGTTCTTCCTTTTCGTCTCTACAGTTGCCCATACATGCCACCCAGGTCTGCCTCACCTGGGCTCAGAAGCATTCCTTATGCCACACTATTCCCCCAGTTCTCTCTGTGAGCACACTCTTGACCAGGGTCCAGTCCGAGGCTCGATGGCAGCTGAACATTCACGCCAATGCCAGGAAGCATTTTCAGGTTAGAACTGTCCTACAGGAAATCCACCAGGGTGATGCTGCCATCTATCATCTTGGGGGAAACGCATGGCACTGGGAGGCAGTCTCCTTCCATCATAAATGTCTCCCTGCTGGGTAAGGAATCATCTATTCAGGCCAGGATGTCAGGCAACCTGTGTCCACTACGCCATATATGCAGGTTAGGTGAACTGTCATTGCTCCAACTGCCACATGACCCTGCCCTGAATCAGCAGGTGAGGAAAATGGATGTAGCATATTGTGAACCACCAGGGGGCATACAGCTCCCCCCCAAACCCCAGACACAACAGACAGAGAGGCCAAGTGTTGCCCACAACACACCTTTATTCTGCTGTGGGAAACGCTTTTGTCTCACTCCCCAGAGCAGCACACAGTACAAGCATTAAATAGCACAACACTCTGTCCCTTTGTTCTTTCTCTCTGCCTCCACTCCACCTTCTCTCGACAGCTGACCCCTTTTATAGAACACCCAGAAGTACTCCAAGTGTTCGACGATCCCTTCCCGCTGTACTTTCCGGGTGTGGTGGCAGCTCTGCAGAGGAGGGCTCAGCCGTTCTCTGTGTGGCCCCTGGTGGTGGCCATGGACAACAGCAGGGTTGAGCTTCCGTGCTTTAAACCTGTGGAACTGTATTACGCCGGAGGGGCTGCCCTCTTGTCGTCCTGGGTGGAGGTATTGCCCTGTGCAAGCTCCTTCCATTATGGAGGTGTCCCAGCCTGGTAAGAAGAATCCCAGCTGTCCGTTTCACTATATATAAAAAGTCAGTAGACTAGTAAAGTTTACATATATTGAACATACCTAAATTGCACAATGGCCACTACGAATTTATCTAATTCAGGCATGTGGGTGTCTGAAACTTAAATTATTGCAGCCCTGGACAAGACACACTAACTAGTCCATCCCAAGGCCCAGTCAAACACACACGGTGGCCAATTTTAACCCAACCTGAGGGTCTGGGAGGAAAACCAGCACAGGCATGGGGAGATCCACTCATTCAGTGACCAGACATGGGATTTGAACCTCGGACACTGGATTCATAAAGCAGCAGCCCCAACCACCTCTGCACCTTCCATTACTCATTTTAATAATGCAAAACAATTACTTACTCTTCTTCCATTATACCATAGATAGATAGATAGATAGATAGATACTTTATTAATCCCAAGGGGAAATTCCCATACTCCAGCACAGCATACTGATAATAATATTAAAGAGTGATAACAATGCAGGTATACAGACAGACAGTAACTTTATATAATGTTAACGTTTACCCTCCCGGGTGGAATTGAAGAGTCGCATAGTGTGGGGGAGGAACGATCTTCTCAGTCTGTCAGTGGAGCAGGACGGTGACAGCAGTCTGTCGATGAAGCTGCTCCTCTGTCTGGAGATGATCCTGTTCAGTAGATGCAGTGGATTCTCCATAATTGACAGGAGTCTGCTCAGCGCCCGTCGCTCTACCACAGATGTCAAACTGTCCAGCTCCGTGCCTACAATAGAGTCTGCCTTCCTCACCAGTTTGTCCAGGCGTGAGGCGTCTTTCCTCTTTATGCTGCCTCCCCAGCACACCACCGCGTAGAAGAGGACACTCGCCACAACCGTCTGATAGAACATCTGCAGCATCTTATTGCAGATGTTGAAGGACGCCAGCCTTCTAAGGAAGTATAGTCGGCTCTGTCCTCTCTTGTACAGAACATCAGTATTGGCAGTCCAGTCCAGTTTATCATCCAGCTGCACTCCCAGGTATTTATAGGTCTGTACCCTCTGCACACAGTCACCTCTTATGATCACGGGGTCCATGAGGGGTCTGGGCCTCCTAAAATCCACCACCAGCTCCTTGGTTTTGCTGGTGTTCAGGTGTAGGTGGTTTGAGTCGCACCATTTAACAAAGTCCTTGATTAGGTTCCTATCCTCCTTCTCCTGCCCACTCCTGATGCAGCCCACAATAGCAGTGTCGTCAGTGAACTTTTGCACGTGGCAGGACTCCGAGTTATATCGGAAGTCCGATGTATATAGGCTGAACAGGACCGGAGAAAGTACAGTCCCCTGTGGCGCTCCTGTGTTGCTGACCACAATGTCAGACCTGCAGTTCCTGAGACGCACATACTGAGGTCTGTCTGTAAGATAGTCTACGATCCATGTCACCAGGTATGAATCTACTCCCATCTCTGTCAGCTTGTCCCTAAGGAGCAGAGGTTGGATGATGTTGAAGGCACTAGAGAAGTCCAGAAACATAATTCTTACAGCACCACTGCCTCTGTCCAAGTGGGAGAGGGATCAGTGTAGCATGTAGATGATGGCATCCTCCACTCCCACCTTCTCCTGGTATGCGAACTGCAGAGGGTTGAGGGTGTGGCGGACCTGTGATCTTCAGGTGAAGCAGCAGCCGCTCCATGGTCTTCATCAAATGTGACGTCAGAGCGACAGGCCGTAAGTCATTCGGCTCACCATAACGTGATACCTTTGGGACCTTAAGGCAGGGCTGTCAAACTCCAGGCCTGGAGGGTCGCAGTGGCTGCAGGTTTTCATTCTAACCCTTTCCTGAATCAGTGACCCGTTTTCACTGCTCATTAACTCCTTCTTCCCTTCATTTTCATAGCCCTGCTTTTAAGGATTCAGTCCTCTGAGTTGATTCTTTTCTTCATTAAATGGCAGCCAAACAGAAATGAGACGTGAAACGAGCCGACAGATGACCAGCTAAACTGGGACTTCAAACTCCAGTCAATTTCACTCCAACCAGTTTCTTAATGAGAACCTGATTCTTGCTGTTAATTAAACCCGTTATTTAATTCCATGGCTTGTTGCTGCTCTCATTCTGCCACAGCAGACATTTCCAAAACTGTTGTGTTTTCTGTTTTTACTAAGAAAACAGTCAAGATGTGTTGGTGACCTGAGAGATCAACCTTACTGAGACCTTCACCTTTCTTTATTGTCAGATACTGTGTGATGGGCACAGGTGAGCTGGTCATAAGGCGGCTTGTTTTGTGTCTCATTATTGTTTGGCTGCTAATTAAGGAAAAAAACAGCTAAGGGGCCTGAGTCAAGTGAATTAAAATGGAGTCAAAATAAGTTAATTAGCAGCAAAAACTGGTGATGGGAAAATTAATCCTCATGAAGCTTTGAGGCTTTCTTTCTATTTGTGCTGAAAAAGATTCAAAGCTTTGAAGCCTCAGCCTCAGTATGAAGAGCGACATCTTATGGTTAACCGAGGTCAAGGCCAGCTCTCAAGAGCGCAAGTGAAGCAGCACTCACTGTTTCAGGCTCAAGTCACTTTCTTTATTTTCAGATACTGTTTGCTGGTCCTGTTTTGGCTCATTTTGTATATCATTATCTGGCTGCTAATTAAAGAGAAAGAGGCAATTCAGGGGTCTGAGTCTTCAAGAGCATCCATCCATCCATCCATCCATCCATCCTCTAACCCGCTGAATCCGAACACGGTCACGGGGGTCTGCTGGAGCCAATCCCAAGTCAATTAAAATTAATTCAAAAGAAGTTAAACAGCAGCAAAAACAAGTCACTAATTAAGAAAAGGGTTAGAATGAAAACCTGCAGCCACTGCGGTCATCCAGGACCCCTGCTCTACACCTTATGTCCCTCTTTTTGTTTGTGCTTCTTGTTGCCTTTGTTGATCAGACACTATAGCCCTCTTGTGGCTACCAGACGACATTACGCCTGGGCACTAACATGTTGTGTAGCGCAGGGGTGTCGAACTTCAGTCCTGGAGGGCCGCAGTGGCTGGAGGTTTTCATTCTAGCCATCTTCTTCATTAGTGACCAGTTTTTGCTGCTAATTAACTTCTTTTGCCTTTGTTTTAATTAACTTGACTTAGACCCCTTAGTTCATCTTTTTCCTTAATGAGGAGCCAAACAATAATGAGACATAAAACAAGCCAACACATCACCAGCTAACCACATTATTTGAGCACAAAGAATGGTGAAGGTCTCAGTAAGGCTGATCACCAAAACATCTTGATGGTGTTCTCAGAAAAAA
This sequence comes from Erpetoichthys calabaricus, assembly GCF_900747795.2. Classification (NCBI taxonomy): domain Eukaryota; kingdom Metazoa; phylum Chordata; class Cladistia; order Polypteriformes; family Polypteridae; genus Erpetoichthys; species Erpetoichthys calabaricus. Next base: position 238,448,685 of record NC_041398.2, read on the forward strand.
AAAAAGAAAATCAACAGTTTTGGAAATGTCTACTGTGGCAGAATGAGAGCAGCAACAAGCTGTGGAATTAAGTAATTGGTTTAATTATCTATCTATCTATCTATCTATCTAACTAATTAACAGCAAGAATTGGCTTCTCATTAAGGAACTGGTTGGAATGAAATGGGCAGGAGTTTGAAGCCCCAGTTTAGCTGGTCATCTGTTGGCTCGTTTCACATCTCATTTCAGTTTGGCTGCCATTTAATGAAGAAGTGAATCAATTCAGAGGACTGAATCCTTACAAACAAGGCTATTAAAATGAAGGGAAAACAAGTTAATTAGCAGTGAAAACTGGTCACTGATTAGGAAAATGGTTAGAATGAAAACCTGTAGCCACTGCGGCCCACAGTTCGACACCTGTGGTGTAGCGCCATATACGAAACGGCATCCCTACTGGAATGGACCCTACTCTCTGACCTGGCCAGAAAGCCAGTGTAAAGCATGGCCAGGGTGGGAGCAGTGACAGTCCTCCTCTGGGCTAGGACGCAGCCATGGCTGGACTTAATTGATGGGTTTGGGAAGCTGGAAACATGGGGCATTAGGTGTCTTCCTGCTATGGGCAGTGCACTGCCCCAAAGTACACTGGGTGGCAGCATGGGTGGGGATTGTGGTCCCATGGGGCTGCCCAGTCAGATCCTGGGGTACTCGCCAGCTTAGGGTTGCCAGACTAGAAAATAAGAAATATGGGACACTCTTAAAATCTCTCTCTATATTACTATATATATAAATTTATACATGCCCCCTACACACCCAGACCAATATATTATATAAAAGTAGAGACATAAGTTAAAAACATAAAACAAGGATTTTAATGGGTTATGAGGAAAACAAAACTAAAATCATTTGAAAATTATTTACTAAAAGTCCAATTGCATACACCACAGTTTACTTCAAAACAGCTTCTGCCTTGTTTGATAAATGTCCATTCGCTGGAATATTCATCATGAAATTTACACTTGCGTTTTGGCATCTTGGGATGGATGGATGGATGAGTTTTTAAGTTAGAAAAAAAGTGGGCCGTGGCGAGTAGTAACAACGCACTTTGACGACGCTGTATGTTGTAATGCTGATACAGAACTGCACAGCAGTGTGGCTGGAGAGCAAAACGCTAAGAGTGTCGCTGTCCTCAGCCCACCATAAGTTACAAACAGGCAGCGAACACTCGTATCCTCGTTACATTTGGGTTACATTCATCAAGAGAATCTGAGAAAATAAAGTATAATTACTTATAAAGTTACAACTAAGTACCGTAAGAAGATAGTAAAAATCTATTTTTATTATGAAATTTGAAAATTAACTAAATATGGGACATTTGGGTGTCCCTGAAAGGTACGGGACAGGCGACAAAATGATCAAATATGGGACATGTCCCGTATATAAGGGATGTCTGGCAACCCTATGCCAGCTGGAGCTGTCAGGTGTTAACTACTCTAGGATAAGGATGGTCCCACCTGACCCGGAGTACATCCCAGAGGCAATGGATTAAACATTTAAAAGATTCCCTGGTTGGGTGTTAAAAGACAGCTCTCCACTTGGTCCAAGGAGATGGGAGAGGAGACGAACAACACTGGCTTGGGAAGAGTGGAGGAAAATGTAAGGAGCAAATGGAGTGATTGACTGGGGCTGTACTGTGCTGTGTGGGAGCCACTATGACACTCAGAGAAGGAAGTCTATAAAAATGACACCTCATTGTTAGTGAAATCACTGGATTTAACCCCTGGGCTGTGTATGATAGTTTTGTTTGGGGCTCAGTTTGACCCCTACAGGCCATGATATGTAGACTAGCTGTGCTACCCATCTAAGACTGGGTAAAATCTAAGTAATCGGCATAGTCTTCAGTGTTAACTTTGCAGTGCACCATCTATTGGAATGTATTTTGTAAAGCATGTAGTAATAAAATGCATAGCATTTGTCATTCCAACAGAAGACACACCACAAACAGTTGTACTAATGTGTCTTCTAATGTGTCATTACTACAAATGGTTTGTGATGCAAAGTGGAATGACCGAGACATAGCCACTTGTCCCTTTATTAAGGTGCATTAGATGCACTGCCCTTCTAAGACAGGTGTAAATCGAAGTAATCAATGTAGACCTTGGTGTTCACGTCTGTAGTGCACAACCGATTGGAATGCAATTTGTACAGCATATAGTGATAAAATGCATTGCATTTGCCATTCCAACAGATGGTGCATCACAAATATTACTACAAATGTTTGTGATGGGCGCTCCGGTTTCCTCCCACAGTCCAAAGACATGCAGGTTAGGTGGATTGGCGATTCTAAATTGGCCCTAGTGTGTGCTTGGTGTGTGAGTGTGTTTGTGTGTGTCCTGCGGTGGGTTGGCACCCTGCCCGGGATTGGTTCCTGCCTTGTGCCCTGTGTTGGCTGGGATTGGCTCCAGCAGACCCCCGTGACCCTGTATTCGGATTCAGCGGGTTGGAAAATGGATGGATGGATGGATGGATGTTTGTGATGTGCCATCTGTTGGAGCAACAAATACAATTCACATGTCTCTGTTATATGCCATTTTGTATGGGATTCGTAAAAGCAGAGTGAATGTTTATGATGCACCATCTGTTAGAATGACAGAGACATAGCCACTTGTCCCCTTATTAAGATGGACTAGCTGCACTACCCTTCTAAGACGGGTGTAAATGAAGTAATCAACGTAGACCTTGGTGTCCGCGTCTGTAGTGCACAACAGATTGGAATGTAATTTGTAAAGCATATAGTGATAACATGCATTGCATTTTCCATTCCAACAGATGGCGCATCACAAACATTACTACAAATGTTTGTGATGTGCCATCTGTTAGAGCAACAAATGCAATTCATGTCTGTTATATGTCATTTTGTATAGGATTTGTAAAAGCAGTGTGAATGTTTATGAGATACCATCTGTTGGAATGACAGAGACATAGCCACTTGTCCCTTTATTAAGGTGGATTAGCTGCACTACCTTTTGTAAGACGGGTGTAAATCTAAGTAATCAACGTAGACCTTGGTGTTAAACATTTGCAGTGCACAACCGATTGGACTGTAATTTGTAAGGCATATAGTAATAAAGCATATTCCATTTATCATTCTAACAGATGGCACATCACAAACATTACTACAAATGTTTGTGATGTGCCATCTGCGGGAGCAACAAATGCAATTCATATGTCTCTGTTATATGCCATTTTGTATGGGATTTAAATACAAGGGACATTCAAAAAGTTTCCACACTTTTTTTTTTTTTTACTCTATTTATTAAGAATTTCAAAAACAAATGACATCCCTTTTCGACGTAGTCACCTTTGCTTGCGATGTCAATTTTCCCTGCATCGTACCAACTTTTTAATGCCCAATTACTACTCTCCCGCCTTCACCGTTTCCAATGAAAATATAAAAGTGCGGAAACTTTTTGAACGTCCCTTGTACATATAAATGATCTGGATAGGAATAAAAGTAACAAGCTGGCTAAGTTTACAGATGATGCCAACCTGGGTGGATTGGCCGATAATCGAGAATCCATTGAATCGTCACATTACATTGTGAAAAGTATGATCAACTCAAGTCATTCATAACTCCCATACTGAAATAAAGGCAGGATAAAAAGCGAATACGTACCAAGGTGGGATGGACACACAGATGCAGATTCATCCCTTGTGGTGGCTGACGGCTGTAGGCTCACATGCTGCAATAGAAAGAATGAGGCAACAGCACACGAAAACAAGAAAAGCTCTTCAGTTAATGCCATACTTTATTTCAGTGCTGTACACAAACATGTTTAACATAAACTGCAGTTATGGAATGTTGGAAAAAATGTCAGGTTTTACGCTAATTGCAAGCATTAAAACGGGCACCGTGTGGGTTAGGAAATGTTCTCAGCAGGGTAATGATATTGTTGCACTGTTATTACTGAAGCATTCCGAGACTGGCATAGATGGCAGGGAGCCTACGATTAAGGCCATGTTGCATACAGAGAACAGTTAGTGCTGTACATTCAGAACAGGTCAATTAAGCGTACCCCCCACTACCCCATTTCCCTTTGTCACATTTTTTTTTTTGATTTCCTCTTTATCGATATATATATTTATATAAAAAAAAAACCCTTAAAAAAGTGCAATTTCTCGTTTTACAACACAGTCAAAGGAACAAAAAAAAAAATGCAAGTAGGTTATTTATAAAAACGTACATTTTGTTCCCCCTAATGCAATATATAAATATTCCCTTGGGCACTTCCATTTCCATTTGGCAACCCAAAAATAAATAAAACAAATGAGATCAAATGGCAATAATAAAAAAAAAATAATAATAATGTTCATGGAAGTCACTGGAAAGGTCTACTTGCACTATTTGCCAAGCAGTAATATCCAAATGATCGAATGGCAAAATGAGATATTACAGATTCACTTGAAATGCACGTGGTGGGTGAATACATCAGGTCTTGTATTTGTTTTTTAGGGCGAATGCTCCAGTTAAACGGACACGCGGTACTGTACACATTTTTTTTTTTGTCAGTTTCCACTTTTACGAACCTCCAGCGGCGAAAATTCACAGAGGAAAAAGCGGATTGGATTCACCTTCAGATACAAATCAAGGCAGTCCTCTAGTGTCGGGCGATAAGTTTGACGCCATACATGCCGCACTTTGTACCGCCTACTTGGCTGATTAGATACTAGCGGTGTGCTGGGCACTGCCACCTACTGTAAGTCACCGAACACTGCGTGAGAACATTTAAGGAGCAGGAAGAACATGAAACCTGTGCAGCTTGATGGAAAATTTCATGATAAATGAATTGACTTGGCCCTGCATCTGCTCCAAAGTGGAGACACCGGGATGTCCGACAATCGTTATCTCTCACACACACTTCAATGCACACGCATTTGCATCTCCTCACGCTTTTTACATGCTCATCTTTTGGATATTGCCTTTTACGCAGAAAGTTCCATACGATAGCTCGTACTGTACGCTAGCATTAAGGCTGAACACAAGGCTGGCGCTGATCTTTGTATGAAACGATCGTCACTACGGCATGGCACCAGGCATTACGCATTCTTACTACTGAATTTTCATACTAAAGAAGAAACTCATTAGAACTATGGCAATACAAAAGCATAATGGCTTTCGAGGGCAGGGCGGGGGGAAGCTCAGCATTTTTTGTGGCTGTCAACAGTCTTAAATGAAGTTTCTGCTACAACATGGTGTTTTACCGGTTATTACTTATCTTGGCACTCCGTCCCGGTATTGCACTGAAGCTGTTGCTAACGCTGAAAGCAGGATGGAACGTCAATAGAGGCTGATAAGAGCTGGCAAAGTGGTTTTCTTGTCCCTTTGACGTCAATGGGCAAGATTTGAAACAAAAAAAAAAAAAAGTGAGGCAACAGAAAGAACAGCTACTGGTGGTACTCCTTGGTTCCTGGCGGAGGGTGACAACAATTGCTCCCCGATCCAGGAAAAAAAAAAAAAAAAAAAGAAAGACGGGATTAAAGCCTCCGTCACTGTAGGTAGCGATAAACTTTAAAACAATGATTTCCAGAGTCTGCTACTACAACGTGGCCATCTGAAGTCAAGGCCAGGCCTTGAGGGCCATAGAGAGGATCTGCGGACGTGTTGATGTAGGAGAGGAAAGATCCGCTGCCATCGAACACCTGTTTGGAAGAAAAACAAAAAAAAGGAGTGTCAGATTTTGAGAGAGAGAGAGAGCAGAACACGCTTGAGTGAGCTTATAACCAGCCAATCAACGGATAAATAAATCAGATTGCTCCAGGGTGACACACTCGCGCCTTTCCTCTTCATCATCGTTGTGGATTTCATTCTCAATTGAATCTGTAATTGGATTTGTCACCAAATGGCAAAGCAATCAAGTCTAAATCCGGCTACCTCAAGCTTCAACTTGAACCGATGTCACATTGCATGACGTGTTGTCGTGGGGCACGTCATGTCAGATTTGCCGACCAAAGTCGCTAATCTTGATGCTGCACCACGTCAGATTACACAACTGATCATCGCCAGGCAGGTCTACTTTACTGACCGGGTTAAGATTTTCTAGCACAGCTGTTCTCGACCCTTTTTTTCTGACAGCCTGATGGAGCCGCCGCTGCGCGTTCAGCAAGCAAGGTCTGCTCATTTTTTATTTTTTCCATGTTACTTAACACTGGAATCCCTGAAGCCTACGAAAAAACTTGTAATCCCGGCCCACCTTTAATTCCTTCGCGCCTCTCCATCAGCGTCTTTTGTTTTGTAAATGTGTCGATCAGTACAAGCAGCAAGCAGCCTGTTATCCCATCCCCTGCCATGACAGAGCTCCACTCAGGGGGGAAAGAAGCTCTCTGAGCTCAAGTCTGTTTATCTGCGTGTGAGGTGCCCGGAGTTATAGAGGGTAAATAATATATCGTTATTTGGAACGCATGCATTTCACGTGTGTTCCGTGTCTACAACGATCTGGGTAAGCATAGGATGACAGGAAATGTGAGAAATGTTGAACACATAGCTAAGACAGAAATGTTTTTTCATGTTATAGTACTAACGACAAAATTTTGACATTAAGTGTGAAGACTGAAGTCCTTTTCTTCTTTTGGCTGCTCCTGTTAGGGGTCGTCACAGCGGATCATCTTCTTCCATATCTTTCTGTCCTTGTCATCTTGTTCTGTTACACCCATCACCTGCATGTCCTCTCTCACCACATCCATAAACCTTCTCTTAGGCCTTCCTCTTCTCCTCTTGCCTGGCAGCTCTATCTTAACATCCTTCTCCCAATATACCCAGCATCTCTCCTCTGCACATGTCCAAACCAACGCAATCTCGCCTCTCTGACTTTGTCTCCCAACTGTACCCTCTAATGTCCTCATTTCTAATCCTGTCCATCCTCGTCACACCCAGTGCAAATCTTAGGATCTTTAACTCTTCCACCTCCAGCTCTGTCTCCTGCTTTGCGGTCAGTGCCACTGTCTCCAGCCCATATAACATAGCTGGTCTCACTAACGTCCTATAGGTGACCAAAGTCCAAATATCAAATAAACACTTTCACAAAAGGTACAAGAATAACAAAACAAGTGCAATTTAATTCAAGAATATAACCAAAGAAAAAGAAATCGGGTTAGGGTACAACGACGACATGGCTACTTGGCTGGTGCAGTGGTAAGAACTGCTGACTCATACTCAAGAGGTCCGGGTTCGATTCTGGCCGTTTTGAGTAGTGAGCTGCTCTTATTGTTACTATTATACAATAAAAACATACATTTGATTTGAGTCTGTAACAGCCGGTGTAAATTTATAGTACAGTGGAACCTCGGTTTGCGAGCATAATTCGTTCCAGAAACGTGCTCGCAGTCCAAAGCACTCGTATATCAAAGTGAATTTCCCCATAAGAAATAATGGAAACTCAGATGATTCGTTCCACAACCCAAAATTATTCATATAAAAATGATTAATACAAAATATAAAGTAAAAATATATAAAACAAATTAACCTGCACTTTACCTTTGAAAAGAATCATGGCTGGTGTGAGTGAGTTTCTAAACTCTTGTGGGATTCCACCCAATGGGACGACACACGGAAGAGCGTCCCAAAGCAATCGCGGTCTCCCAGCGCTGTAGCAGTTCGCCGTAAAAGAGAATCTGAAAAGATCGCGGACATGCTATAAGCGCCTGCCGTCGATGGGTGATACAAGGAACAAGGAACATTATAAATGCGCAGGGCACAGTATTACTTGGCCACGACCCTGCCTGACTGCTGTGTCTGTGTATAGGAGAGCGGCAGATCCCACTACAATAAATAACCACGCTGTTGCTGTTTCAAGCTGAATAAAGCTGGTGTCACTAAAGTACTGAGACTCAGCTTCGTGTTTTGGGGTGCAAGATGAGGACTCGCACGTCACAGCACACACACACACAGTCACAATGCTGTAGTAAACAGTATACACTCGTACTGATGTTGACTATATGAGTGAGGCACGCCGACTCAGACGGAGAATAGGAGACGATTGCCCACAATCCCGCAGCGAGAGAGAGAGAGAGAGAACCACCATCAGCTCAGTTGTGATCACATGACGCTCAGCAGACAAAGCGTATACGAACTACTCGTATTGCAAGACCTCGCTCGTTTATCAAGTCAAAATTTATTAAAAATTTTAGCTCGTCTTGCAAAATACTCGTAAACCAAGTTACTCGCAAATCGAGGTTCCACTGTACTTTTAAAGGTTAGCAATTCAGTTTAATTCTCTCAGCCACGTTCACGCTTGCCTGATCTGACACTGCTGTTTTCTATCTATCCATTATATAGTGTCTTTCACATCTATGTATCTACCTATCGTGCCTCTCACATCTATCTGTCTGTCTATTTAGAATCCCACCCCACAGCCTTGTTAGTACTGGCCTGGCAAGGGTGGTCAATTTTTGTCCACTTGTGTCACACTAAAATGGCACTGGGTGTATTGGTAGCGGTACAGTGCAGTATCGCTGTCACTAAATAAAATTAGGGAGGACTGAAAATTGCTGAAAGGTAGACATGTTTTGTTAGATTTTATTATACACACTAAAACAACTGAGATTTCCGATTCTCTTCCTCCCAACATGTTTCACAAAATAACATTTGACCTCTAAGGTACTGTATATAAAAAAAAAAAAATAAAAAAAAAAACCACAATGACCCCAGCCCAGTTTACCTGTATTCGACTGTTACCCCAGTCTGCCACAATGATGTTGCCATTGCTGTCCACCGCCACTCCTGTTGGAGCATTAAACTGACCATTGCCTTCCCCATTGGAGCCAAACTTTATTAGGAATTCACCTTCTTGATTAAATACCTGCACATATATATATATAAAAAAATTATTTTGTGATATTCTTTAATTCACTATTGAGTTTAACACATTTTTTGAAAAGAACAGGTGGCACGTTTACACAGTGGGTAGTGTTGAAGCCTCGGTGACCTGTTTTTGGATTCCAAATGTGATGGACGGCCGGCAGCTCAACCCGGCCGGGATGCCCCTGGAATAGAAGGATGGGGGAAAGCAGCTACTTGCCGACACTGCTTCCCCCAAAACGCTAGATGGCAGCTTCCCTGGAGTGCAGTGGTACCCCGGATTCCCGCAGGGCACTATGGGAAATGGAGTTCGGACACACAGCCCTGCTGGGTGCCGCCAGGAGGAGCTGTCAAAGGACCTGGGGACATATACTTTCATTGTGGCCCAGAAGTACGAGGTAGTCACGAGGACAGAAGCCCCAAAGTACTTCCAGGCTGAAGAAAACCCCTGTTCCTTATTAGACCCGGAAGTGCCAGCCAGTCACGTGGTCGGAAGGACAGAAGCTCTTCTGGGACAAAGACAATGTAAAGGACTGATGGGAACCTAGCAGGCGAGCCGGAGTTGGGAGGGAGTGTGACAGAGCTTGCTGGGAGGTGTGGAGGAGGATTTAGTGACATACTGTGTGCATTTATTGCTGATGATGCTGGTGGAGGTGCTTTGGGGCACAACACAGAGAAAAGAAGAAATAAAATTACTTCTTGGTGATTTTAACCTGTGTTTGTCTGTTGGGGAAAAGGTGAGCAACAGTGCCACCAAGCGTCCACTTATTTACACAAGCCAGATAACTTCTTGAAGAAGGGGTTCTCCCTGTTTCTGACATCTTCAACTCTAATGTGTAGCAATGTGCATCACATTTACTGTTTGTATTGCTAAAATTAAACTGGTAACACAAAGGAGTCATTGTGGGTGAGAGTGAAGCCCATCCAGGATGTCTTCCTGTACCCAAACAATGTTGGAAAAAGGGAACTTGGAAAATTGATAGATGGTTGGACTTACTTAATGGTCACAAAAAAGTAGCCCAGCTTTACTCTGGAAGTCATTAAGGAGTTATTGTTAGTAATAAAGGAGGGTAACACACTTGCAGGTCTTTTACTATTTTTAGGGAATGTAGTGAAAGGTCGTATTGAAAATGTCCTCCACCAACAGCGTAGGCTGCAACACGTTCATGAAAGCAGACCTCAGGGTGTCTGTTGTGATAATCGTCACCTTGTGCATATGGAGGGCAGTGTTTCTTCGCTTACAGCGTCACCAGTACACCAATCGTTCAACCAAATGCTGAGTTGTGCATTTCACAGGACTGCTTACAATGGCATATTTGTTTCATAAATCGCTCACATGTCAACCTGAAGGAGTTTAATGCAGCTCAAGAATCCGGCCTATCTTCTCTCCAGGAGACGTTAAGATTAACAGAACTAAGACTGCAGCATTGGCACCATGTGCAGCAATGGATGGATTCTCTGCTCAATGTGTGGCTCACTATCCTCAGAAGGTCTGCTCTCCTCGTGCCAGGCTAGCTGGAAAGGCCTGTTGACTTTGCAGGCTTGCCGTTTATATAGACAGCCCCTGCCACTCAGGATGTAGTGCCAGCCGATACTTGGGAGACTGATCCCTGGCTGATATATTATAATACAATGAATTGCTGTGCATGGCAACTTCTCACTATCTTCACTCCTTTACCGTGCACAGGGTTGAGTATTCGTGCACCACCCTGTATTTTAATAAATAGGTTGTTTGCTAATGAGAGTGCCCCCCTTTAGATTTTTTCACATTTAGTTCTCATACAACACTGAATCATCCTAGTCGCTCTTCTCTGGACTCTCTCTAGTGCTGCTATGTCGTTTTTGTAATATGGAGACCAAAAGCGCACACCGCACTCCAGGGGAACTCATTTATAAAGCTTGCATACACACAAAAAGAGGCTTAAAACGGGCATATGCAACTTCCCACGCAAACGTCTGGATTTATAAAAGAGAATTTGATTGGGGGAAACACGCATGTTATTTACAACTACTCTGATGCAACATTTTGGAGAAACTGGGAAATGACGACACCCTCGATCCAGCAGGGAAATGCAGCCAAACCAGCTAAATGACTCGCATGTATAATAATAATTCATATCACCGAGTGAAAAACATATTACACTACAAAACAATGAATATGATGTATAGGCTATTTTAGTTCCCTTTTAAAAAGAGGGTCAATGCTGCGTATTTGCACTGAAGAACTTTTTTGGTTTTTATATCAGTTTATATCGGCTACCCGTTATCACTTCTGATGGAAATGGCTGACAGGTCAGTAATATCTCAGCCAAGCTTCACTCCATGCTGTGACGGAAGCCATTAAACACTAGAGTCCCTGAAGCCTGCAAAAATATTCATAATTCCGGGCCACCTTAATTATGAATTATTATTATGAACTAGGGGACTTCGCTCGCCCACCCACAGGTTTGGTTAGCCAGATATACAATTTAAAGAGATTGTTATTTGCATGGCGGCACGGTGACGCAGTGGTAGCGCTGCTTCCTCGCAGTAAGGAGACCTGGGTTCACTTCCCGGGTCCTCCCTGCGTGGAATTTGCATTTTCTCCCCGGGTTTCCTCCGGGTGCTCCGGTTTCCTTCCACAGTCCAAAGACATGCAAGTTAGGTGCATTGGCGATCCTAAATTGTCCCTAGTGTGTGTGTGTGTGTGCACCCTGCGGTGGGCTGGTACCCTGCCCAGGACTTGTTCCTGCCTTGTGCTGGTTGGGATTGGCTCCAGCAGACTCCCGTGACCCTGTGTTAGGATATAGCGGGTTGGATAATAGATGGGTGGATGGATGTTATTTTCATGGGAATTGTTACATATGCATTATTTTCACTTTTACTTTAAAACTTCAGTTAAAACTATATTTGGAATTAACTTTTTTTCAAGATTGCATTGAATTTTGATTCTGTGTTTGGACTTCCATCGTGACAACGCAATATATAACTGACTGTGAGTGAATATCGTTTCTCTATCTCTAATAAATTACCCGACTTTTTCAAATGTTTGTCCCTGCTCTTTCTTCTTCGCTTAGTCATTGACGTGTCATCTAGAATGTATAAAATTATTGTCCTGATAAAAATTATAAGAGCGGAGTGTGCAAGAAGTGTGTCTGCCAAAAGCATTCACACGACTGACAGGTGAGAGAACCGTGGTCTTGTTTGAAAATAGCTGTAAGTAGGGCGTGACTTGAAAGAATCTTATGGCAAAAGTCACCATTTCGTGGGACTTCATTCCAAAAAGTCTCATCGCAGGATAAAAAGTCTCATCTCGTCCCAAGATTTTCTTATTATAATACAGAGATATTTTCACAGACTTCTAGTGTTAACTGACCAGCAAGGTGCTACATGCCCAGTTGTCTGTATGGTGTGGGTGTACAAACTTAAAACATAACAGGATTCTGCCAGCATAAAAAGTCAATTTGCTGCCGTGTCCAGTTTTCATAACGTAATTGGATCTCTTTACTGCACTCAGTAAGGGCACCTAGCGAGAATGAAGCTGCTTTTGTTAGCTGTGAGCAGTAAACACACACTCATCTGTGGTGCCCTTCTCGTGTGACTAGCCTGGATTGATGGTTTTCCCCTCTAGTGAGTATTTTCAGGACTTTGTGTGCTTTGGGACTCTCAAGTTCATAACACTCAACCAGCTTATTGATTATACAGGTGCTGGTCATAAAATTAGAATATCATGACAAAGTTGATTTATTTCAGTAATTCCATTAGAAAAGTCAAACTTGTATATTAGATTCATTCATTACACACAGACTGATGTATTTCAAATGTTTATTTCTTTTAATGTTGATGATTATAACTGACAACTAATGAAAGTCCCAAATTCAGTATCTCGGAAAATTAGAATATTGTGAAAAGGTTCAATATTGAAGACACCTGGTGCCACACTCTAATCAGCTAATTAACTCAAAACACCTGCAAAAGCCTTTAAATGGTCTCTCAGTCGAGTTCTGTAGGCTACACAATCAGGGAAAGACTGCTGACTTGACAGTTGTCCAAAAGATGACCATTGACACCTTGCACAAGGAGGGCAAGACACAAAAGGTCATTGCTAAAGAGGCTGGCTGTTCACAGAGCTCTGTGTCCAAGCACATTAATAGAGAAGCGAAGGGAAGGACAAGATGTGGTAGAAAAAAGTGTACAAGCAATAGGGATAACCGCACCCTGGAGAGGATTGGGAAACAAAACCCATTCAAAAATGTGGGGGAGATTCACAAAGAGTGGACTGCAGCTGGAGTCAGTGCTTCAAGAACCACCACGCACAGACGTATGCAAGACATGGGTTTCAGCTGTCACATTCCTTATGTCAAGCCACTCTTGAACAAGAGACAGCGTCAGAAGCATCTCGCCTGGGCTAAAGACAAAAAGGACTGGACTGCTGCTGAGTGGTCCAAAGTTATGCTCTCTGATGAAAGTAAATTTTGCATTTCCTTTGGAAATCAAGGTCCCAGAGTCTGGAGGAAGAGAGGAGAGGCACAGAATCCACGTTGCGTGAGGTCCAGTGTAAAGTTTCCACAGTCAGTGATGGTTTGGGGTGCCATGTCATCTGCTGGTGTTGGTCCATTGTGTTTTCTGAGGTCCAAGGTCAATGCAGCCGTCTACCAGGAAGTTTTAGAGCACTTCATGCTTCCTGCTGTGGACGAACTTTATGGAGATGCAGATTTCATTTTCCAACAAGACCTGGCACCTGCACACAGTGCCAAAGCTACCAGTACCTGGTTTAAGGACCGTGGTATCCCTGTTCTTGATTGGCCAGCAAACTCGCCTGACCTTAACCCCATAGAAAATCTATTGGGTATTGTGAAGAGGAAGATGCAATACACCAGACCCAACAATTCAGAAGAGCTGAAGGCCACTATCAGAGCAACATGGGCTCTCATAACACCTGAGCAGTGCCACAGACTGATCGACTCCATGCCACGCCACATTGCTACAGTAATCCAGGCCAAAGGAGCCCCAAATAAATATTGAGTGCTGTACATGCTCATACTTGTCATGTTCATACCTTTCAGTTGGCCAACATTTCTAAAAATCTTTTTTTTGCATTGGTCTTAATTGATATTCTAATTTTCCGAGATACTGAATTTGGGACTTTCATTAGTTGTCAGTTATAATCATCAACATTAAAAGAAATAAACATTTGAAATACATCAGTCTGTGTGTAATGAATGAATCTAATATACAAGTTTCACTTTTTGAATGGAATTACTGAAATAAATCAACTTTGTCATGATATTCTAATTTTATGACCAGCACCTGTATGATGTGGCTTTAAAGTGGCTTAACAAAACAAGTCTGGCTATGATAACGGGATACCTTCCACCACACTGGGACATTTCTTTCAGGATCTCTGGACCACTGTCACATACAGTATCTAGCCCATCCATTTCTGAGTTTTTCAAGTAAAAAGTAATTTCAAGTTGGAGCTTATACTGATAACAATGGGTGCCAGCCATGGATTGATGCCAGCAAATTATCAGGGGACTCTCGGGCACACAACCCCCCTTCCCTTATCCAGCCAGTTTACTGCAGCAGCACTTCAAGAGCTTTGCTCCAAAAGCTGATAACACTTCCTTTTTTCAGGATTAAATAAAGGTTAGTACAAATAATTACTTGTGTTTAATAGTGTTTTGTTCAGATAAACATAAAACAACTTACCTTGTTTTATACCAATGAAGCAAAAAGTTACATACAAAATAAATGTAAATAAAGTTTAAGAAAAGAGCGTGGAACTCCTTACCTTAACAGAATGATTGTGAAAATCAGTTACAATGATTTCATTATTATTGTTCACTGCAGCAAAGTGAGGGCCTGAATAAAAAAGAAATGACAATACCAAGGTAAACAATTATACCCTTACAACACTGATCATTCATTTAATGATAATAATAAAAAAGCTTTTAAAGATGCAAAAAATGTTTTGAGGCATTCCATTTAAAAATCTGCCCAAGCCCAGCATAGGAATAGTGGCTATGAAGACTGATAGATGGACAGATAAACAGGGGTCCCCCAAGACTGATGTGTACTGCAGTTATCACTGGGGTGGGCGAGAACATGAGATCGAGAATTATAAACTCCTCAACGACGATGAGCAGATGGCTGGTTATTTTTAATAAAGTCTGGAGCCCAGCATTCCCATGGAGTCCATATCTTCTTTGGTGTGTTGGGTAATTTTAGTGCTGCAGAAGGGAACAGGTGGATGAGGAATAAAGAGGGGGACTAATTAATGTCTTTCATTTTTTTCCCCCCAATTGCTGCATACAGTGAGTTTATAAAGCATTCAGACTGCTTCACCTTCTGTGAACTTTATATTGTAGATTTACTTTGAAATGCATAAATTTGCAATTTTTGCCCATCAACATTCAACAACCCGTGCGGACTTAATAAAAGTATGTTTTCTGGAAGGATTGAAAATTCATTAAAAAATCAAAAACTGAAATCTCTCCTTCATGGAAGTGTACTGACCCTTAATTCAGTACTTAGGAGAAGCCCCTCTGGCAGCAGTTCCACCTTTTAATTTTTCTTTGCAAGTCTCTACACCTGGATTTGGACAGTTGATCCCATTCTTTCTGGCAGATCCTCTCAAACTCTGTTAGACTGGATGGGAAGCGTCTGTGAACTGCCACCTTCAGGTCTCTCCACACATTGTCTCTTGGTTTTGCCTGAGCCACTCGAGGACACTCAAGAGACGTGTCCCAAAGTCACTCCAGCATTGTCTTGGCTGTATGCTTTGAGTCATTGTTGTGCCAAAAGGTGAACGGTCATCCCAGTCTAAGGTGGCATGCACTCTGGAGCAGGTTTTCTTTAAGGACCACTCATATTTTTGGCTACATTCACCCTTCCCTCAATTCTCACCAGTTTCTGTGTCCATATCACTAAAAAACACTGTCACTGAATGATGCTGCTGCCACCACCATGCTTCACATTAGGGATGATATTGTAGCGGGGCTACATAATAATAAGTATTTGTTTTCTGTGTGTGCTGAGGGCGTTTTGTTTTCATCACCCTGTTTACTGTCCGTTATATGTGCGTCAGTAAATGTTGTCCCCGTAAGTGAAGAGGGGAAGGATAATGGAGGGAGACCGCAACCCAAGACGGAAATCACCTGTTGGATCCACCAGTTACACCCGGGACATTTTGCATTTAAACAAGAGGAGCAAAAGGTGAAGAGGTGAAGAGAGAGGATGGAAAAGAATCACTTGACGCATATTTCAACTCAATTCTGAACATTGTACCAGTCCACTACTTGCTTCTTCAGGATCCGGATTATTAAAACAACAGCCAGCACCGAAAAACCTTGGGGTTTGGATTTTTATCAACCACTGCTGAGGACACTTACGATGAGGTCATTTTTTGTATTGTCAGGAGGAAGCAAGATTTCACACCAGCCAATATCCAACGTTTGCCGAACTTTATTAGCTTTTGGACTCATCTGCTATTTTTATTTCAACTGCTGTTTATCATGTGTGTTTGTGTTTGTTCAGTTAGTGTTTAGGGGCAAGGGAGGGTTCTTTGTAAATATCTGTATATTTGTGCTTTATAGTCACTGGTGTCATTGGGATAGTGGTGTTTTGTGTACACACACACATGCATACATACACACACACACACACACACATATACATATATATATATGTGTGTGTGTGTGTAATATATGGGTGTGTATATATATATTATATATATACACACAAACATATATTATATATATTATATATAGTTGAATATTCGTCTGTCCTTGTGTATATTTATATCTATCATTTACAATATATCCGTGTTAGATTTTACTTATCTGTGTACTGTTTGCTGGTTACTTCGTCTTGTCGGAAAAAATAAGACAATCTGTAAGGAGTATGGCTTGTTACTAGATCAAGAAGCCTCAGATTATCTAAGGAATAGTCTTGGTAGTGTAGTGGCCGGTGTGGGAAAGGGGTCAGCTGTTACAGTATAAAGCAGGTGAAGAGCTGTACCTCTTTGCCAGACACTGTGCATGGAGTTCTGCCCTAAGAGTTCAGTTTTTGTCTCATCAGACCAGGGAATCTTTTTCAAAAAGAGAGATTTTGAAAAAGAGTGCAGGTAGGCAGGGTGGAGAAGAGTGTCAGGAGTAATTTGTGACAGACAGGTATCGGCAGGAGTGAAAGGCAAGGTCTATAGGACGATAGTGAGACCAGCTATGTTATATGGGTTGGAGACGGTGGCACGGACCACAAAGCAGGAGACAGAGCTGGAGGTGGCAGAGTTAAAGATGCTAAGATTTGCATTGGGTGGGAAAAGGATGGACAGGATTAGAAATGAGGACATTAGAGGGTCAGCCAAAGTTGGACGGTTGGGAGACAAAGTCAGAGAGGCGAGATTGCGTTGGTTTGGACATGTGCAGAGGAGAGATGCTGGGTATATTGGGAGAAGGATGCTAAGGACAGAGCTGCCAGGGAAGAGGAAAAGAGGAAGGCCTAAGAGAAGGTTTATGGATGTGGTGAGAGAGGACATGCAGGTGATGGGTGTGACAGAGCAAGATGACAAGGACAGAAAGATATGGAACAAGATGAGCTGCTGTGGCGACCCCTAACAGGAGCAGCCGAAAGAAGAAGACGACCAGAGAATCATTCTACTCATGTTCTCAGAGTCCTTTAAACTGTCATATGCTTTGAATCAAGACTGGTTTCCAGATAGACAGACAGACAGACCGACCGACACACCAGCAGTTTTGGACAATCAGTTGTTTGAGGTTTGGTGGTTGTCTGTATGCAAGGAGGGGAGGTTCTGGAAATACTGTAGATCCTTCACTTTATTGTCTTTCTGTAACATGGGTTGAAGCACTTTCATAATTTATGTATTCCAAATAACGATATACAGGGTGAGTCAAAATTATGTTAACGTTTGAATGATGGAAACAATTTATTCACAAAACATACTTCATATGTGCAAGATGATTTACAGGAATGTCTCAACCTGTTCGCCATCATGTTCAACACATGTGACCATACGTGGCACATAAATTGTCCACAAAAATTGTATAAGTATATTCATAGCAGTACCATTAGTGTTAACATAATTTTGACTCACCCTGTATTATTTATCTTCCACAACTCCAGGTACCTCACACCCAGATAAACAGACTTGAGCTGGGAGACTACAGCTACGTTGGTGGGGAATAGGATAGCAGGCGGCTTGTTGCTTGTGCTGATCGACACATTTGCAAAATAAAAGACGCTGATGAGGAGGTGCGAGGGAATTTAAGATGGCCCGGGATTACAACTTTTTTCATAGGCTCCAGGGATTCTAGTGTTAATGTTTATTATTAACAGTTGTGATTGATGGCCGGGAATCATGCCTTGTCTGGAAGCCTGGAGGTGCAGGGGGCCGAGAGACGGGCAAGCCATTCCCTGGGATGTGAAGGGACAGCCACCCTGAGTTGCATCGGGGCCACGGGGCTTTGATGCAGAAACCTGTTGGGGTCCGTAGCCACCACCAGGGGGTGCCTGGGCAGCTCCGGAGCCTTGTCATGCAGCACTTCCGCCTCACCCGGAAGTGCTGCCGAACGTTAATCGGAGAGCACCTGGACCACTTCCAGGTGCAGTATAAAGGAGGCCGCCTCACTCCACTCGGGAGCCGGAGTCGGGTGGAAGTGGACAGAGCATAGAAGAGAGGTGGAGGTGACAGAGAGAGAGAAAGAAAGAAGTCGAAAAGACTGCATCATTCGTGGCTGGTGCACTGTTTGTGGTGTTATTGTGTGTTGTACAATAAAACGTGTGTGCTTTGAGACATTCTGTGTCTGCCTGTTTTTGTCCGGGTTTGAATATTCCACACAACCTGAAATGTTTAAACAGACAAAATATGAGTGCTCAGATTCTGCTGGTACAATTCCTCCTCTGGGAGAGGAGAATGAACACTGGGCTGGATGCAGATTAACGTCATACCCAGGACGGAGCAATTGCAAGTTAAGGGCCTTGCTCAATGACCCAACGGAGTACAGTCACTTTTGGCATTTACAGGATTTGAACCGGCAACCTTCCGATTACCAGTGCAAATCCCTAGCCTCAGAGCCACCACTCTGCCCCAACAATAGCACACTCCAAAAATAAAATTACAGCATTTTGTAAGTTCTGCTGAGAAAATAATTGACTGTGCTTGTCCATCTGTAGCATACCTGTATAGATATCGTGTCACTAACCGTGTCATAAGGATCACCATGGACCCATGTCACCCAGCTCATCACCTGTCCGAAAAACTCCCCTCTGGTAAATGCTTCAGGTCAATTAAAACTAAAACTAACAAGACACCTCAACCATTTCTTTCCCAGAGCCAAACCCTCTAAAACCAGTATCTTAGCCCATCTTCTTTGTATATTCATGTGTCCTGTTGTATACTGTATGAAGGTAGAGTGTATGTACATGTATCTGTGTGCACACGAATACAAAACTCACACTTTCTCTTGCACATCATCATTTGTACATCTCCTTTATAATTGCACTTTTCATGAAGTTTTTTTTTTTTTGAAGTGATGCTACTGTATTTGTGTTATTAGTATGTCCCGTTGCGGTATGTTATAAGCAGCTCCAAATCTACCAAGTCAAATTCCTGTACATTCAGTACTTGTGATAACGTAAGCCATCTCCTTCTTTATGCATTCTCTAGGATTGTACAACATTATAATAGAAAACAGAAAGCATCACTGTACGTATGTTGCAGTAATTACTGCTACTGTCCAAAATAATTTACAGTGATCATTATTTTCGGCCATATTGCCCACCCCTGTTTATCACTGATGAGTCAGTAATAAATATGACAAGGGAAGCCTGAGCGCATGCACACCCGCAATGCCAGTTCTTCACTCCATGCTTCAATCCCATGCATCAGAGAGCATAAGAGGCAAGAAAGGGGGTTTACGTATTACCATCAAGTGTACCTGCAAACTGCTTGTCGCCATTCCCACGGTTACCAAACTTGGTCACCAGTTTCCCATTAGGCTGGAAAATGAAGACACAGCAGGCCTTGTTGTCCACCACTATGATATGTCCGTTGCGATCCACAGAAACACCTTTGGGTCCCATAAGCTTTCCTGAGCCAATTTTATTCTGGTAGAAAAAAAAAGACAAAGAGACATGTTTTAGGATGACCTCATCCCTGGAAATATCTTAAAGCACATTTTGGGGAAAACACTCTCTGTGTGCAAACCCTAGCTTGGAATAAAGACCAAGGCCAAAATCCAAACGCTTATTAAAAAAATGAGAAATATTATTAAACAAAAAGCATACATTAGGTAGAGATGGTCAAATTAGAAGATGGAGTAACCAATAAACAAATAGGAAAATACATTTCCTCCACTGGGCCCAGTTACATGCATCACAACTCCTGGTCCAGACATTGGACATGTCACATCTGGACTACTGAAACCCTCTGCTGGCCGGAGCCACCTGCATGTGTTTACCAGGCCATGGCAGATGATTCAAAATGCAGTGGCACATCTGGTGTTTAACCAGCCGAGGTGGGCACAGGTCACTCCACTTTTCAGATTACTACATTAGCACCCGAAAGCAGCGAGAATGAAGTTCAAATCACTTGATGCTAGACTACGTGGAAAAATTTGTTGATACCCCTCTGTGAAAAAAGAGGAACCCATAACTGTCTCTGAAATAACTTGAAACTAACAAAAGTCATCGACAACCATTGGATATTCTATCTTCTTCTTTTCGCTGCTCCTGTTAGGGGTTGCCACAGCAGATCATCTTTTTCCAATCTTCCTGTCCTAGTCATCTTCCTCCGTCACACCCACTACCTTCATGTCCTCTCTCACCACATCCATAAACCTTCTCTTAGGCCTTCCTCTTCTCCTCTTACCTGGCAGCTCTATCCTTAGCATCCTTTTCCCAATATACTCCGCATCTCTCCTCTGCACATGTCCAATGCAATCTCGCCTCTCTGACTTTGTCTCCAAACGGTCCAACCTGAGCTGACCCTCTAATGTCCTCATTTCTAATCCTGTCCATCCTCGTCACCCCCAATGCAAATCTTAGCATCTTTAACTCTGCCACCTCCAGCTCTGTCTCCTGCTTTGTGGTCAGTGCCACCGTCTCCAACCCACATAACATAGCTGGTCTCACTACCGTCCTGTAGACCTTTCCATAAACCTCCTCTTAGGCCTTCCTCTTGCCTGGCAGCTCAATCCTTAGCATCCTTTTCATATATATATTCATTCATTCCATATTTAACAAAAATCAGACTTTGCTTTAGAGTTTTGATTCAACAGAATATTTCAGATAATATAAAAGAAATGAAAATAGCATGGACAAAAATGATGGGACCCTTAACCTCATGTTTTGTTGCACAACCTTTAGACGCCCTCACTGCACACAAGCGATTCCTGGACCCCCTCCATGAAATGTCTGCACCTCTCCTCCGCAGGTCGTTTGGCCCACTCGTCCTGAACAAACTACTCCAGCTGTGTCAGGTTTGAAGGGGTCTTCTACAGATGGCATGTTTAAGTTCTTTCAATAGATGTTCACTGGGATTCAAATCAGGGCTCACAGAAGGCCACTTCAGAATAGTCCAATGTTTTGTTTGCAGCCATTCTTGGCACTTTTTGCTGTGTGTTTTGGCTCATCGTCCTGTTGGAGGGTCCATGACCTGTGACTGAGACAGAGCTGTATGACACTGGGCAGTGCGTTTTGCTACTGAATGTCTTGATAGTCTTGAGATTTCATTGTTCCCTGCACAGACTCAAGGCTCCCTGTGCCAGATGCAGCAAAGCAGCCCTAAAACACAAGTGAGCCTCCTCCATGTTTCACAGTAGGTCTGGTGTTCTTTTCTTTGACAGCTTCATTTTCGTCTGTGGACACAGAACTGATGTAACTTTCCAGAAAGCTCCAGTGTGTTGTCGCCTCTGTTTGAAGGACCTTCTCCCAGAAGCACTGTGGCTTGTCGTTATGCAGTTTAGCAAATTCTAGTCTGGCCTTTTTATGTGGAAACTCCTGGGTTTTCTCCCATTGAGTCCACTGTCACTGAAAAAGCAACAGATGGAGTGATGAGACACTGATGGACCCTGACCTTGGAGTTAAGCTTGTATCTCTTTGGAAGTTGTACTTGGCCTTTCTCACTCTCGTGGAGTCTGGGGTCTGTTTACCTTTTGCGGCCAAGTCCAGGGAGGTTGGCTACAGTCCCATGAACCTTAATCCTTTTCATAACATTTGCAATTGTTGTCACAGGAACACCAAGTTGCTTGAAGATGGTCTTCTAGCTTTTGCCTTTAATGTGCTTGTCTATCATTTTCTTTCTGATCTCCTCAGACGACTCTCTCCTTTGCTTTCCCTGACTCATGTTTAGCGTGAGACACACATTGACACCAAAGAGCAGAGTGACGGCTTTTCTCCATTTAAATCAGCTGAATGAATAATTGCATGATTGGAGACATATGTGATATGAATTGAAGAAAAGAACTAGTTTGAAAAATTACTCCAATCCAATTATTTAGGATCCTTTCTAGGGGTACCAACCAATGTGTCCAGGCCATTTTAGAAGACCTTTGTAGAATAAGCGACACTTGATCTCTTGTCACATCTCTTGCTGTACTTTACTCGATGACATGTCAAAGGCATACAGGGGACACAGGGCACAATGGCTTTTCATTTCCTCACTTTTCAGGATACATACAGCACTTTTTCAGTGAGGTCTAAAGGGACCAAGAAGTCTGTCCACATCTGTATATATCGCTACACTTGTGAGGTCCCATGCTGCTCCTCGCCTACTCAGGTGTGCTGAAGAACAACATCTGATGATGCTACCACCCCAGGTCTCTGATATCAACTTGAAGAAAGTCTTTTCCGCTCCTTCATGCCAACTTTTTTCAGCTGTGTGATTTTTGGGGTCATGTCTTATATTCAAGCCTGTTTCAAAACCCCTCAGTGTATCTCGAAGGGATTTAAAGCTTGTGTGAATGTATCCAGCAGTGTTCAGGGAAGTTTGTGGCTGGAAAGGGAACACCTTCTGACAGCTAGTGGGCAAATAGTCCCACACAGGAATACAGTAGAACGAGGACCAATGCTACCTCAGATAGCTGAAAACTCAGATAAAATGGACGGCCGCTGCACAGAGAAGGTGGGGTTTGACACACAGAGAGAGCAATTGGCTTACATTACCAGGGAAGTGCACCGCTCACTGTGGTCAGAGAAAGGCCATGAGCAGCTGATGGCTGGCAGGCTCTATTTAACAGCTCACTACAGCGCAAATCTTCGAAATAAGATGCTTCGTGGTGCGACTCCACAGTAATTCATTCGGGGATAATTGACAGTGAAGGCGTCACGCAGAGAAGGTAGGAACTGACACGGAGAGAGGGAGATCAGCTGACGTCACCAGTGAAGCGCATCGCTCGCAGTGGTCAAGGGGAGGCTCTTTACATCTGATGGACGGATTTGTCCATTTAGCTCACACCACAAAGCACGTGGCTTTGCACTTCCCACCGACAGTTCACCGCAGAATTTTGAAATGTGTAAACAGAGAGTACGTGATCACGGTCAATGCTGGCGACACACTGTCAATAGGTGGGGAGGGAGTCATGTCAACATTCCCTGAGTCACCAGCTCCTTGACTGCTCACTCGATACAGTTAAGGATAAAAGTATAGTATTTATGTGTTTGGTTTGCCAGTGGGGGCTGGGTGGTCTTGTGGCCTTGGAACCCCTGCAGATTTTGTGTGGTTTTTTTTTTTCTCCAGCCCTCTGGAGTTTTAGCTTTTTTTGTTTTTTTCTGTCCTCCTGGCCATCAGACCTTACTTTATTCTTTGTTACCTAGTATTGCCTGATCTTATGTTTATATTTTTCTTTCTTCATCTTGTAAAGCACTTCGAGCTACATAATTTGTATGAAAATGTGCTAAGAAATAATTGTTATTGTTGTTGGTTCAGTATTCACAGCAAAGCTTTTGCGAATTATAAGAAAGGTATGTGTATTACACCTTGGACAATGTGGAACTTCGGTAAATCAGGGCACAGGTAGTCGTGTTCTACTGTACATGGGACGATGCTCTTTTCCCCCGAGCAGGCCCAGCAGCCCTTTACGTTGATATTGCAGAGCTACCTAAAGCTGCCAGAGTGAACCCAGGATAGAGGGTCTCAGAAATTCCGGAGGAAATCCCCAACTCCAGAAGCAGTTCTGGAGTTTCCCCTGAATGTAGCTTGGGGATGTGGCATAGGGGGTCTTCAGCACCATTAAAAAAAAAAAAAAAAAAAATCAAGACATAAAAAGTGCAAAATAAAACTTGATAAGTTTTATAAAGTCAGGGAGAAAACAAAACTAAAGGAGCTCTACAACTAACACTAACTCTCATTACTCCTTCCAGGTGCCAGGACTTGCAGCAGCCTTTACAGAAGCTCTTTTTCTCTCTCTCTCTCTCTCTCTCTCTCTCTCTCTCTCTCTCTCTCTCTCTCTCTCTCCCTCTCTTTTTAAATTATTAATGTAATTAATCAATGTTATTAATTAATAATATTCAGATTTGGCCTCTGGCTTGTTACCAAGCCTTTATGAATGTATTTTCATAGAGATGTTGCCGTCAACGCAGACCCGTGCACCTCCCCACCTCAACTGCCTCTCAGACAAGCCACCAACTTGCAGTGAGTGTACAACTTCTGATGGCTGCATACCTCTGTGACAGGGATTCCCAAACCCGGTCCTAGGGACCCACTGTGGCTACAGGTTTATGTACCAACCAGATTCATAATCAGTGACAACAACTGATAACACCCCAAAACATGAGGCTGAGTCTCAGTACTTTAGCAAAACCAGCTTTTATTCACCTTGAAACACGAACAGCATGGTTATTAGTTATAGCGGGATCTGCCACTCTCCTACACACTGACACAGCAATCAGGCAGGGTGGTGGCCAGGTTATACTGTTCCCTGCGTTTAGAATGTTCCTTGCATCACCTATCAATGACAGGCACTTATAGAGTGACTGCGGTTGGCTCAGGTTTGCTTTCACGGACAGCCACAACAGCGCTGGGTGCCTGCGGTTGCACCGGCAACAGATAAGCTGTCTTCCACAGATGTGGTGATCGTGCTTCGGGACGCTCTTTGGTATGGTGTCCCGTTGGGGGGAGTCCAAAAAGAGTTTAGAAACTTTACACACTGATCAAATTTAATTAGCTGTTTTTTTTTCCCTCCTCGTCTCTTATTCTACATCACTGTTTCCCAAACACGGTCCTGGTGAACCCCTGTGACTGCAGGTTTTTGCTCCAACCGGATTCCTAATCAGTGACAACACCTGATACCACTGATCTCATTTAATTAGCTGGTGACCACCAGCATCAAGTGACTCCGTGAGAACCCTAACTACAAAGAGGACTATTTCATTTATGTTAGGTAGAATGCCCGGAGGGGACTTGGCAGTCTCGTGGCCTGGAACCCTTACAGATTTTATTTTTTTCTCCAGCTTTCTGGAGTTTTTTCTTTGTTTTTTCTGTCCACCCTGGCAATCAGACCTTACTCCTTTTCTATGTTAACTAATGTTGTCTTATTTTAATTTCTTATTTTGTCTTTTATTTTTCTTTTCTTCATTATATAAAGCACTTTGAGCTACTTTTTGTATGAAAATGTGCTATAGAAATAAATGTTGTTGTTGTTGTATTTTTTTTCTTTTATTCAACATTCATAAAAGCATAGCAGCATGATTTTTACATTTATAAGACATTTAGAAATATTTCTGCTTTTGCTATAGATTTAAATGCTTAACTCTCTTTTGTTGATTTCATTATACTTTGCCCTTTCTCTGTGCAGTTTTTCCCCCTTTGTTGTATCTTAATAATGACAATTTAAAACGAGCAGAGTAGACACGCTGGCAAACAACACTGAATAATCAACGGCTGCAAGTACTTTAGCAACCGACCCACTAATGAGTAAATAATGGATTAATTAAACAATTAGAAGATCTAGAAAAGTAGAATGAAAATCAAGCTGAAAATACTGTTAAAAAGGAAAAAATACATTATTCCTGCTTATATATATAACTGCTTAGTACATTTTAATAATTTTTTTTTTTTTTTTTAGCAAACTTAGTTTTCTAATTTCTATATTGTTCCGTAAATACAGAACTTGGGAAATATCAGTTCACTTAATTAGCCCAGGAATGCAATTAAAAACAGAAGCTGGTTGGAACAAAAACCTGCAGCCACAGGAGTTCACCAGGACCGAGTTTGGGAAACACTGTTCTACATTCAGGAAAGCACCGCAGCATTTCATTTATAAGACATTTAGAAATATTTCTATTTTTGCTATAGATTTAAATGCTTAACTATCTTTTTTGATTTCATTATATTTCACCCTTTCTCTGTGCAGTTTGCTCCCTTCATGGTGCCTTAATAATGACAATTAAAAACAAGCAAAGCAGACATCCAGGCAAGCAACACTGAATCATGAAAGGCTGCAACTACTTTAGTGTCAGCCCCACTAATCTTATCTTATCTTATATATAAACGTCTATGCGTGGAAGTGTGTCTGTCTGTCTGTCTGTCTGTCCGGCCCGGACGTGAAAGATGGAGTCGGGGTAAGGGCTCCAACTCCGAGGATACACAAGTGAGGCCAACATGTCAGCAAAACGAAACCCCCGAAGAAAGAGTCACTTAGCCACCAGTACAGAAATGAGGCAAGCACATCGGCAAAACTGTATCCCTTTTACTTTTCTTCCCACTGCTAATTCACAAGCTCTGCCCAGAAAAGTTTGTTACATAATCCTGGCTGACTCAGCAATGGGAATGATTTGATCTGTACCCAGTATCTTAATGATGAATCATTCTGAATGCTGGGGACTTCAGACAAGGAACTAAGGGTCTAGTAGGCCTGCTCCATTAATGGACACTGCACACTGGACCTGCTCTATCCAAATATCAGTCAGGGACTTTGGGAAAAAAAGCTGCGGTACAATCTGAGCAGGTCTGACCTCATCTTACTGCCATCTGCATGCCTCATATTAGCAGCAGCAGCTCTCCGATATCCATGACAGAAGTGTTTATGTGTGTTTAGGGAGCAGTAGCTGTTTGTTTGTCTTATTGATTTATTTTGGAGATTCTGTAAAATTTTAATGTCCCCTTGGGGATAAATAAAGTATACTGTAACTGTTTTTATTTTACATAAAACCTTTGTTTTTCTCTAGTAAACTGACTCCTTCTTTCTTATCAAGTTTCTTTTTTAATTTTGTTGGATTAGGCTGAAAGAGCTGAAGTTACATGATGTGAGAAACACCTGCTGCTTATCAACCAGAGGCACACAGCCACTGAAATCTGACAGATGAATTGTCAGCACATTTTTTTGTAATTGTAAACAACAGAGTCACTTCTAATTTCTCCAAGTGGCAATGAGCTGCCAGTCTCTTATGCTATGCCCATCGAGCCCAATATGCAACACATTCAAACCACCAGACCTTTTAAGACTTACTTTAAATTTTCCATCAGATGAGAAGATGCTGACCCATTTATTATCATAATCAGCTATGATGATGTCTCCATTGGGGTGGACCGCTACCCCTGTTGGCCGCTGCAGCTGCCCTGGAGATCTGCCACGCACACCAAAGCGGTTTTTAAACTGGCCATCATTGGAAAAGATCTATGATAAAAAAAGAAAGACAGTGGATAACTTAGCATTGTTTTTCATAGTATGTCAGTCTTAAAACCTCCCAAAATGTACTTTTTATATGGAGCTAATTTTATTGATAGATAGATAGATAGATAGATAGATAGATAGATAGATAGATAGATAGATAGATAGATAGATAGATAGATAGATAGATAGATAGATAGATAGATAGATAGATAGATAGAGTCTGTTCACATGCACTCATAATTATATTCACCTAATCACCAAGTTATTTACAGAAACCCAGTTTCAAAACTGTTATTTTTACCCTTATTCCATTAACACAAACTGGGTTGACGCATGTCATTTTCTTGGTGAGTTACCTGGCCATTTAAACCTTTCACCAGGTAACACTTAAGGATTTTTCAGTCTACGCATGACTTTGCTTTGCACTCACAGCAGCCATGGGTAGGAAACGGTGGAAGTGTCCACAAAGATAGATTTCGTGATGCAAATCCTTGGGTCGATTATTCCTTCTCCTGGTTGACATAATCAGTCTCAAATTGTATTACTTCAGGTCGTACAGTGCTGTATGCATCAGTTTCACTCTCCGTGTCAACATCTGATGACCAATTAATATTGTCATCATTGTCACTTGATTTAACTAATAGTTCAGTTTCAGTTTGTTCTAAAGGTGATTTTGGTTCTTTTAGTTTACATGCCATTGTGTTTTTTTTGTTGTTGAAGGCTCTGCCCAACCCATGAATATTGATGAGTAGAACACAGGGTGGAAGAACACATAGAAAAAGTCTTGATTTTTTTCCAGTATGATGTTATTTCATCCACAAGATGGCATCAGAATACTGTCCTTTGAATTACTCAGGCTTAATGCTCCATATTGTATTATTTAGTGAGTAGAGTATTTGATGAGTAGAGTACAAGTCCAAGGAGGTTGTGTTTAGACTTTACAACACACTGGTGAGGCTTCATCTGGAGTCCTGAGTGCAGTTTTGGTCTCCAAGCTACAAAAAGGACATACCAGCACTACAAAAGGTCCAGAGAAGAGCAACTCGGCTGATTCAGGGCTACAGGGGATGAGTTATGAGGAAAAATTAAAAATATTTTTAAGCAAAAGAAGATTAAGAGGAGACCCGACTGTTTAAAATTATGAAGGGAATTAGTCCAGTGGATCGAGATGGTGACTTTAAAATGACTTCATCAAGAACACGGGGACAAATTTGGAAATTTGTTAAGGGGAAATTTCACACAAACATTAGGAAGTTTTTCTTTTTGACACATGGAGTAGTGTGGTAAGAATTAGAATTTTAAGGACCTTCAGAATTCAACTTGATGTTATTTTGGAAGAATTACTGTAAGTGGATAGGACTGGCGAGCTTTGTTGAGCTGAATGGCCTGTTTTTGTTTAGATTGTTCTAATATTCCATAAACTGCTTAACCCAAGAAAGACTTGGGGTTTACAGTTTATACAATGTATTCCAAGTCTGAGAGATGCTAAAGGTTGACACCACAGATGTTAAAAATAAGTAGTACTTTTGAGTACATTTTAGTTCTGCTCTTTTAAAATGCTATTTAATATTTAATATACTACTATCCAGAATTACCTTAGCCAACACTGATGGTGTGTCACAGAGAGGATGTTATGGATTTTTAGCTAATATATAGTAATATTTTACAAATTATTACTCTCTCTCATATATATATTATATATATATATATCTCTCTCTATTATAAAAAAAAATCATGTGGGAGGGAATGACTAGAAGACGAGAAGATCACGGAAGACAAATAAAAGACCCATCGTGGGGATACAGAACATGAGATTATTGCAAGACATGCCCTATTTACAAGCAATATCAGAGCACGGCCAGCAAAAAAAAAAAAAAAAATCAGTAGTGTAAACGGAAGCAGCACACACAGATCCAGGGGTTTCAGTGCATATAAAGCGTATATAAAGGATAATACGTTATAAATGAAACATCGACGATAAAAAGATTGCATTAGTGCAAACAAAAGGAAATTAATCATCAGGACCAGGTGTAAATGAAAAAATAGCAGGACAAAGCGAGGTCAGAAATAAAAGGCAAAGAGCAGAAAACAAAGCCTTTTCGCCTTTGCATCATTCAATGCACAAAACATAGATTTACACAATAATGGACCATACGCTAGGAGAATCTGTGGTCCCAGAACAGTTAAAGCAACGACAAGTTTGATTTCAAAGAAAACACAATTCGGTCAGGTGTATATTTATGATCACGGAGAAGCGATCACAACGCGAGCAGCAGATACACAAAGTGACAAAAAGGAGAGCGGCAGTACAGGCTTTAAAATGATCGACGGGCAGCGCAACAGCAGCCCCCTAGTATTATATATATGTATATATATATATTATATATATGAAGCTATAACAGAACAGAAGGAAAAGGATAAAATGTAACTCAATGGTTAACTAAATATAGCTTAAAGCTTCAGCACAAGAGGTCTCTCTGTGCCTTGTCTTAGAGAAGCGACCAATGTAATTTTTCAAGGTTGGAATGAGGTAAATGAGTAACAAACATAGGGTGTCCCACTTGGGAGTACAACTTTAAAAATGCGAATTACTCTGCAACGCGTGCATGTATCATCATGCAACAACGTTCAAAATATTCCTTATTTAATGAAGAATTGATTCTGTGTCATAAAGAGGCGGGCACTATAGCGGGCGCCGCTACAGGGCAACGTGCCATACCTCTCATGCCAGTATGGAAGAGATCCGATCGTTTTTTTGGACACAGGGTGATCTCGAAAGGTTTGTGGCCACCTCGATCGCCCGATTTAACTCCCCCAGATTTTTTTCTATGGGGATATTTAAAGGGCAAGGTTTATGCAAGCAAACCCAGGACCATCGAACAACTGAAGCAAACATCGAGCGTGAAATTGTTTCCATCGACAGTGACATGTTGCAGAGGACATTCTCAAATATGGAGCGTCGCGTTTCCTTGTGCGCAGACGTTGGGGGAGGACATTTTCAGCACCTTTTGTAATGTGGACTTGTTTTCCACTAAATACAGGTATGTTCAGTTCTTACAGCTCGCCTTTACGTTCACGCGTTCGCGAGTAATTCGCATTTTTAAAGTTGTACTCCCAAGTGGGACACCCTGTAGCTTTTCAGAAAGCAGAGATAAAGTGGTACTAAGATCAATAGGACAATCCGCTTAACCCCCTCTTAACAAAGCGGTGTTCAGAATAAAGGGAGAATTGGCATAAGCCAGAAATTAATGGTGGCTTTAGTTGATTGGAGGAGGCGATAAAGTTCTGCATATTAAGAGTCAGATGACATGATGTATTCAATGAGGTGACTTAATCAGTAAAAAGTATAAAATCAAATGAATTGTTTAATTAATTGCTTACTCCACGAGCAGAGACATTTGTGCGTAACTCTGTTCTGCATTCTCATCTGGGCTCCATGACTGCTTTCTTTGAAGATGGAGGGAAGTTTCTTCTATTGTACTCTTCAATGCTCTGACAGATAGTCTCACATTATCCTCCAGCACCCTCTGGTACAATGAAGAATTCATAGTGGGTTCTATGACGGTGATTTAACCAGGCCCTGATGCAGCCACTAACCAAAAAACATTCTGAATTCTCGTCTGGGTACTCTGACTGCCTT
Organism: Erpetoichthys calabaricus; assembly: GCF_900747795.2. Taxonomy (NCBI): domain Eukaryota; kingdom Metazoa; phylum Chordata; class Cladistia; order Polypteriformes; family Polypteridae; genus Erpetoichthys; species Erpetoichthys calabaricus. The sequence goes on from NC_041398.2 coordinate 238,479,766, forward strand.
CTTTGAAGATGGAGGTAAGTCCCCCCCATGGTACTCTTTTCTAATGGCCACCACTGTTTCTTAGTATCTCTCCTTTATCACCACCTTGGGTTTTTCTCCCTCCCTTGAAAACTGTTTTTGATAATAATTTTGAACTGGTAAAAGGCTGCACCTGATGTTTTGGGTCTGAGTAGGCCTTGAAGCCTGCCTGTTGAGTTTTGGGGTCTGGCTGCCAGGGGTGAGGCTGACCAATGAAGGTCATGGTCTAGCTGTTATGGTAATTTTAAAGCTGCACTCTTTTCACCATTGTGTGCTGCCACTTGCAGCACTGCCTATTTTTGAAAACAGTATACTTAACTATTGTTACCAGAAGCTTGCAAAATCCCCCACCCACACAATTCGCCTACCAGTTACAATGTCTGTTTATACAGCAGATAAAAAAATATAATAGAGGCAAAGATGTCATATAGATAAAACAGCGCCCAGAGCTACAATACTCTAATTTTGCCGAGTCTGTTTACTTTCTAGTTATTTTAAGAAGTCCTGGAATGGTTTCCAAGCTATTTCAGGAGTCTGTGACAGTTCCAAGATGGATCATTTCCAGCAGAATCCAAATGCTTCCTTACCTGCACACACTGATTATTGCTATCTGCAATGAGGATCTTGCCAACAGTGGAAGCGGCCACGCCTTGGAGGTTGGTAAACTCGCCTTTGTTTCTTCCCTTGGTACCTGTCAAGGTGAAGATGGATGACATTACACAGCCTTACTGGATTTTGAACCTTTCATATCTGTAGCACATGCCTGGTGCCTAACCGTGGAAATCTAAATACATTAAGCAGGGACACGCATATGCTTATGGGGTCTTTAGTCTTAACATCGGCGGGTTATAGGGAGGGGTCAGGAGTGTAAACACTGGATGGGACTCTGGACAAAAGAATTCAAGAAGCAAGATTTGTTCCTGCCTTGCGCCCTTTGCTAGCTGGGATTGGCTCCAGCACCCCGACACAACCCGAGTCTAGATTAAGCGGGTCAGAAAATGAAAGGACATTTTTTGTTTTCAAATCTACAACGCCTTAATAAAGTATTTAGACCCCTTCACTTCATTCACATTTTGTTATCTTTTCCTAAAATCATTTCATTTTTTTCCCCGTAGCAGCAACCCAGAACGACAAAAGAGAAAAAAAACAACTTTAGGAATTTTTGCAAATGAATCAAAAAATAAAAAACTAAAAAATTCTACTGACCTAAGTACATTATAAAACTGAACATGCAGCAGTGTGGACATTGCCTAAATCTTTGCCATCCTATCTACTGGTAAAATTCAGAAGGACATGAAAGTGAACAGACCCTTTGCATTACAAGTGTGAAACTGGTGCTGTACGATGATGATGATGATGAAAATAGACTTGTGCTGGAGAACACTGGTGTGAGTTAAACTGTGCATTGAAGTAGCAAATGTGTTTGCACAATATGTATACAGTAGCCACCTTAATAAAGGATAATTGTCTGTACGTCCATCCAGTTGTTATATGGCTCTGTCATTCTAAGATATGGTGCATAAAAAACATTAACCCTGATTTTAAATGTCTCCCACCAAATGACATTGAACATGGACGTGCATGCATTGCATTTGTCTTTCCAACAGATGGCACATCACAAACATTAACACTGTTTTTATGAATGCCATTCCAAATTTTAATATAAATGTGGGGTTTGCACTGCATTGGACAATCCAACAGATGGCACATTACGTAATACTTAGTTATAAAATGTGATGCATTTGTCATTCCAACAGATGGCACATCACAAACATTAACACTGCTTTTATGAATCCCATACCAAATGGTATATAACCTGGAGATATGCATTGCATTTGTCATTCCAACAGATGGCACATTATGTAATATTTAGTTAAAAAATGCAATGCATTTGTCATTCCAACAGATGGTGCATCACAAAAATTAACACTGCTTTCATGAATCCCACACCAAATGGTATATAACCTGGAGATATGCATTGCATTTGTCATTCCAACAGATGGCACATCAAAAACTATTAACACTGCTTTTATGAATCTCATACCAAATGGCATATAACAGGGACATATGCAAAGCATTTGTAATTCCAACAGCTGGCACATCAAAAACATCACAAACATTCATGCATTTTCTTACTATAAATGTTTGCATTTTGCTATTCATTGGAATGACAAATGTTATGTATTTTATTACTAGATGCATTGCAAAATACTTTCTAACAGATGGTGCACCCCAAACAGGATCATTAAGGCCTACTTACTTAGATTTTAACTTGTCTTTGCCAGGTAACACAGCCAGTATGTATACATATAGATATATGCAGGTACTTATTTTAATGTGTTGTAGTTTCAATTTATTTTATAGCTAGGGCACAGGCAGCACTTACCGACTCTGAAGATGAGGTCGTCTTCAATGGGGTTCTCTTTCCTCTTCCCTGTGCTGTACATGCTGGCTGGCCTTTTCACTGCCTTCTGCTTCACATGGCCACTCCCAGGGGACTTGACTCTCTTCTTCACCCCATCAGTGGTGGGTGATACATCAGCTGACTTGATAACCTTCAGTTTGAACGGACTGCCCTTAATGTGCTGATCATACAGTCTTAAAGACAAAGTGAAATCGCCCTCCTTTTGTATTGTATAGAGAAACTCGTAAGTGCCGTTCTTGTTGTCCAAGATTTCCCCATCTGCTACACTGCCATCAGGAGTAAAGATCTCTGCTGTAAGGCTAGCATTCCCCGTCTTGCACAATTCCCCATCTTTATCTTTGGTGGTGATGGTAACAGACGTCGGGTGGCCCACCACGCATTGTCTCAGGCCATCCCCAGTGGCCACTGTCTCATAGGCGACAGCGTTGGTTGTGATGATAGTACCCAGATTGTGAATAGACTTCTTAAGGCCCTCTGTTTCAATCAGAAAATCCAGCTGGTCGTTCTCCTCAGGTTGTAGCGGGTATTCCTGAACAGCCAGCTCATTGAGACGTTCGCTCATCTGCTTCTTGACAAGCAAGACCTCCGTCTCTGATCCGTGACTCAAGGCCTGCTCTGTGAAGTTACAGCTGCTCTTGATGCTTTCCTGACCTTGCAGCAAGGTGTCCAACTGGGCTTGGAGAACCTGGAAAACAGTCAGGAAACAGACAGACTAACATCACATTGAGATTAATAAGAATACACCACAGTATGACTGGTAGCGGGGCCTACTGCCCAAAATCATGGAATTTAAAGGCTGATTGATACTTAAGTGTTGAGCATACATGGTAGTTACACCACAGCCCAGAGGTGTCCAACTCCGATCTTGGAGGGCTGCAATGGTTGCAGGTTTTCATTCTAACTCTTTTCCTAATCACTGAGAAGTTTTCACGGCCAATAAACTTCTTTTCCCTTCATTTTAATAGCCCTGTTTGTAAGGATTCACTCCTCTGAATTGATTCTTTTCTTCATTTAAATGTCAGCCAAACAAAAATGAGACGTGAGCAGCTAAGTCGGGGCTCCAAACTCCAACCACTTCAACTCCAGCCAATTTCTTAATTAGAATCCCACTCTTATTGTTAATTAACCCTGTTATTTAATTCCATGGCTTGTTGCTGCCCTTATTCTGCCACAGCCGACATTTCCAAAACTGTTAATTTTCTTTTTTTTTTTTTTTTTTTTACTAAGAACACGGTCAAGATGTTTTGGTGACCTGAGACCTTCACCCTTCTTTAATTTCAAATACTGTGTGAGGGGCACAGGTGAGCTGGTCGTGTGGCAGCTCATTTTGTATCTCATTATTGTTTGGCTGCTAATTAAGGAAAAAAGAAACAATTTAGGGGTCCGAGTCGAGTCAAGTCCATTAAAATGAAGGCAAAAGAAGTTATTTAGCGTCAACTGGTCACTAATGAAGAAGATGGTTAGAATGAAAACCTGCCACCACTGCGGCCCACCAGGACCGGAGTTAGACACCCCTGCTAGCTCATGCAACCTACAGTGTAGTTACGGCAGAGCCTGACACACACCTCATCAAAAATGCAACTAGACATTGTGTCAATGAGGACCCCACACAGACACCTATGACTCTGATTGGTCAGTTTGGTAACAAAGCTGTTGAAGGTGGCAGCTCACACCCCCTCCGTCAGGAGCAGAGAGAGACAGAGAGAGAGAGATAAAAAAAATCAATACGTGCCCTTCGAGCTTTTAAGTATGCGAAGCTCCGTGCAGCATGTCGCTTCACGAAGCAGCTGCACAGAAGGTAGCCAACGTGAAGATAATCTTTCAGCATTTTTAGACGAGCGTCTGTATCGTCTAGGTGTGCGAACAGCCCCCCTGCTCACACCCCCTACATCAGGATCAGAGAAAGTCAGCGCAAGAAGGAGAGAAAAGTAAGTTGGGTAGCTTCTCAGCCATCTGCCAATAGCGTCCCTTGTATGAAATCAACTGGGCAAACCAACTGAGGAAGCATGTACCAGAAATTAAAAGACCCATTGTCCGCAGAAATCCGCGAACCAGCAAAAAATCCGCGATATATATTTAAATATGCTTACATATAAAATCCGCGATAGAGTAAAGCCGCGAAGGGCAAAGCGCGATATAGCGAGGGATCACTGTATATGTCTAATGATCTTTGATGCACTGCATTCTGGACACTGAGGTGTCACCCACTGCACATGGGTCCCAATCCAGGTGGTTCATCATGTGGTGGGTGAAGCAACGTGCTATCAGTGGGCACATTTGTTTGGTTTTTCGGTTTCCACCAACCCCTTGCTGATTGATTGTGTGTGCCCTCATCTGTCCAGCTCATCCTCAGATATGTTAAAAGAGGCTCCTGGAAGCAATCAGGGAGCATAGAGCCAATCCGGACCATTACACGGCATCATCGTCACATCGATAAGACAGTCACGACTTCATAGGACAACAAAGACAATCAGACGGTGGCCCATTCATGGTGCGAAAAATCGGTTTGGAAGCTGACGAATGTATGGAAAAGTGGAAAAATGAAAGGGTCAAATACATTTACCTTATGGAAGAAAATGTGCAGCAAGAGGAGCGGCGATCCTGGAAGGCAAAAAATGGCCACCTTTTCATTCTTGGGTGCTACAAACACTGCCAACTAGTGTTCAGGCATGTGCCTGCAGCGTGGTGTGGCACAGAAGTATAAACTGCCTTCACCGGCCTATGGCGTTAGCGCAGTGCAGAAGTATCAAACTGCAAGGCTTCCAGATCGATGCCTGCATCTAATCTACTGTGTAACATTTAGTGCGTTTCTCAAATCCTGTCTCTGAATCAAATGTAAAAAACACTGTATATGTAATACTTTTAAATATTTATAAGTGCTTCATAATGCAAATGTGAAATACAAGATAACAGATGCTTGTTTGTCACTTTATTCTTCCGAACCATGAGCCACATGAACCTGTAGAGAGCTGCTGTCAGAAGGGGATGAGCATTCCAGAGAAGCTGTGCAGAAAAGGGGGAATAAGAGACAATCAAGAGATGATCAAGCATTTAAAGAGCAGAATTTACAAGAACCGCTCCTCTGCTTAAATCCATTGGCCACTGGCAACCTCAGTAACCACCCTGGGCTTGGATCAAACCAGAAGTGAGCAATGCGAGGTGGCAGCATAGCATGAAATGTGCTGGAAGGGGACACATCAGAAAATAAGATCACCGGAGTGTAAAGGATGGCAAGCATGGGCTGGCAACCCAATTAGAATGGTTCAAGCTTCCTTACCCGGCCAGGAAGCCAAACTAATACTGGGATAGAAAGAAAAGCAGGACATTCACTGCCTCAACCAAGAGATGATAAGAAGGTGCCAATGACAGAGTGGAGATGCTGACATCCCGGAAAGGGTCAGTCCAGGTAGGTCCCTTGACCAGCCAGGAGGCCATTATGCCTCCATGAGAAAAGAAGATCCCACAACTTGGAGTTCAGCTTGTATCTCTTTGGAAGTTATCCTCTGCTTTTTGTCTACCGTTGTTATCCTTCTTCCCATTCTGGGGTCCATCCATCCATCCATTGTCTCCCGCTTATCCGAGGTCGGGTCGCGGGGGCAGCAGCTTGAGCAGAGATGCCCAGACTTCCCTCTCCCCGGCCACTTCTTCTAGCTCTTCCGGGAGAATCCCAAGGCGTTCCCAGGCCAGTCAAGAGACATAGTCCCTCCAGTGTGTCCTGGGTCTTCCCCGGGGCCTCCTCCCGTTTAGACGTGCCCGGAACACCTCACCAGGGAGGCGTCCAGGAGGCATCCTGATCAGATGCCCGAGCCACCTCATCTGACTCCTCTCGATGCGGAGGAGCAGCGGCTCTACTCGGAGCTCCTCCCGGATGACTGAGCTTCTCACCCTATCTTTAAGGGAAAGCCCAGACACCCTGCGGAGGAAACTCATTTCAGCCGCTTGTATTCGCGATCTCGTTCTTTCGGTCACTACCCATAGCTCATGACCATAGGTGAGGGTAGGAACATAGATCGACTGGTAAATTGAGAGCTTCGCCTTGCGGCTCAGCTCCTTTTTCACCACGACAGACCGATGCAGAGCCCCGCATTACTGCGGATGCCGCACTGATCCGCCTGTCGATCTCACGCTCCTTTCTTCCCTCACTCGTGAACAAGACCCCGAGATACTTGAACTCCTCCACTTGGGGCAGGATCTCGCTACCAACCCTGAGAGGGCACTCCACCCTTTTCCGCTGAGGACCATGGTCTCAGATTTGGAGGTGCTGATTCTCATCCCAGCCGCTTCACACTCGGCTGCGAACCGAACCAGAGAGAGCTGAAGATCACGGCCTGATGAAGCAAACAGGACAACATCATCTGCAAAAAGCAGTGACCCAATCCTGAGCCCACCAAACCGGACCCCCTCAACACCCTGGCTGCGCCTAGAAATTCTGTCCATAAAAGTTATGAACAGAATCGGTGACAAAGGGCAGCCCTGGCGGAGTCCAACTCTCACTGGAAACGGGTTCGACTTACTGCCGGCAATGCGGACCAAGCTCTGGCACCGATCGTACAGGGACTGAACAGCCCTTATCAGGGGGGCCGGTACCCCATACTCTCGGAGTACCCCCCACAGGATTCCCCGAGGGACACGGTCGAATGCCTTTTCTAAGTCCACAAAACACATGTAGAAGGGTTGATTTTCATTTTGCAATCGCATTCAGGGAGGTTGGCTACAATCCTATGGACCTTAAAAGTTCTTAAGAAATGTTTGTAACTGGAACATCAAGCTGCTTGGAGATGGTGGTCTTCTAGCCTTTGCCTTTAACATGCTGGTCTATCATTTTCTTTCTGATCTCCTCAGACGACTCTCTCCCTTTGCTTTCTCTGGTCCACGTTCAATGTGGGACACATGATGACACCAAACAGCAGAGGGACGACTTGTCTCCATTAAAGTCGGTTGAAAGACTGACTGCACGACTGGAGACGTGTGTGATACAAAAATTCAAGAAAACAGCTAGTGTGAACAATTACTTGAATCTGATTATATAGAATTTTGTCCTAGGAGTACCAACAAATGTGTCCAGGCCATTTTAGAATGTCTTTGCAGAATAAGCAACACTTGATCTCCTTTGTCACTTGATGTCTTGTGACATGTCAAAGCCATGCTGGGACATCTGGGGACAATTGCTTTTCATTTCCTCACTTTTCAGGAGGCAGATGGCACTTTATCAATAATTCTTAATAATAATAATTCTTTGCATTTATATAGCGCTTTTCTCACTACTCAAAGCGCTCAGCAATTGCTGGTTAAGAGCCTTGCTGAAGGGCCCAACACAGCAGAGTCCCTTTTGGCATTTACGGGATTGGAACCAGCAACCTTCCGATTGCCAGTGCAGATCCCTAGCCTCAGAGCCACCAATAAGGGGTCCAACACATTTGTCCAGATGTTGTGGCTAATATCTGATAGGAACTGAGGAACCAACAATCAGAGGCACTCGCAGAAGGAAAAGCAGATCTCACTGTGTAGGTAACAGAAGTGTGACTGAGATATGGTATGGGTGTGGGCAAGGAGGGGAGCTACTCCCATAACATCCTGCTTAGTACGATTAAAGAAGGGCAGGCATTTCAAGCAGGGGAATCGAGGGCATGTTTTCCATAGATGTTACTGTTTAATATTGAAATGTATCAAACAATGCCATTAATCTTAACAACATTTGTTTCTATAGCACATTTTCATACAGATGATGTCACTCAAAGTGCTCTACAAAATGAAGAAATAAAAATATAAAAATAAGATTAGGCAATACTAAGTAACAAAGAATAAAGTAAGGTCTGATGGCCAGGAAGACAGAAAAAAAAGGAAAAAAATAAAATCTGCAGGGGCCCTGGGGCCACAAGACCACCCAGCCCCCCCCCATGGGCATTAACATCTTCAAGAAAACTGTAAACCTTTTCATCAGGTAAAGATATTCTTAGCAAAATAAACCATTGTCACATTTCACCATGCAAAATAAAAAGTCCCTTTGTTTTTTTTTATTATTACCATCTTCATTATATTTGAATAAAGTGACAATTTCTAAGGGTTATAAGATTCCATTGCTGCATTGACATGCCCAGGGAATTTTCTAAACTACCACTTGTGATGTATCGCCATCCCACTTTGTTGTGTTCATGTGAATTTTCTGTTTCGTGGGAAACGTGAGGTTACTTGGTCCTCACAAAAAAGTTTTCTTTTTATTTTTTTGCAAATTGAAAGCATAAGGTGTGTATCACACTACTGTAAAGGGTCTTTTGCCGGTGCGGGGCGACAGAAGAACCAGCAGCAGTCGGTATTTAGCCCACAGTATAGAGATGACTGCTGCAGTGCTAAAAGATTCGTAACATTAAATGAATTTGCATAAGACACTCAATGTTAGTGCATGGGTGTCGGAGGACTCCTCTAAGGGCCGGAAAAAGGTATGCAATACCCACCGAGACTAAAGGCGGACTACTGCCGACTTTGTTCTGTTGTTCTTCTTCCCTCACAGCTCTGAGAAGCTGCCCAGTAAGGGCACTTAACCCCACCCCTTCCGAAAGTTTCGTTATAAAAGAAGCGCCGACTAAGGAAAGGGCATCTTTTGCCAGAAGACCCAAACAAGCCGCATGGCGGAGCATGTGACTCTCAAAAGTCCTTTAAAAAGGAGGAATCCCTGATCGGGACTAGCGCATTGGCACGGTTTATTGTTATCTTTTCATTTTTGCTTGTTTCATCTCACGACGATTAAAAGGGAAGACCCAGTTGGTTCTATTCAATAAGGGCGCGCACAAAGAGGCGAGCTTGAAAAGGGCAACCTCAATTGGGCGTGGCGAATAAAGGCGCGCGTAAATAAAGGCGAGCTTGAAAAGGGCGACCTCAATTGGGCGCGGCGAATAAAGGCAAACACAATAAATTACAGAAAATTTATTAGATAAAGGCAATGATTGGACGTATAAAAAGGCGAAAGCAAGAATATTAAAACATCCAATTAATTAATGCATGAACTTCTAACGAACTATTTCTAAAGCTCTCTATATTTCGTTGTTTTCTGCTCTTACTCATTGTTGTGTTACACTTGAAGCTGTAGATTATGTGCAATGTCACATAGATATTTTATTATTATCTACTATTATTATCTATCTATTATCTAAATTATCTACGAACGCCTTTATTCGCTGCGCACAATTGAGGTCGCCCTTTCGAAGCTCGCCTTTTTGTGCGCGCCCTTATTGAAGGATACCGATCCAGCTGGCATCCCAACATTTCAACCGTTTCCAGTCTGCCCTTCCACCGCCCGACCACAGCAACATTCCGGTAAATATTAGATTTTATGTAATGCCTTCACTTACCGGCTTGGCGGAGCCCTCTTCTTTAGTGGACTAGCCATGTTAGCGGTCAGTTGATGGGCAGTTTTCATTCTTCATGGCTTCACACTCCCTTTATGCTGCTAAAAGCCGGCAAGCAGCTGATTTAGTGACAGTCGAGAGTAACGAAATGGGAAACGGGGAAAGCGGTCGCAGTGCAGGGATGGTTGGAAGTTTTACCTTAATTGATTGTGGAGTTTATTTTTTGTTGTTGCGTAAGAGGATGTGTGAAATGTAGGGAAGATAATTTATGTGTAGGAACAAGGTGAGGATAAGGGGGTGGACCCCCCCCACCTCTATCAGAATGGTACGAGCCCATTGCCTTAGGTGAGTAGGTATGAAATGTTTAAAAGGGCTCCGTGCCATTAGTTCAAAAGGTCAATGAGGAGGATAGGTAGTGCTGTTGAGAGTATTATAAAGTTTATTTCTTCCCCCCTTATGCTGTTTGCTGTTTTAAAGTTATTTTTTCAATCTTTCTAAGCCAGGGTGTCTCCTAGATTTTGGGAGAGCTTCAGCACAGGGTTGAGAGATAGGTTGAACAGTTGGTCCAAGGGCTCTGTAGCAGCCAAAACCTTTTTCTTTCTGCCATTTTTGTGTTGGCAGCTTTGGACTGTGTACATTTTATAAGCCCTTGCGTGTAACTACTCTGCACGAATGTTTCCCATAATTTTTCAGACCAGGGGGCTCTGCCCCCTGCTTCCTTCGCTCGCTAACCCCTGTGCGGGCACTATGCGCTAGCCACTTCACGGCTCTGCCACTCGCGTATGGAGAAGCGGATGTACAATTTAAACAGATTGTTATTTTCATGGGAATTGTTACCTATGCATAATAGAACTAACTATTTTACATTACAGCGAGTAATTAACCAAAGTAAAAAATAGCAAAACGTAATAAATTGAAAGAAAATTATCTTTCATGTTGCATTAGAGGTAGTTTTACGTTTTTGTTCTGTTTGGTTTTGAAATTAACACACAAATACTTTTTAAACTTACACTTTTACTGTAAGGGGTGGCACAGTGGCGCAGTGGTATCGCAGTAACGAGACCTGGGTTCTCTTCCCGGGTCCTCCCTGCGTGGAGTCTGCATGTTCTCCCCGTGTCTGGCGTGGGTCTCCTCCCACAGTCTAAAGACATGCAGGTTAGGTGCATTGGTGATCCTAAATTATCCCTTGTGTGTGCTTGGTGTGGGTGTGTGTGTTTGCCCTGCGGTGGGCTGGCACCCTGCTTGGGGATTTGTTCCTGCCTTGTGCTGGCTGGGATTGGCTCCAGCAGACCCCCGTGACCCTGTGTTAGGATCTGACTGACTTTTACTGTAACACTTCAGTAAAAACAATATTTGAAATTAACTTTTCGTCAAGATCGCATTGAATTTTGATTCCGTGTTTGGACTTTCATTGTGACAACGCAACGTATAACTGGCCGTGTGTGAATATCATTTCTCTCTCTCTAATAAATAAACCGACTTTTTTGAATGTTTGTCCCTGTGATTTGTTAATTGTCATAGCAAAAGCTATTCTAACGGGAAAAAATCTTTTATTTCACACGGATACGCCTCTTCATTGGGAAGAAACACTACTTTTAACTGATGGCAACACGGATTAGACGATCTACAAGTCTCCGACTTAAACTTTAAAGCCAAACAATATCTACATACCTCTGTCATTTCACCTACAGTATGTCCATATATTCGATCTCTTTTCGCTGTTTCGTTATTTCATCGAGTAATAATTTCTGTTTGTTAGCACTAATGCAATCTTTACTATAAGTTTTGAGAGACTTTTGAATTTTAGTACTTTCATAATCTCTAACCTGCTCTGCATGTCTATCATGGCAATGTTTGTGAACCTCTTACGACGTTCTACTTTGTCTTCTACTCTTTGTCTTTTATTTCCGACCCCACTTGGACCTGCTAAGTTTTCAACTCCATTTGGTCCAGGCTGATTATTACTTTCCTTTTTTTCCGATTTTTGCACTTAGATTATTATTGTTCTTTTTTTTTAATTCTTTTCTCTCCAACACTTTTGGGCCTCTTTTCAACGCGCTGCCCTTTCTTCTTCACTTAGTCATTGACATTTCATGTAGAGTGTATAGAATTATTGTCCAGAAAAGGACTACATCGAAGGAAACACATAGATTGTATGTCTTGTATTAAAATGAAGAAAACAAAAAAATTTATAAGAGCTGAGAGCACAGGAACGGTGTCTGGCAAAAGCATTCATATGAATGAGAGGTGAGAGGACCGCAGGCCGTGGTTGTAAATGGTTGAGAGGAGGGCGGGACTTGAAAAAAATCTCTTGGCAAAAAGTCTCGTCTCGTGGAACTTGAAATTATCTCTCTGAAAAAGTCTCAGCTCAGGATTTCCTTTTATAATAGAAAGATTTGTCCAGTTTGTTGGATACGACTATTTTGTTTTGCTTGACTGTTGCGTATTATTTTTATGGATTGTTCATCTCTGCAGGACACTTTTTTTGTCTTGTGGATTTTTTGTTCTTTATCTCACCAACAAATACTGAAATAGGATTTTTTTCTGCAATAAACGTTGATGACTTTGATTTCAAAATACTTTGTGCTTTATTTGCGTTTTGGGGCACCTTGAGCACCATCCGCCTATGAACTACTAACGCGCACTTACTTAATACGTTGTATCGTGACGCAAATACATTTGCTTTATTTGGCCAACACCTTTATCCAAGGCAACTTAACAACTGTGAGAGATGACCGGCAGCTTATCCAGGCCGCTAGATGGAGTCCTCCCTGCAGCATGGAGGTGCCCCGGATTCCCGCAGGGCATCATGGGAGATGGAGTTTGACTTCACAGCCCTGCTGGGTGCTGTGGGACCCATCGGGTGACGCTGCAGGGAGACGCAGGGATTTTTATTTTCCCTATAGCCTGGAAGTACTCCCAAGTCACAGGGACGGAACAACAAAAGTACTTCCGGGCTGAAGAAAAACAGAAATCTTCAATTGACCCGGAAGTGCTAGTGAATCACATGAACTGAAGGACAGGAGCACTTTCAGGTCACGGACTATGGGAAACCCAGCAAGCTGAGCCGGAGTTGAGAGGTAGAGTGACGGAGCTGTTGGGAGAGGAGGATTGATTAGTTGTATTTGATTATTGATTTATTGCTTATGGTGGTGTTAGTGGTGTACTGTGGCACAATATCAAAAGGAAAAGAAATTAAAATTATTTCTAGCACTTTTACTTGGAGTCCTGGACATTTGTCTGTGGGGTTTGAGGAGCGACAGCGCCCCCTAGTATCACACAACATTTATGATACAATCAGTTCCATTTCTTATTGGTTTTCCAATTGGAGCACAGGCAGGTCAAGTAACTTGCTCAGGGTCATACATGGTGTCAGTAGTGGGATCTGAACCCACAACCTCAGGGTTTGGGGTCCAAAGGCTTAACCACTACGTCACACTGTCCAATACGAGTTCTTAAAAGCCAAGTTGTATATTTAATACAGCAAAGCCTGCAAATATCAAGTTGACTGATGTTAAAGCAGGTTGCTGTTACATAAAAAAAGAACAAAAAGTCAAAGTGATTGATGCATTTATAGTCAAGCTGATTACTTAGAGGAATGCATTATAACACACAGACTTTGTTTAACACAAACATGAACACTGGCTGTGTCATAAGAGGGCGCCGTGGTAGGACACAGTGGTAGTGCAGCTGCCTCAAAGTCCTAAATATGGCCTGCCATTGCTGCGTCCCAAACATTAAGCGGCCCTGAAATGTGTTGTCATTTATACAAGTTGTGACCAAAATGTATGCAGATACCCTTAAATGAAAGTCTGTAATGTGAACTTTAATCATGTCTGAATTGTTTGATTTGTAATTTTTAAACTGTGGCGCAGAGGGGTCAATCAAGGAAAAATGTCCCAAACATCATGGAGGGCACTGTACTCTTTCTGTGTCTGCACTGTGTGCTAAAACTGAAGGAGTTTATAAATGTCAGGCCTTGTGTTTGCCCAGCAGACTTGCCATTTACTTGGGAGCCGCCAGGCTGGAGCCACATTCCTTTGTTAGCGTCACTTCAGCCACACTCCACCAGGACGGACTTCAGCATAGCCACACTGCATGCTACCTTTAGGCCAACCTGAAAGAGCCCGAGCTCCTCTGCCAAGAACAACGGCTAGAAACAGCACCATCTTGTTATGTCAACTTGGTAGAAACCTGTTCAAAATGACACATGGCTGTTATGGCAGTAGTGGGCTATTCCATTAGCTTCCCACTGTGCTTTTTTATTCTGAATTATTCTGACTATTTCTAAGAGTACTGTGATGATTTGATTAACCTCGTTATTAATGGAACTTCTCAGCCCCCATAGTTGATCTTGGCTTTGTTACGTAACGCGAGGGAGTAACAGAAGAAGTAAATGGAGTTGAACACCACATGTGTGTCCTGAGTGTGTTTCTGATTTTATGACAGTACAATTGTTTTTTTTTTTATATCACTGAAGGTGTAGGTGTTATAAGATTCCACATCCAAGGATTATGGAAAATAACCAGGAGATGCTTACATGACCTCTGAAACGTTTAAGAGAGAGCAAGCAGGTTAGTACCAAAAGAGGCAAAATGATCGGGCAAACAAAACATGAGAGAAACACGAGGAGCAAAGTCGAAGGCCAAAACCAAACCTGGCACTACAGCCGACTTGCCTGAAAGCTTACAAACACTAACAATTGTTTTCTTATAGAATTTTATCCAGCCTCCAACTTGCAGGGAGAACTTGGGGGTTGGTGGCAGGATTGGCAGTCTGGCCACTGTTAAAAACCTCACACTGTTCTAGTGTGGTGCTGAGGTGTCCCCCTTTTGCACAGTCCTAATTTGGGATCCTGAGTTGGTTTGTCATGTGGTGGGTGCAGCAATGCACTGCATCAGTCCAGGCTCCCAACTACTCTCTCTCTCTCTAGGCCCATCCTGAAATGCAGATAGACTTCTTTATGACGTGATCATATTGTGTTCATGTTCAGCGATTCTGAAAATTTGTAGAAAAGTTGAAGTCAACATTTTCACCTCATCGCAACAACGCAAGTACAAAAAGTAAAAAGGCCACCCAACACTGAAGAAGATCACGTCTAAGATTAGACACGGCTATTGGCTAAATAATAGTTTTTAAAAACAATTTGGTTGACCTAAGTGAAATTGTACTCAAGTTATCGCGTTTACATACACACAAACAGACAGACACAATTCCAAAAATGGTATTTTCAGATTCAGGGAGGTCTAAAACGTCAAGATTCATCAAAATCTTGACACTGAATTTGTGGAGGATTCCAATACTTCCCCTATACTTCGTATACGAAAAAGTCAGGGAGGTCTAAAACATCGAGATTCATCAAAATCTCGACATTGAATTTTTGGAAGATTCCAATACTTCCCCGACTAAACATCGAGATTCATAAAAATCTCGACATTGCATGTTTGGAGGATTCCAATACTTCCCCGACTAAACGTCGAGATTCATCAAAATCTTGATGATTAATTTTTTGATGATTCCAATACTTTCCCTATACTTTGTAAATGAGAAAGTCAGGGAGGTCTAAAACATCGAGATTCATCAAAATCTCGACACTGAATTTTTGAAGGATTCCAATAATTTCCCTATACTTTGTTAAAAAGAAGGTCAGGGAGGTCTAAAATGTCGAGATTCATCAAAATCTTGACATTGAATTTTTTGAGGATTCCAATACTTTCCCTATACTTCGTATACAAGAAAGTCAGGGTGGTCTAAAACGTTGAGATTCACCAAAATCTCAACATTGAATTTGTGGAGGATTCCAATAATTTCCCTATACTTCATTAATGAGAAAGTCAGGGAGGTCTAACATGTTGAGATTCATCAAAATCTCGACATTGAATTTTTGGAGGATTCCAATACTTTCCCTATACTTCATATACGAGAAAGTCAAGGTGATCTAAAACGTTGAGATTCATCAATATTCTTGACATTGAATTTTAGAAGAATTCCAATACTTTCCTTATACTTCGTCAACAAGAAAGTCAGGGAGGTCTAAAACGTCAAGATTCATCAAAATCTCGACACTGAATTTTTGGAGAATTCCAATACTTCCCCTATACTTCTTATACAAGAAAGTCAGGGAAGACTAAAACATCGAGATTCATCAAAATCTCGATATCAAATCTTTGGACGATTACTTTCAATGTAAGTATGAAAAGTAATAAGGCAACCCAACACTGAAAAGTATCACGTCTAAGAATTGGCACGGGAACTGGGTAAATAATTGTTTTTAAAAACCACTAGCTTTACCTTCTGTTTGAGGCCAAATGTCACTTCCAGTTCCATCAGTAACACACTCTTGCGCACATTCAGGGTTTTTTGCAGTTCGTCAAATGTTGAATGAATGTCTTCTTCAATTGTAGACTTCTGGTTTGCGAGCTGCTGTAGAATTTCTGACAGAAACTGAAGTGCTGAGTCGATTTCAGGCAGCCTGTGTATAAAAACAGAAACAGGAGCAAAACTTATTAAGTATCCTTGACAGACCACCAAACATAAAATCCTAAAACATAAAAGACATGGCAAGGGTGATGTTTGCAAAACTTAAAGATGGATTCCTTGGAGAAAATCTACAGAGTGCATCATGGTCTATTCCAGGATTTCCCAACCCAGCCGTGCGTGGCCCAGGCTGAAACCTCACCTAACTTGGCCGTTCCAACAATTGAGTTCGATTTTCAGTGGTGGCAGGTGGATTGCAGCCGATCCTGGACAAACTCTCCTCAAACCGCTCGGACGATTGTGCTCAACTCACCAAGGAGGAAAAGCATGGACAATCTTATCGCCTCTGCCTCCAGCACTGATGGAGGAACAAAATCTTGGGTCGCAAACACACAAATTAGGCAGTGACACCGCAAAGGATGGGAAACACTGATCTGTGCATATCCTGAAGTTTGGAATTCCGTTTTGGTAGGCATGCAATACAGCTTTCA
The DNA here is from genome assembly GCF_900747795.2 of Erpetoichthys calabaricus. Lineage (NCBI taxonomy): Eukaryota > Metazoa > Chordata > Cladistia > Polypteriformes > Polypteridae > Erpetoichthys > Erpetoichthys calabaricus. Next base: position 238,496,520 of record NC_041398.2, read on the forward strand.
GAGAGGCGACTTCTCCTCATCAAAAATCTCGAATATCAGAAAGTTTTCCCTTTAATTAGTGGTGTACTCTATACAAGTGAATCAAAATTGGTGTGTAGGTACTTGGTAATGGACGAGACGGCTGTGTAATGAATATGTACAAGAACTCTGCTTTACTAATTGGGCACAGGTCAGCAGCCATACCACATGCACTTTAGAAGAGGTCATCCCCCTGAAGCTAAACAGGTTCGGGTCCAGTACTTGGATTGGAAACCAACCAGAAAAAACCTTGAGTTGCTGGTGAACGAGGTGTTGGTGAGGCCAGCAGGGGGCACTTACCATGTGGTCTGTGTGAGGATCCAATGCCCCAGTGTAGTGACAGGGACACTGCGCTGTAAAAATGGTGCAGCCTTTCAGATAAGTAGTAAAACCGAGGTCCTGACTCTCTGGGTTCATAAAAGACCCCTGGGGCATCCTTCGTAAACAGTAGGGTGTATCCCAATGTCCAGGGTAAATTGCCCACCAAGGTCTTGTCATTCTGGTTCCCTAACTATCTCTAACTGTCTCTAACTGGCTATTTCTCTCACCACCTAACAGCTAATGTATGGCAAGTGTACTGGAGCAAAATGGCTGCCATTGCATCATCCAGGTGGACACTACACATTTACTGTTGGTTGAAGTTGCTCCTCAATCACTGAGAAAAACGCTATATAAATGGAAAGAATTATTATTAATGTTGAATGGTCCCATCATGTATTTTGGTGAGAGTTTACCTTAAACTTTGTGCAGGTATCTGGAAAATCTTGTTACTGCCAGAAGGGATCCTACTCTGTGGGGCCTTTGAGCAAGGATCTTAACCTGAAAGTTGCTCCAATGGCTGACCCCCAAAAGGTCATGTGACAAAACAACTTCCCCTTGGGGATTAACAAAGAATATCAAATAAAAAAAAAAAAATCGTGAGTGGTCTCCCCTTGACTTTCTCGTATACTCAGATATAGGGATGGATATTTGAGGAGTAAACCGAAAGAAAGTGATTATATTTTTATATTATGTACATTAACGAACCATCAACAACAAATCAAATTAATACCATATTGAATAATTATTATAAAAGTAAAGTTGAATAAATTGGACTATGCAGCTGCATGAATAAAAGGTAAAGTACCACTTCCGGTTAACAGAAATAGCTCAAAAGTTGATAGAAATCTACGTTTTGTACCTAATATTTGTATGCAAAATTTGGTTGACCTAAGTGAAAGCGTACTCAAGTTATTGTGTTTACATACACAAAGACACACACACAGTATTTCAAAACTGGTATTTTCGAACTCAGGAAGGTCTAAGATTAGACACGGCTATTGGCTAAATAATTGTTTTTAAAAACAATTTGGCTGACCTAAGTGAAATTGTACTCAAATTATCGTGTTTACATACACACAAACAGACACACATTTCCAAATATGGCATTTTCAGATTCAGTGAGGTCTAAAACGTCAAGATTCATCAAAATCTCAACATTGAATTTGTGGACGATTCCATTACTTCCCCTATACTTCGTATACGAGAAAGTCAGGGAGGTCTAAAATGTCGAGATTCATCAAAATCGACATTAAATTTTTAGAGGATTCCAATACTTCCCCTATGTTTCGTATACGAGAAAGTCAGGCAGGTCTAAAACGTCGAGATTCATCAAAATCTCGATGAATTTTTGGATGATTCCAATACTTTCCCGATACTTTGTATATGAGAAAGTCTGGGAAGTCTAAAACATGTAGATTCATCAAAATCTCAACATCAAATCTTTGGACGATTACAATACTTTCCCTATACTTCATATACGAGAAAGTAATGTGTATGCATATAAAATAATTAACTATAAACACAAACCCTCAAAAAATGATAAGCAGTAGAATTTCAATCAAGTCAAATGTGGGACAGTGTGGTTGTCGGACTCTATCAAGGCTGTGTCTCACCCCCGCTCCCATTTGTGGTCTTCATGGACAGGATAGCTTAGGCAGAACCGAGGATGTGTGGCTGTCCATTTGGGGAGGCTGGAGGGGGCATTGTTGCTTCATGCCAATGATCTTTCCCTCACGTTTGAGAGGCTGTGGTGTCTGCTGGTTTTCACATTAACCAATTTCTTACTTAGAACCCATTTAATTGCTTCAAAGTAAATATGTTTTTTAGGCTTAATTTTAGTTAAAGGATAACTTTCGTATTTTTCAAGTCCAAGTTATTTCTCCACAAACGTTGTATATATGCATTTGCCGCACATTCTGAGATGGTGTGCACTCTGGAGCAGGTTTTCTTCAAGGACTTCTATTTGGCCATTATTCATCATCCCCTGAAATCTGACCAGTTACTCTGTCCCTGCCATTGACAGGCACCCCCCATAGTTTCACCATAGGGGATTGCTATTAGGCAGGTGATAAGAAGTGCCCGGACTTAACCAGAAATAGTATGTGAAGTTCTGTGAAGAGAGTTCAATTTTTGTCTCATTAGACCAGAGAATCTTTGTTTCTAATGCTCTTCAAGTCCTTTAAACTGTTGCATGCCTTTTACTCAAAAGTGTCTTCAGTCTAGCTACACTATCATAAACACCCGATTGATGAAGTGATCCTGAGGTGGTTGTCCTTCTGGCAGGTTCTCAGCAGAGGAAGTTCTGTTGCAGTGACCATATGGATTTTGTTCACTTCCCTGACCAAGGCCCTTCCTGCCCGGTTTCTCACCAGACAACCAACTCTATGAAGAGTGCTGATTGTTGCAGACTTCTTCCATTTTACAATAATTGAGGCCACTGAGTGCTCCTAGAAACACTCAAAGCTTTAGAAATGGTTTGATCCTCTTACTCTGATATATGCCTCATAACAATTTGATCATGGAGGTCTACAAAGAGTCCCTTGGACTTCACAGCTTGGTTTTAGTCCTGACATGCCATGTGAATTATAGGACCTGCTATACACAGGTGTAGCAGCACTATTTAAAATATCCTACATTTCCCAGTGGTCTGGCAGTATAACGCTATTGGGTAGATTCAGAGCGTGTAGGGGCTGCTAGGAAGAAGACTGAGCAGGCAGGCTTTTTAAAAAGTATCCTAAATGACGCTGGGGGAATCGAGATTGCCTGTCTGTTTGTTACTACGCATCACACACACACACACACACACACACACAATTTGATTACAACTTGACCACCTGCAATTACAGTTTCTATCTGGATGTATGTGCTGTCCTGCACCTGCTTGTTCATGCAACTTCGTCTTGACTGGCTACATCTTTGTCTGGGAAATGCTCCTAATTATGCAACAACTGGAACCTGGTAGGACAAAACTTTATATTGCTTTCAGAAGGGCTGTTCACAAGGATTTCACTTTCATTGCCGCTGGGATTCGGAGGAAGGCTTTGGAGTATATATATTTTTTATAATATTGTTTGCTCTTTTTATTATTTGATTAATATATTAACCATTATTTATCTTATCACACTTATCTGTGTCTCTGTGTGTGAGTCCTGGATCAAGGCTGGGTGTGTTCCTGGGGTCCCCACAATAGACATTAAAGAAATAACCGTCCTCGGATGGTGTGAATCTTCATGTCCCCATGACCGCTATACAGGTACATGTGTGTCTTTCTAAATGACATCCAATCAATTCAATGTGCCAAAGGTCGATGCCAATCAAGTTCTCAACACATCTCAAGGAGAATTAAAGCAAACAGGACCACCTGAGCACAATTTGGAGTGCCGCAGCAAAGGGTCTGAATACTTCTAGGAATGAGAGATTTCTGAGAGAAACCTTTCTGGAAACATTTTTTCACACTGTCATTATGGCTTATTGAGTGTAGATGCATGGGCAAGAATCATAAAATGTACCCATTTAAAATTAAATCAAGTGAAAATATGTTGCATCGCAGGTCGTAACTTTTGACAAAAGCGCTGTCAGGTGGGTGAGAACCCTCTCAAATAATTCCTTACCGTGATTTCTAAATAAATCAACTGTAAAAGCTTTGAGGCTTCAGTGGAGCTGGGAAGGTTTCACGGAATGATAAAACAAAACTTGAGACAGATATGTGCTTTACAATTCAACATGCTTGACCTGTGCACTAGATATAAAAGAGCCGTGAACAATATTTGCATACATGTCACCCATCTTCACATACAGTAAATCCTTCAAACTCACAAAGATCTTAATTACCTTTTCTTGACTGCATCCAGTTGTTCCTGCAGGGCTGCCTTGTGCTGTTCAACAACGTCTTTCAGCGGGACGGTGGGATGCTCGGCATGCTCACCAGCTGTACACTCTTGGCACATGGCCGTCTCGCATGATGGGCAGTAAAAGTCCATCACCTGATTGAAATATTCCAGGCATGTTAGTCAGCAAAAGGTGCACTGTAAGAATGTGGAGCAACAAACAAATACACAATCTTTGGATATCAGCAAGGTATAATAGATGCCAGCTTTTAGAAAATTCTAGTACTGTGGGCATTACACATTATATAACAAAGCTGACTTGTAATTCTTTTATTACCACCTGTGACCACTAGTGGTTGCCATAGAGCACCAAACCCCAGATACAACCTCACGGGCACAAGTCCCAAATTCAAATAAAAGGTTTAATAAAATAAATACTTTCAAACAGCCCTATGCTAGCTGGGATAGGTTCCAGCAGACCCCCGCAGCCCTGTTCAGGACTAAGCGGGTTAGAAAATGACTGACTGTCCTTCAAACAGGCTTCTTGTCAAACACCATCACAATTTTCTTTCTCTTTTTCTTCTCCTGCACTCCTCCAATGGTGAGCTTTGTCCTCCTCCACCTGACTCCAAGTCATCTGGATGGGGCGGAGTGGCTCCTTTTATATATGACCCGGGAGTACATCTGGTGCCATATTATATATATATATATATATATATATATATATATATATATATATATATTAATTATATACAGTGGAACCTCGGTTTGCGAGTAACTTGGTTTACGAGTGTTTTGCAAGACGAGCAAAAATGTTTAATAAATTTTCACTTGATAAACGAGCGAGGTCTTGCAGTATGAGTAGTTTGTCTGCTGAGCGTCATGTGATCACAACTGAGCTGATGGTTCTTCTCTCTCTCTCTCACTGCGGGATTGTGGGCAATCGTCTCCTATTCTCCGTCTGAGTCGGCGTGCCTCACTCATATATTCAACGAGCGTATAGTGTTTACTACAGCATTAGCATTGTGACTGTGTGCGTGTGTGTGTGTGTGTGTGTGCTCGCGCGCAGTGTGTGTGTGCTGTGACGTGCGAGACCCCGTCTTGCACCCTAAAACACGAAGCTGAGTCTCAGTACTTTAGCAAAACAAGCATTATTTAGCTTGAAACAGCAACAGCGCCGTTATTTATACACAGACACAGCAGTCAGGCAGGGCCCTGCACATTTATAATGTTCCTTGTTCCTTGTATCACCCATTGACGGCAGGCGCTTATAGCATGTCCGCGATCTTTTCGGATTCACTTTTATGGAGAACTGCTACAGCGCTGGGTGACTGCGATTGCTTTGGGACGCTCTTCAGCATGCCATCCCGTTGGGTGCAATCCCACAAGAGTTTAGTAACTCACTCACACCGGCCATGATTCTTTTCAAAGGTAAAGTGCAAGTTCATTTGTTTTATGTATTTTTACTTTATCCATCCATCCATCCATTTTCTAACCCGCTGAATCCGAACACAGGGTCACGGGGGTCTGCTGGAGCCAATCCCAGCCAACACAGGGCACAAGGCAGGAAACAATTCTGGGCAGGGTGCCAACCCACCACAGGCACCTAAAAATCTCCACCAGGTTATGATTTATCAACTGAATAACAATAAATATTTTTTTAAAACAAATAAAATCCAATATTATCGTACTGTATGACCCAATTATTGCCTCCCAGACACTTCCCAACCTTCAAAGGCAAACGGCTACAAGACTTACGCTGCCTGCATGGTTGGGGCAGGATAGCGGCCTGCCCGTAGCAACAGCAGTGACAGTCTCCAAAATGGTGGACTCCTCGCTGCTGCTGTCTGGCGATCGCTGCAGCACATCCATTAGGTTGGTGATGAAGAAGTTGTTCTGCAAAGCGGAAACACCTTTCTCTGGAAGGATAGACGTCTGGCGGCACACTGGGCAGGATAAAGTCAAACTGTGGGCCGGAATGTAATTCTGTAAACACCTAAAAGAAACAAGACAAAAGTGGCTTTAAATTTCTAACCACAATTTTCTTCCTTTGCTCTGTAATAATGATGTATAATTCACTGAACAGTAACAGGTACAAATGTGGAGGAAACCTTAGTACAACGACAAGAAGGCAAAGGCAGTGCTGGAAGCTTTAAGAAGATAAGAGTAGGGGCAGCTGTCAGTCTTGAAATAAGTCTTTTTCACAGGAGGTCTTTATAAGTGACATAAGATGCTTAGTTCTCACAAGTCAAATGAAACTGACATCCTTTTACTAAATCAAAATGTCTTTTTTAACTTCTTTTTTGCCCTTTCTTCGAAATACACTTTTCACCTTTTCTGCTTTTCATGGGCAAAATTATGTGGACATCCCTCCAAATTATGGAGTTTGGGCTTTTCATTGTTAACAGGCGCACAAAATCAGCACATCGCCATGTAATCTCCACTGCCAAACACTGGGTTGTGCCAAAGAGTTCAGGGACTTTAAACGCTGGTTTGAGTCTTACTTAACAGGTTGAAAATTCTTTGTTAGTTGTGATAATTATATTTCGAACACGCATAATATTCTATATGGTGTTCAAGAAGTGTCTCTCCTGGGTCCACTGCTGTTTTCAATCTCCATGCTTCCATTAGGTCAGACTATCTCAAGGCATAACATGATCCACCACAGCTATGTGGATGACACACAGCTGTATTTATCAATAGAGCCTGATGACCTCGACTCTCTTGTCTCACTGACCCCAATGTCTTACTCTTGTTTCTGAGTGGATGAGTAGTAATTTTCTCAAAGTAAATAAGCAGAAAACAGAAATCTCTAAATGAATGTAATGAGAGTATTAGAAATAAACTTGATCCATTAGGCTTAAACATCAAGACAGAGGTAAAGAATTTAGGGGTAATTATTGACTCTGACCTGAATTTTAAATCATATATTAATCAGATTACTAGGACATCATTTTTTTACTTAAGAAATTAGATTCCTTATAACTTTGCAAGCTTTTGTTTTTAGTTGACTAGATTACTGTAACACACTCCTCTCAGGACCACTCAAGAAAGACATCAACCGATTGCAATGAGTGCAGAATGGAACTGCAAGAATCTTAACTAGGAAAAGAAAATCTGAGCACATTACCCCAGTCTTAGCGTCGTTACATTGGTTACATTTGCCTTTTAAAATTGACTTTAAAATACTGCTTATGGTTTACAAAGCCTTAAATCATCTCACTCGATCCTATATTTCAGAATGCCTTTCACCTTACACTCCAAATCGTAACCTTAGATCTTCAAATGAGTGTCTGCTTAGAATGTCAGGAGCTAAACTTAAAAGAAGTGGTGAGGCGGCCTTCTGCTGTTATGCACCTAAAATCTGCTTACCAAAAAAGTAGTTTACCAATAGAAATTCGCCAGGCTAATACGGGGGAGCACTTTAAAAGAAACTGCTAAAAACACATTGTAACATGGCTCTCTCATAGCTTCATTTTAGTGTAACCCTGATAATCTGGATATGCATTTAATTATTGTTTTTATCAATATGCATATGTAATCCGTACTAACCCCTACTTTCTCTGCTGTTCTTTTTCTGGTTTCCTATGGTGCCGATCTGCGCCCCCACCACCTGATCAGGGCACCATGTAGTCCTTACAAGTGCACAAGGCCAGCTCCATAACTACATGGAGGAACTTGAATGGCATACATACAGTCCTGATCTCAACCCTTTTGAACACCTTCATGCTAAAAGTAAAAATGTCAGGTTTGAATACACAATGGGAGGTCCAAGATTCGAAAGAACACCTTATGACCCTAAGGGTTTAATACAGTGTACCAAATACCCCCCCCAAAAAAAAAAATTAGATGGATTTAGTAATCACAGTGGACTCCTCACTATCACCTGGCAGACAGAGTTCAGAAGCCATTAATAAGGCAAACAATGTCAGGTTATATAGCGCCTTGATGTGTGGAGTACAAGTCACAGGAGGTTCTGCTCAAGCTTTATAACACACTGGTGAGGCCTCATCTGGAGTCCTGTGTGCAGTTTTGGTCTCCAGGCTATATAAAGGACATAACAGCACTAGAGAAGGTCCAGAGAAGAGCAACTCGGCTGATTCAGGGCTACAGGGGATGAGTGATGAGGAAAAATTAAAAGAGCTGAGCCTTTACAGTTTAAACACAAGGAGATTAAGAGGAGACCTGAGTGAAGTGTTTAAAATTATGAAGGGAATTAGTGCAGTGGATCAAGACGGTGACTTTAAAATGAGTTCAAAGAGAACACGGGGACACAGTTGGAAACTTGTGAAGGGGAAATTTCACACAAACATTAGGAAGTTTTTCTTTACACAAAGAACGATAGACACTTGGAATAACAAGTGACCAAGTAGTGTGGTAGACAGGAGGACTTGAACTTTCAACACTCAACTTGATGTCATTTTTAGAAGAATTAAATGGATAGAACTGGTGAGGTTTGTTGGGCTGAACGGCCTGATCTCGTCTAAACTGTTCTAATGTTCTAACTGGAATGCTGATTGTGAGCCAGCTCTTCTCATCCAACATTAGTACCTGACCTCACAGATGGTCTTTTGGATAAATGGGTAGAAAAGCACACAGAAACGCTCCAAAGTCTGGTGGAATGCTTCCCCAGAAGAGAAGAGCCTGTTATAACAGTAAAGGAGGTGGCAACTCCATATTAATGCCCATGGTTTTAAAATAGGATTTCCAAAAAGCATATATAGGTGTGATGGTCCGGTGTGCCACAAACATTTAGCACTGTAATGTATATTATTTAATATATAGAGCAATACTTTCTACATATACATTATAAACACATGTATTTATTTGCTTAATCTCCATTGTTAAGTTCTTTGTCTGCCAAAATATCAAAATATTTATTTTTTTATTGTTACCTTTATATGGCGGCTCTGAGGCTAAGGATTTGTGCTGGTATCTGGACAGTTGCCAGTTCAAATCCCCTTACTGCCACAAGGGATTCTACTCCAGCAGCCATACCAGCTGCACTTCAGAATAGGTCACCCAGTACTTGGATGGCAGACCATCTAGGAAAAGCTTGGGTTGCTGCTGGAAGAGGTGTTGGTGCGGCCGGCAGCGGGAGCTTACCCTGTGGTCTGAATGTGGATCCCAATGCCCCAGTGCAGTGATGTGGACACTGTACTGTAAAAATGGTGCCATTTGGATGCGACATAAAACTGAAGTGCTGACTCTCTCTGGTCAATTAAGTTCCTTCGGCATCCTTCATGAAGTATGGGCTGTATACCGATGTCCTGTCTTAGTCATTCTGGCCCCCTATTCATGCCAGGTTTCTATCTGTCTCTCTCTCACCACTTCACCACCTAATAGCTAATGTGGTAGTGTACTGGTACAAAAATAGCTGCCATCGCATCACCCACGTAGATGCTACACATTAGTGCTGGTCAAAGTGGCTCCCCACCCACTGAAGCTCTGTGAGTAGTGAGAAAAGCACTATATTAATGTAAAGAATTATTATTATTATTATTATTAAGCTAGGCCCTGTAAATTGCTGCAGTGCGCTGTACAATGACTGACCCTGTGCTCTGACCCCCCCAAAGGTCAAGTATAAAGACAATTCTCTTCAGAGATTAATCAAGTATATCAAATCAAAAAGAAAAATCTAGCCAGGGTTTGTTGAATTGCACTCTCTGATGGGCGTTATTGGAAGTGTTCGGGACGACGTGCCCTGGAACTCTAAGTTCACTACAGATATAACGGCAACACAGAATCTGTATAAAAATGAAAAGGATTATTTGCAGAAAGATGTTGTGTTTCATTATGAAACTCCAAACAGCACAAGGCATAAAGGAGTTGCCCAGCAATGCAATACAATTATCCGAAAACAAACCACAGATTCAAAAATCCAGTAAAGACATAAGCATAGCAAAAAATAGAAATCTCCGAGCCCTTAAAATGTTCAAAACCTGTGGGAGATCCTCCAGATTTATAGGGTGGAGGACAGTTCTTAGTTGTGATTGACAAGTTTGGGGGGGGTGAGAAACTACCCACAAAAGTATACAGGCAAGCTTGTATACACAGAGAAATCCAAAAACTGGGAAAGATGCACAAAATCCACACACAAAAAAACAAGCGTGACACAAAATGTGAATTTGAAACCCCAGCCTGGCTGAGACACGACCTTACCCATTTCTCTTTTCCTCATTTACACCACTTTAAATTAAATCATTTTAGTGAAAGTGCACATCTTCGGGATTCAGGAGAAAAAACTGGAGGACCCTTTAGAAAGCTTTACAGCAGGCACACGGAGGACATTCAGACAGCGGCCAGGCTGGAATCTGAAGGTAGGCCTCTGGGCCGGTGAGGTAGAAATGCTACACAATTGTCAGTGTCATTTATTTTTGTGGTAAACAATAGCACTTCTTAGTAACCTTATAATTTAGAGGACTAGAAGACATGGGCGGTTAACACCTCCCGTGCGGAATAAGTGACAGCGGCCAGACTGCATCCTCCTCTGCACCGCAAACCAAAGACAAACAGCAAGAATCAAGAGTCTCTTAGGAGGAGGGAAGCAAGGGTAATGTAGAAAGGCTGTTTCGTCCCGAAATTTAAAAATAATCTCTTTTCCTTACTATTCTTTCTTTCCTGAATTGATAGCGACTTTCCTGTTAATTCTGAATGAATGTTGAGTAGGGTATAAAATGAGAAGAGAAAAAAAAAAAAAAAAAAAAAAGATACCACCATTGATCAGACAGAAAGAAAAAACAAGACAGCTGCAAGGCCTCCTTCCCGAAAGCTCTGCTCCTGTCACTGTAAAAGCACGACAAAGCCAAGGGGACACTGTGTCTCATTCCGACAGCCCTCATCTGTTCCTTCCTTGGCAGCCCTTTTAACACATGTTAAAAATAGGGTATTAAACTATGTCGCATGTTGTCTGAATTTGGGTCACGCAGAGTCGTGAATCACAATTGTACTCAATGGGAAAAGGTTGTGCCTTGCATTGGGTTGTCGGGGGCAGCTTGAGCAAATATCACTGCTCCACTACGTGTCTGTGATTCATGCCAAGGGGGAATAAAACACCCCCCCACCAAACGACCACAACTAGGATGACAATCAGCATGATGATCAGTGGCAATTCTGAGTGTAGAAGACACAAAAAAAAGGGTTGTGAGAGAAAAAGGTTCAAGGGCTAAAGCTCTAAAAGACAGCACAGGGTGCAAGGCAGGAGCCTCTGGTCAGGGCCTACCTATGCTCACATTCATAAAGGGCCAATATGGCTTATGCAAAACCAGAAATGAAAGAAGGTGCACTTGGCATTTTTTTTTATAACTGCTATAATGTTGGGTCAGTAATAAAATTTGGACTCCAGTATCAATACCTCAGTACCGATGCCAAAATGGTTCAGAAGCAAACAGACAAGACCAAACCCCCCAATCTTACTCCAATCTCCATGGTGCACCGCATAATTTTGTACCTTCTTGGTGCTCTGCACTACGTAATGCTTCCCTCTTGATGGCTTTGAAGTCCCCCATGGCCGTGATGTCCCCCATGAAGTCCCAATTGCTTTGAAGTAGTACGTGCTTGGGGGGATTCCTCAATGAAGTTCCAATCGCATCAAAGCAAGAAATTCTTTGCTCTGAGGTAGCATGTGTTTTGGAAGGGGTCCCCTGTCAAGTCCCAATCACATTAAAACAGAGTTCCCCGTTAAGTTTTGACCACATCAAAGCATCGATCGCTTCCATCGTTCCATCGCTTTCAAGTAATATGTCGTTGGGTTGTTGGTCCTACGTGAAATCCTGATCATGAGGATGGGGTACGGATGTTTGTATGATGGGGTAGGTTATCCCCCAGAAAGTCACAATTGCGTCAAAGCAGGGTCTCCCAGGAAGTTCTGATTATGTTGTGTCAATAAATTCCTTCATGAGGTCCTGATCACTTTGAAGTATTATTTGTTTGGCGTGGTTTGGGTAACCCATGAAGTCCCAAAGCAAAGTGTGAAACACAGACTGGCTGTTGCCATGCTGGATCCATCACTTTGAAAGTTGGCATAAACACAGGTGTGTAATTTCTACCATATCCGCAAGACTAATGGCTGCTTCTGAACTCCATGGCTATAACTGAAGCATCTTACGTGAGCCTGATCTCCACTCTTAACCTTCCTGATAATAACATTAAAATCAGTTCTAAAGGATTTCTTAAAAAAACGTACATTTTTTTCATTGGAGAAACGAGTCTTATGTTTGTTGTGAAATGTATTATGTGCATTATGTACAGTATCCAAATGTCAATCATGTGACCCTTGAATTGAACCGTTCTTGCTTTTCTCTGGACTTTCTCTAGAGCTGCTATGTCTTTTTTTTTGTGTATCCTGGAGACCAAGACTGCACAGTCTACTCTGAGTGAGGTCTCAACAGTGCATAATAAAGGCTTTGAAATGTACTCTACATATCGTGCTCTTCCTCATACTTTTGCACATGGAAAGAAGACTGCAGATAGCGTGAAAAATATACAGTATGTGGTAATGGCCAGAAACTGAAATGGCATGATGTGAGCGAAAGTCTGAATGCAGTTCATACAATGGAAACACTGCTGTTAAAGAGGAGCAGAGGCGTCACGTTGAAATAAAGACAATCTTGTAAGGTTCAAAGAAAAAATTTGAAGAGAAGATTTTATACAATATATTAAAAAATACATTTTTTAAAGATTAATTATGCTCCAATTTGTGTGCAATGATTTGCGTTTATTTCTTTTTATGTAATTAGGCAAGTTCAAAATAAATAATATTCATAATTTGTTCAAAATTATTACCTGAATCAGCCTTGGACTCAAAATGTTATTGACATTTCTGGTTGGTTGGTTGGTAGATAGATACTTTATTAATCCCAATGGGAAATTCACATAGGAGACAGCCTTAAGGGCTCTGGTGATGGTAATTACCCTCCGGACCAGGGGTTGGCGCTGTGTGCTAATGTCTTCTCTTCTCCTATCTCTGAAGAACAGAAGATTCACATCCATTCCATCGCTGATGTCACTTCCGTTGTCTGTCCACCTGGACCTGCCTCTTCCTGCCACATGACCTCTTGACCAGGAAGTCAGCCATCTGGTCCCGGTTCACTTAAGAACCTGCAATGTGCGGTGTGCCCCCCCCCCCCCCATTATTCCCTCATTCACTATACAAGGTCACCAAGGTGGTGACCCAGGTGGTGACAGTTTCATCTTTTACATACCGTATTTATTTGCTTAACTGAAGGCTGGTGATATAAAAGAATTCAGTTGTCTTTATGAATAAAGACCATTAAGGAGCTAATTAAATAATAACTGTTAATCAAAGGCATTCATCTAAACAATAATCAGGAAGACATACCAGCTACAGCATCTGTTTCCATAAATCTATTACAATAAGATGCGCAATTTGTATTATATAATGGCACATGGCCATTAGATGCTTGGTCAAGGTGGCAAAATGCCAAGAGAAGAAGGCTTAGCAAATCATCATCTGCTTGGTAGGATGTATAGAGATTGGATAAAATCCAAAAATACTGCAGCCTGTCTCCATTACAGATTGTTCATAAAGTTAATCTAAACGGATTAAATATAATCTTTGTTGCATAACATCATGTGGCTTTTTTAAAAAAAGGAAAACTGAGAAATTACTGTAACAGTCAATTCAGCTCAATTGAGCTTTAGCGCCATTGTAAACAACACAGCACTGCCAAACAATACATTAATATTACAAATATGTACAGTTTATCCACCTTAATAAAAGGAGAAGTGTCTATGTGTCCGTCCAGTTACTAAGTCTCTGACATTCCAACTGACGGCACATCACAAACTTTTGTAGTAATAAAATGAATTGCTTTTGTCATTCCGACAGATGGCGCATCACAAACATTAAAGAACAGCCGCACATTCATATAATAAATAACTCAGAGTGAAAATAAACAATAATTAAAGAAGCAGGTTAGTGTTTCACACAAAAGGTCTATTCCAACCAAATAAAGGTGACAATAATGCTTACATTGTTTGGCTCAGGAACATAATAACATATGTACAAACACCAACGTGAGAACATACAAAGATGTAAATTAAAATATTACAAATAAATTCTCCAGGCGAAAAGCCCAATAAGCCAATGTCCATGTGTCTCAAGACTTCAATCAGAATCTCAGGAACTTAATGTGGTGTCCAGAAAGTGAAAAATGTCCATTTGGTAAAGAACTTTGAGCAATCTGTCTGACGCATTTCAAGAAATCAATCCTTCTTCAGAGCCAAGCCCAGCAGCTGGGGATAAAATGTATACAACCCCTCACGACGCTCCTGAGGTGGTCGGCGTTTCAGATCAATTTAATTTGCTTAATTACAAAACTAACCAATAGAGCTCAAAAGTGGAACCTTGTTACTTTTGATAATTACTCTTTTGGTAACATTTTTATTTATATCTTTGTATTTTCTCACATGGGCGGCACGGTGGCGCAGTGGTAGCGCTGCTGCCTCGCAGTTAGGAGACCCGGGTTCGCTTCCCGGGTCCACCCTGCGTGGAGTTTGCATGTTCTCCCCGTGTCTGCGTGGGTTTCCTCCAGGCGCTCCGGTTTCCTCCCACAGTCCAAAGACATGCAGGTTAGGTGCATTGGCGATTCTAAATTGGCCCTAGTGTGTGCTTGGTGTGTGTGTGTGTTTGTGTGTGTGTCCTGCGGTGGGTTGGCACCCTGCCCGGGATTGGTTCCCTGCCTTGTGCCCTGTGTTGGCTGGGATTGGCTCCAGCAGACCCCCGTGACCCTGTGTTCGGATTCAGCGGGTTGGAAAATGGATGGATGGATTTTCTCACATTGCTGTTTTATACACACGCACATATATATGTTATTATATTCCTGAACTAATCAATATCAGTATTTTTATCATTATTTGACTGAAACAGACTTCTTTATGAAACAATAACCTGCTCCTTTAATTATTGTTATTAGCATTACAAACATTAAACACTGCTTTTAGGAATCCTATACCAAATGAACTATAACAGAAACATATGCACTGCATTTGTTATTCCAACAGATGGCGTACCACAAACATTAACACTGCTTTTACAAATTCTATACCAAATGGCATATAACAGAGACATATGCTTTGCACATGTCATTCCAACAGATGACGTACCACAAACATTAACACTGCTTTTACAAATTCTAAACCAAATGGCAAAAAACAGAGACATATGCATTGCATCTGTCATTCCAACAGATGGAGCACCACAAACATTAACACTGCTTTTACAAATTCTATACCAATTGGCAAAAAACAGAGACATATGCATTGCACTTGTCATTCCAACAGATGGCGCACCACAAATTTTGACATTGCTTTTATGGCTCCTGTACCAAATGGACTATAACAGAAACAAAAGCACTGCATTGGTCATTCCAACAGATGGCACATCACAAACATTTGTAGTAATTCATTTTATTGCTACTGTACAAATGTTTATGAGGTGCCATCTGTTGGAATGACAAATGCAATACAATTTAACACTACACCAAACACTACACGCTTTCAACTTGAACTTTAACAGGTTAAAGTACTTAAAAAGTAGCCTGATGATTCATGCTGGCATTGATGAAATGCCTTGTCTTGTATGTTGTGTGCTTTCAATCAACATGGTAAATATACAAGTCTAATTAAAAACAAATTAGTCCGAGTCAGTGGTACCAGAAATTGAGGAGTCGAAGTCGAAGGATTTGTGTAACAATTTCACAGCCCTGACAATAAGCCTACACAATTTAATTTTGTTAATAAAAATGATCAGGTAACACCTGTGGTGTATAGTTTAATTATAAACAGTAAATTACCAAAGTTAACAGTTTAATATAGAACGTAAGGCTTCTATGCATCTGGTCATGTAAGAGCTTAGTATAAAATGTTTAAGGGATAAAAAAAAAAAAAAAAATCAGTACTGTTATCAGCTGATCCAGTAACATGAAACTGGTGATCAGGATCACCCCAAAAAAAAAACCCTGATGGGGGCATCCCAAAATAGAAAGACTGGAAGCTAGCAAGTGTGTGTCTGTTTTGTACACACAGAAAGTGGGACTCTTACCTCTCACAAAAGGTGTGCAAGCAAGGGAGGACTTTGGGATTCTTGTAGCGATCCAGGCATATGCTGCAAATCAGGAACTGCTTGTCAATCTGACGCACCACGGGACTGGGGATACTGGAGCCTTCACTGGCCATCCTAAAACTCTGACATAAGGGTCACAGTTTCTTCCACCCTGCACGCTGGGAAAGAGAGAGAAAGACAGAAGGTGAGGGAGCGCTCACTGCAAATAAAGCAACACACACATCACAGAAATGGTCCTGTGATGGACCTTTAACTTTAGATTTCAGGGAATAAAAAAAAGAAACAGGTATAAAACATACACATTTTATATATATATGTCTACAGCATTCAGAGTTTGGTAGCTCTAATTTTAAGGCTAAAACCAGTCTGGCAGTCAGAGCTTAAAAAGGAGGATGAAGCAAAGACGCAATTCAAATAGGAAGTCAAACATAAACTCAGCTGTCGCGGTGACCCAACACAACACAACCAGCTTGTTTCATCACCTGAAATGCCACCATACCACAGAATAAGAAGAGTGCAAGGCCAAAAAAATAAAATAAACCAACAAGCGTGCCAATGACCAAAGTGATTTCCCAAAGCACTCGCTAAGGCCACTCCATACGTGTTCTGTCGGCATATAAACCTTGGAGCAAAAACTGAGAGATGCATGTAAAAAAACGCCAAGTACCCAGCTGCAGCAAGGACAGTTTTCAGCCTCTGGACAGATCCGCGCACCTCAGACACCATGAAGTCCACGAAGAGAAGCTCATTACGCAATTCATTCATTCTGGAAGGACTGAAAACTTTGGCCTGTTTATGACAAAGTTGTCCTCCCATAAACTTTCAGTCAACATTACTATTCTCGACACAAAAATCCACTTCATCTATTTTTGCTTTGCGGCCTCCACCACCATAACCTATTGTCTACGGTGTGGGGTTGGGGGCGAAAGCTTTCGATTCGCAGAAAATTTCGATTTTCAGTTTCCAATGAATCCCAACGTTTTAGTGTCCCCCGATACCGCAAACATCTCAATGTCTGTGTGTCACAGTTTCCTGAGGATGGTCTAGAGCAGGGTTGGGTAATGTTGGTCCTGGAGGGCCGCAGTGGCTACAGGTTTTCATTCCAACCCAATTGCTTAATTAGAAACCAATCCTTGTCAATCTCAGACCTTATTTAATTTTATGGCTTGTTGCTCTGCAATGTAAGTTCTTATATTACAAATGATTTGAAGCCTAAAAAGGGTAATTTTCAGTCTGTCACATTTTCTATTAAGTGTTATATTAAATCAAACAGTGTATGATGAACACACAGATGTAAATGGAAACAAGCTAGATGGAGAACTGTTGGCTGCTTTGTCATTTACA
This sequence comes from Erpetoichthys calabaricus, assembly GCF_900747795.2. Classification (NCBI taxonomy): domain Eukaryota; kingdom Metazoa; phylum Chordata; class Cladistia; order Polypteriformes; family Polypteridae; genus Erpetoichthys; species Erpetoichthys calabaricus. The sequence continues at coordinate 238,514,115 of NC_041398.2, forward strand.
TCTTATTGCTAATAAGGAGCCATTAAAACAGTGAATGCAGCTGTTTAAGATTGAAATAAGCAATTAAGATAATATCATAAACCAGCATGAGAGTCAATGCTAAGAGAATGGTCAAAACTGGGAGAACAACAGGACGCGACGCCAAGGGAAACATGCCGTCATTTGTTTGTCTGTGCCACAGTACACTTGCAGCTCTGAGCCACGTTGACTTTTCATTAGTCAACCTCAGTGGAACCTTGGTTCACACAGAGGCAGCGCCAGAGAGAGACAGAGGCACATACAGGCAGCGCGAGAGAGACAGAGGGCACACAAACACACACACACACACACACACACACACACACACACACACACACACACACACACACAGAGGCAACGCCACAGAGAGACAGAGGCACACACAGGCAGCGCAAGAGAGAGCCGCGCAATCCTTTAAAACTGAAGTTAAAACACAATGAAGGAAGCAGTCTTTAAAAACCAATAAGCCCTGTGCCTCTTTTTCATTAGCGTCTCACCTGCTTCAGGCCCTGCAACAGTCGAGACGCTCTCTCTGCAGCTGACCTTCTCTGTGCCTGACTCCACTACTGTCAGTCGCCTGATTAAAAATGGCCTTTTGAAGGGGAGCTATGGACCCGCTATACCACAGGAACACATTGCCTTCGAGCCTGCTCTCGCTCACTGTAACGTACTGGCTTGCTCTCTCTCTCTCTCCTCACTCGCTCACACACTACACAGGGGAGAAATGCCCGAAGCAGAGAGACAGAGGGGGTGGGGGCTCGCGTGCTGCTGAGAGAGAGAGAGGGGGGGGAGAGGGGGGGGTGGGGGAGGCTGCGTGCTGCTGAGAGAGAGAGAGAGGGGGGGGTGGGGGGGGTGGGGGGGGGGTGGGGCTGGGGGGGGGTGTGGGGGGGGGGGGGGGGGGGGGGGGGGGGGGGGCGGGGGCTCGCGTGCTGCTGAGAGAGAGCCTGCGCATGCACTGCACATGCCATGCAGCTGAGCAGGGAGCCTGGGTGTTTATGTCAGTGTTATTCAATGTTTTTACTATTACACTGTGCATTCTATGGTGTAATAATTAACTATATTTGTGCTTAAAAATCTTTAAAAAATATATTTACATACAGTTCGTATGGTCTGGAATGGATTAATTGTATTTACATGCAATCCTATGGGGGAAATTGCTTCGGTTCACGACCAAATCGGTTTACGACCAGAGGTTTGGAACGAATTATGGTTGTGAACCGAGGTTCCACTGTATATTGAGTCTAGAAAACATGATCAGCAAGTCTTTGATAGGCTGCAACAAAATGATGAAAGAACGGGCACATTTTTTTCTCACAAGCTGGGTGGGTGTTAGTTAGTTAATTAGTTACTCGAAGGATTTCAAGATTAATATGCACAAGCGGTAACACTGCAAAAGCAGCCCAAACCAGAAAAGACTGCTGGCAAAAAGTGGCTGACAAATTAAACGCGTGTGCATTGTACTTACTGAAAGCCGTTACGGATTTTGCAAATGTTCATTTTTTCCCTCTGCTTAAAAAACATTAAAAAAGCGGCGTGATTATGCGGCGTATACTACGCCGCGGGTTGGTATGCAGCGTGTAAAACAGTTTGTCGCGGATAATTTGCCTTTTACTTTAACACGAAGACAATTTCCTGTTAGATTTGCCTTTGCGATGACAATTGATAAGGCACAGGGCCAAACTTTCAAAAAGATGTGCATGTATCTGCCAAAACCAGTTTTCAGTCACGGACAGTTGTATGTTGCTCTCTCCAGAGTTCCATCTTTTCATTCACTTACTGGTATGCCTGCAGGAACACGTGCAGCGAGCGAGAGAGAGCGAGCGACACACACACGCATACAGGCGCGGGAGAGAGAGCGCGCTGGACGCATAAGAATAATAATACTTCATTACATTGATATACCGGTGTTTTCAGTATTCAAAGCGCTATCCACACAGGGAGAAACCGGGAAGCGAACCCAAAATCTTCCACAGTCTCTTACTGCAAAACAGCAGCACTACCATTGCGCTACAAGGCAGTTAAAGAATGCACCAGCCTCGATTTTGTTTTCACTTCTGTTTACAGTGATCGGATCGTAGCGTGCATTGTTGCAATGTTACTTTTCTTTACAGTATATTGAGCAAGTCAAAAAAATAGATCATAAAACTGAAGCCAGTCGTGTCAGTCAGTCAGTCAGTCATCTTCCAACCCGCTATATCCTAACACAGGGTCACGGGGGTCTGCTGGAGCCAATACCAGCCAACACAGGGCACAAGGCAGAAACAAGTCCTGGGCAGGGTGCCAGCCCACCGCAGGGCACACACGCACACACACACACACCAAGCACACACTAGGGACAATTTAGGATCGGCAGTGCACCTAACCTGCATGTCTCTGGACTGTGGGAGGAAACCCATGCAAACATGAGGAGAACATGCAAACTCCACGCAGGGAGGACCTGGGAAGAGAACCACAGGTCTCCTAACTGCGAGGCAGCGGCACTACCACTGCGACACCATGCCGCCAAACCAAGAAAAAGAGAAACTAACTACCGCTAGAGATTCATGTTTCATCCATCTTGTGCCACAGCCACATCCATCCATCCATTTTCCAACTCGCTGAAGCCAATCCTAGCCAACACAGGGCGCAAGGCAGGAACAAACCCTGGGCGGGGTGCCAGCCCACCGCAGGGCACACACACCAAGCACACACTAGGGACAATTTAGGATCGGCAGTGCACCTAACCTGCATGTCTGAACTGTGGGAGGAAACCCACGCAGACAAGGGGAGAACATGCAAACTCCACGCAGGGAGGACCCGGGAAGCGAACCCAGGTCTCCTGAGAGGCAGCAGCACTACCACTGCGCCACCATGCCACCCGCCACAGCCACATTTATACCAATAATCACAATTTGCTATATTTATATGGTGCTTTTCTCGCTACTCAAAGCTCCTTAGATAAACAGTGGGGAGTCACTTCAACCACCACCAACAAAGCCGAGGAAAGTTCAGGCGAGAAAAGAGCAGAATGATCGTCTCTGAATACATCACATATTTGTAGCACCCAGCTGGGTGATGTGACGGCAGCCATTTTTTGGCAGTATGCTCACTGCATATTAGCTATTAGGTGGTGAAGAGGGGAGAGAGACAGACAATAAGAGGCAGTGGATGATTAGGGGGCCAGATTGACTAGGCCATGGTGGGCCATTTAGCCAGGACATCAGGATACACTTTACTTTTTACGAAAGATGCCCAGAGATCTTCAATGACCAGAGAGAGTCAGGACCTCGGTTTTATGTCCCTGTCACTGCACTGCACAGATCACTCGACACTGCGTCTCCCAGATCCTCAGCAGGGACACTTCCATCATAGCCCACTCCTCCATAATCATTCAGCAGGGAATGATCCACAACTGGAGCGCTGATCACTCACTTCTCCATGGGACTACCGACTGCTCTGCTCCTGTCCATCACACTGACTCGAATACCCCGATGCTGCCATCTCATTCTCACAGCTCTCAGATTTCTGCTCTCTCTCTCTCCACCCAGGCTTCCTTCAAATCTGAATCTGGGCGCAGGTGCCACAATCACCAACTCCGAGGTGTAACTTGACCTTCCGAGCACTCAACTGACCTGCTTGCGTCTGCACGTGAAAAGGGCGCTCAGCCTAGCACCTCAATCGCCCTCAGAGCATCTCATGCACATTTCCACATTCACCTGCTCATTCTCAATTATTTATCTAATCATAAGCTTACAGCGCAATAAACCTCCTTCATCACACCGCCACAAAATGAATTTCCAGGAAAATATTCGGCAAACTCTGTTTATTTGCTGTGAAAAACACATTGACGACTTTCATCCAGTCAACACCATTCCTGACGCACTAAATGACATTACCGAGAAAACGATCAAAATTAAATTTTATGTTATGTCAACTAGAGGGTACTCCAGCTCCCCATACCTGACACAGACAGACAAGCCACATGTCCAGCAATACGCTGGCTTTTATGTCTGTGGGAAACACTTCCCAATCCGTTTCCCACCTTTACAACACAGTCCAAATAAAGCACACAGCACTTTCTTTTCTTCTTCTCCCTATCTCTGCCTCTTCTCCTGCCTCCACTCCTCTTCCAGCAAGCTTCGTCCCTCTTCCTCCCAACTCTGGCTCCTGGAATGAAGTTAGTGGGCTTCTTTAATGCTGCACTGGGGAGTCCTTCCAGTGGTCTGTTAGTGTGGTGTGGAAGCACTTCTGGGTGAGGCAGAAGCCCTATGAAGTAGGGTTCTCCAATCCCTGCAGCACCCCCACGGAACCTAACAGGGCTGAGTCAGCAAACTCCAAGTCCCATGATGCCCTGCAGGAATCCGAGGGACCGCTGCAACCCAGGGGGGCTACCATCTAACAACCCGGGGGCAATAATGCCCTATGTATGCTGTCTCCTCCAGTCCTTTGCGCAGACGTCCTGGCCGGGTAAGGATGCTGGTCATCCACCACAATGTCTAAAACAAACAGAAAGCAAAAACACACACCCGAGTTGAAAGTTTCACCCTGGGAGGGGCGAGTGATTCACACCCACATTCCCAGAGTCATCAGCACCTCGACCACTCAAAGAATACTGTAGCAAACACAGGGTCCGGACCACAGATAGACATACTCGTCAGGTGACGAAAGAACTGTCCGAGAGGGCAGGAATATTTTGAGAAGTCAGATTTAAAGCAGCCTAATTAAAGGGGTGGGGAGCACAGACACAGCACTTTATTACAAGTGATCCCCTGCTATATCGTGGTTCAGCTATCGCGCCCCCGCTATATCTTGGAAAAATTCAATAAGTACATCCTACCTGTAGTGTACTTTGCAGCCAATTCATAACAAAGCATACGGTTTTCAGCAGTCACTACGGCAGACAAAGAGTTTTGCGTTACAGTACCCAGATGATGTCTTACAAGGCCTGTTATTGGCTGAAAGAGGAGACTCAACCAATCAGAGCTGGATTTTCATTCTCTTGGACTCTGATTGGCTGCTGCTAACGTGGTGTAATCTCGCAAGAACAGTGAGCGTGGGTCCCCGACACATCTCAGTTCTCTGTGTATCGCGTACCTTGCTTGGGGTCCGATTGTTGTAAGCAAACTTTTTGTGAACTTTTTATTTTAAGCCCTACGATGGCTCCCAAGCGTCCTGCATCTTCTAAGCCTTCTGGTAGTAGTAAGCCTAAGCGTCAGAGGAAGACCCTGACCATTCAGGAGAAGGTAAAACTCCTGGATATGCTTCGGGAAGGAAAGCGTTACGCGGACGTCGCTCGCCATTACATAAGTTTACATTTGTTTAAAGCGTGTGGGAAGGGTATTTTAAGGCTTAAACTATAAATCGCAGATTTTCACCTATCGCTGATGGGTCTGGAACGTAATTTCCGTGATAGACGGGGGATCACCGTTTTATTATTTTTTGGTTATTTATTCGCCTTATACAATTTTTTTGTATTAGGAATTTATTTTCACATACCCCTTGAGGTCAGAGCACAGGGTCCACCATTATACAGCATCCCTGCAGCAATTGCAAGTTAAGGGCCCTGCTCAAGGGCCCAGCAGAGTAGGATCCCTTTTGTCAATAACAGGATTCGAACCTGCAACCTTCCAGATACAGGCATAGATCCTTAGCCTCAAAGCCATCACTCCGCTAAGTAGAGCACTTTGATCGCATGCATCACCCAGCCCATTGGCGTGAATGCTGCGCCACTAGCAAGACTCGGACTAGACCCTGGATTGGAGCTTGGGGGTAACAGCGTGGAATAAGGGTTGCGCCTCTGTCTCCAGGACACGTTGAGCCAGGCAGCATTGGAGGGACAAAGAAGCTGGGAGCATGTGAACAGTCGAGTGGCTGAAGATGCCAAGGGCCCATTTTAGGGCAAACTCACCAGCAATTCCATTCCTCCGTCTCTCACACCCCCCCACCCCACCACCACCACCGGGTCATTTCAATATTTACAATTCTAAGATTATCAAAACAGCTGGCCGTTTTAAATATTAATAAATCTGCCTTATGGGTTATGCAGGTGCACCAGGCTGGAGGCTCAGGCTTTACCTTTAATCACATAAATCATCCAAATGCCATGCCAGAAATGAATGGATGACACAAATGCCCTGCCTGTTCAATTCAGTAAGGATGTGCTGCAGCACGGCAAGAATCAGGACTGAAGGCAGCCACAAACCTTCACCTTTATCGTTGCTGGTAATGGAGCTGCATTGCAATAAACATGATGGACCTTAAGCCGCCACTTGAGCCCCGATAGCCGTCAGCGTCAACATAGGGCTGCTCTCAAATGACGCACTCATCATGCCACCGGTCCCCGCGGCACACGGGCAAAAATAGCGTACACTTCCAGAGTACTGCTAAATTCTAGAAGCAATACATTTATGATAATCCAATATAAATGTGCAATTTGTTGTATTCCTGACCAAAAAAAAACATAAAAATGGCACTTGGGAACATAAGCACATCAGGGAAGCCAACGCATGGGATGGAGAGTTGTGGGGGATTTACATTCAAAACAACAAAGTGCAGCCTTCATGCATTTCACCCCACAGAGAACCCCTACCATAGCCAAGCCATCCTCTTAGAGTAAAGGCATATCTCGTTACTTGCTGGGAGCCTTCAGTCCGGTCTCGGAAGAAGAAGAAAAAAAAAATTCAGAACGCAGATTGACTTTCTGTCTCCCCAGGGATACAAAATGGAAGAGAAAACAAAAAACAAAAACACACACGATAGCAAGGAGGAAAGGGCAACCGAGGACCAGGCAACAGCGTGCCAGGATGCAAGCCAATCCATCTCAAATGACTTTTTGTTTTCCCTTACACATCCCCCCCACCCTGCGCCCGCCCCCCCCCCCCTACTCTCTCTCTCTCTGCTTCCTCTAAAAATCCTCACAGAGTGCCGAGGCTGGGCTACTGCAGTAAACTGTGCAGGGGATGCTGGGATAGGGATGCAGCAAAGAGCCGAGCGAAGATTTGCTGCCTCATACCACAAGTCAACAAATCAGCTGGTGCCAGTCTCTGTCAGGGTCAGCGGCGGCCCCGCATCATTCAGCCAGTCAAGGGTGACGGGTAGCTGGTTAGGGCAGCTGAGCCAGACGAGCCGCCTGCAAAGGAAGGCCCTGAAGCACAGAGCTCGTCTGGCTGTGCAGCCCCCGTGGCAGAAATCACAATGACCAGACGAATACCCCCCCCCCCCCCCAACCCCCACTTAGTGTGTTAATTCCTGTATCTGCCTGACAGTCTGGCAGCCTAACTTGTTTTTGTCCAGTAACTGTCAGGAAGGGCAAGGTGGAGGGGGAGAGCTAATGGATATTTTTATTGCAGCAGACTGCACAAATCTTTAAACACCTATACATAAATCACCGTACACAGACGCTGGAAGATAAAAAGACCCACATGTTGTCCTAAAATAACACTACTTCAGTTTACAGTGCCCTCTATATGGTTTTCTATGCTTCACTGGCACAAAATAGGAAAAGGATCTCAAATTAGGAGAAGCAAAAGTGTGATGTTAAACCACAAGCACACCAGGCTCCATAAAATGTTGTAAAATAGATAGATCTAGGGGACGCACCCTAAATCCCCCCCCTCCCCCCACACCCAAATTAATGATCAGAGAGTTGTATTTGGAATTATCTGTTTCAGATACAAAGGGCTAAATGCCAAGTGGGTATGGCGTAAAGCTTTGCGCAGGGAACCTCACGATACACAGAATTAAGCATAAGTGAACTGGGCTCCGCGGCCTGTTGGCGAGCTTCTCTAATCCTGGAGGGCCGCACTGGCTAGTCACTTCTTCACAGTACCTGATTATCACTAAAGTTAAAGGAATGAAGCTATTGGCTCTGAGCCGGCAAATGGAAGGTTGCCGGTTCGAATCTCTACTCCATTGGGCCCTTCAGCAAGGCCCTTAACCTGCAATTGCCTTGACCTGAGAGAGAGAGTTTAGGAGGACACGCTGATAGACCACATGAGAAACCAACTCAGGGTCCAAGATCGGGAACTGAGTGTAGCCATGCGGCGGGTGACACCTCAGCACCACACTAGTTCAGATGGAATGGAACAGTGTGAGGTGTTTTATGGTGGCCGGAGTGCCAATTCTGCCACCAACCCCCAGGTTTTTCCCTGTAGGTTGGATGGCCTATGTACAGGGCTGGATGCAGATTAACGTCATACCCAGGATGGAGCAATTGCAGGTTAAGGGCCTTGCTCAAGGGCCCAACGAAGTAGAGTCACTTTTGGCATTTACAGGAATTGAACCGGCAACCTTCCGATTACCAGTGCAGATCCCTAGCCTCAGAGCACCACTGACCTGGGTATGACGTTAATGTCTGCATCCAGTCCTGCAAGCAGGTCCTCCAACTTACAGGGAAAACTTGGGGCAGGATTGGCACTCCTACCACCATAAAAAAAAAAAAAAAACTCAGACTGTTCCAGTGTGGTGCTGAGGTTTCACCCTCTGCATTCAGGTCCCAATCTGGGTGGTTCATAATGTGGTGGGCACACCAACATACTCACCGGCTCATGCTCCCGACCTCTTTCTCTTACTAAATGGAACATATTGTGTTGCCTTGATTTTAACTGACTTGCACTTCAATTGCTTTATATAGATTTTGTTTTTACCATAAAAACATAAGAATATCCACACAGATGACAACAGGCCATTCAATCCAACAAGCTCGTCCATCTGATTCACCAAGATCGTCCAAAGCAACAACAACTCGAGTTCTGAAGGTCTCTAAACACCTACTGTCCATCACCCTGCTTGGTAATTTATTTCATGTGTCTGTGTTCCTATATATGAAGAAACAACAAAAAAAAAAAAACTTTGTAATATTAGTGAAAAATCCAACCAATAAACCAAAGGTCCCCCATTTTCTTGTTACAGACTTTATTTTAAACTAACAGCCGGGATCCACGGCATTCATTCTCTTCATAATTTGAAAAACTGTAATCATTGTCAACTCTACTTCCATCAACAAACACAGGCTGTGGAACAAAATGAAAGTCCTAAAACTCACAAAAAATATGAGAGCTCTCGAAAAGTGAAACTCAATTTGTTCAATGGCTTCTTCAAGTTCAGGAAGGTAAAACTAGAGACACGGCAGAACTACCTTCTCAATGTTTACCACAACAACAAGACCCAGTTGCTCAACTTTACGGTGATATTAATTTCTCGACCGTGACTCCCCAAGAATTTGCTTGTTCAATACTGAGCGTCACAGACGACGATTCTCTACATATTAACAACAAAGTTCTTGATCTTATACAGGGTGAAAAAGTGACCTTCAAGAGTGTACATACAGTAGTCAGTGACGATCCTAATGATCAACTAACGTACCCACGGGAGTTTTTACACACCCTCACACCAACTGGCATGTCTCCCCATATCCTTCATCTGAAGGTGGGAGCAGTAGTTATGCTCCTCCGAAATATTATGTCATCAAAAGGTCTTTGTAACGGAGCAAGACTCATCGTTACCAGAATACATATAAATATTAATGAGTGCAAACTGATCGCTATCCAGAATTCTGAAACAATCTTCATTCCCAGAATCTCTCTCCTTCGTTCCGACACCAATCTCCCTTTTAAATTTAAACGCACACAATTCCCACTCAGACTCGCCTTCTCCATGACTATCAACAAGTCCCAAGGACAAACGTTTGCAAAGATTTGCGCTAATCTACAACAACCAGTTTTCAGCCACGGTCAGTTGTACATGGCTTTTTCTAGGGTTAGATCTTTCAACTCATTATCTGTCATCTCCACCAAAACACCTATTCACAACTGCGTCTTTCAAGAAGTATTTATTTCTTCTTGACTTCTGAACTCCTTTCTCACCGTTTTCCGTTCCTATTCTTACACCGCCGTATGCTATGGCGGGCATCGGCTAGTATAACTTAACATCCTACCTGCTGTCTTGATGCAGATAATGATGAGTCTACTACGACTCTTAGGTCATTCTCTTAACTCTTTTAGGGCTAATTATTTTTTGTTTCCACTTTTATCCCAGGGCTGAATAATTTACCGAAAGGCAGAGTTTTCTGAAAAGCACACAAAGCAATGGCTTCACACATAAATCAATATAAAATACTTATTTATGACAAATGTTACTCAGTTTTATGATCCATGAGCCCCTGCAGAACGTAAATTCACCTACTTATTCCATCCCTGTTTGTCTCATCACTCATAAGATGAAAGGCACAGCTTGAAGTAGTCAAGTGGCTGGTAATCTGTAGCGTCCACAAGCAGGCCGCGTTGTTTGAAGAAGTCCAGTTGCCAGTTTGCCTCTCGCAGATCTAAGTCTGTGTAGTCCTCCCAGGGTGAACGTTACCGCAGGCACATCGGCTACACACACATGTTCAGCACCACAACCAGCTAGGGACCAATCAACTGATGCAGGTGCCTGTCTTTTGTTTTCGATTTCCAGATCATTTGTATCAAAATTGGAGTTTGGTAAGGGTCTGTGTAGTCCTCCCAGGGGAACGTTGCCATAGGCGTGTCAGCTTCACGATCTGCTGGGGACCGTTCAGCTGGTGCAGTTACCTGAAACTTTTGATTTCTATCTCCAGATCACTTGCATCAAAATCGTTCAATAAGTCCAATTTAGCAATAATATGCAAAAAATACATAAATAAATAATATGCATGGTGTATTTTGCTTTGCACATTCGCTTTGCACTGTTGCCCAATGTTGACGTCATTCTAGAAGTTGTTTACTCCACGCTACTCATGCACACGCAGGGAGGGGTTTGATGTCAAGTCAACGAGTCTAATAGTCCTCCTAGCAAAGAGAGCCTCCCTATAACAGAACAGTGAGTTTTATTGGCGTTTACAGCTTTTTTTTGCCGTCTGCCCCTGAATGTTGACTTTAGTCGACATCCACCCTCAGGTCTACGTGTCAACAAACATCGACATCTGCCCTAAAAGAGTTAAGCATAACCTTCTTCGACTTTCAGCAAAAACTTAGATCATATAACCGAAAAAACAGAAAAATACAGACACGTTAAATGAGGTAAACATATAAAATGTCTAACTAAATTCAATAGCAGTACACATCTGCCACATGTTCTGCCATATTATAATCGAATTACACAGCAAAAATCAATAACACCACAAAATGCCAACATTCATTACCAAACAATTTCCACTATGATGAACTTTGACAAAATGGTATCTGAGTGATACATTAACAGAGCGCACTATGCAGTAACTCAGGTGTCGACGGGAACAGAGAAGACATGATGCGTCGTCGAGACATCTCCATCCATCCATTTTCCAACCCACTGAATCCAAACACAGGGTCACGGGGGTCTTCTGGAGCCAATCCCAGCCAACGCAGGGCACAAGGCAGGAACCAATCCCGGGCAGGGTGCCAACCCACCGCAGTACACCCACACACACTACGGCCAATTTAGAATCGCCAATCCACCTAACCTGCATGTCCTTGGACTGTGGGAGGAAACCCACGCAGACACGGGGAGAACATGCAAACTCCACGCAGGGAGGACCCGGGAAGCGAACCTGGGTCTCCTAACTGCGAATATATTATATATATATATATATATATATATATATATATATATATATATATATATATATATATATATATATATATATATATATATTCATGGCATTCGTAGTCTGAATCACAATCTGACTGTATGGGTGGTTACCTAGCACGATTCCCCGGGGTGGTGGTGCAGTGAGTGTGTATGCCTGATGAGCCCAGAATTATTACATAATAATATATATATATATATATTTTATATATATATATATATATATATTTTATATATATATATATATATATATATATATATATATATATAGTGGCACGCGGCTGGGGGTGGCACCCACCCGGGACGCCCAGGAAGACAGGAGGAGGGCTCATGCCTCCTCCAGACCACGAGGAGGCGACCGCCACGGATACAGAGCTGGGAAGCTCAACCCTGTAGTGGCCCGTGGTCACCGCCAGGGGGCACCCCCATACCTGGAGAACCCTGGACCCCAGCACTTCCGCCACACCAGGAAGTGCTGGGGGGGAAGACGAATGGGGACAACCGGAGTGCTTCCGCCGCACTGGGGCGAGTTCGTGGGAGATTGCCGGAACACACCTGGAGCACATCCGGGTGCTAATAAAAGGGGCCACCTCCCTTCACAATGAGGCTGGAGTCGGGAGAGCAGTTGGACAAGGTCTCAGAAGGAGACACGGAGTCGGCCTGAAGAGTGAGGCATAGTGGTTGGCCTGGACTTTGGGGAGTCTGTGGGTTGTGATGCACTTGAACTTTGTAAATAGAACTTGTAAATAAACGTGTGTTGGGTACAAAATGATGTCTACCTGTCTGTGTCCGGGCTGTTCCCCACAATATTATATATATATATATATAAAATCCAACGTCCGTCTGTCTCTCCGTTTTTCACGAGAGAACTAATTAACAGATTTAGATTGGGACTTTTTCTATAATTTGCTTGAACATTCTGGTTGATTTTGCGACTTCTCTTAATCTTCTTTTGCTTAAACTGTAAAGGATCAGCTCTTTTAATCTTTCCTCATAATTCATTCACTGTAGCCCTGGAATCAGCCAAGTCTGGCTCATAGATCTTCTCTGGACCCTTTCTTGTGCTGCCATGTCTTTATGGAGACCAAAACTGCACCCAGTACTCCAGATGAGGCCTCACCAGTGTGTTATAAAGCTTGAGCAGAACCTCCTGTGACTTGTACTCCACACATCAAGGCACCATATAACCTGACATTCTTTTTTTTTTTTTTTTTTTGTTCTTTATTTCGCCTAATACAATTTCTTGTATTAAGAATTTGTTAGTTTTCGCATACCCCTTGGGGTCAGAGCGCAGGGTCAGCCATTGTACAGCGCCCCTGGAGCAATTACAGGTTAAGGGTCTTGCTCAAGGGCCCAGCAGAGTAGGATCTCTTTTGGCAGTGACGGGGATTCGAACCGGCAACCTTCTGGATACCAGCACAGATCCTTAGCCTCAGAGCCACCACTCCTTCTTAATGGCTTCTGAACACTTTCGGGAAGTCGATAGCTTAGAGTCCACTATGACTCCTAAATCCTTCTCATGAGGTGGACTCTCGATTTTCCAAACGCCTATTGTGTATTCAAACCTCACATTTTTACTTCCTATGTGTAATTCTTTACATTTACTGACATTAAATTTCATCTGCCACAAATCTGCCCAAGCCTGTCTGCTGTCCAAGCCCCTCTGTAATGATATAGCAGATTCCAAATTATCTGCCAATCCACTTATCTTGGTATCATCTGCATACTTATATTATTATCTAAATCATTTATATATATTAAAAATTGCAGCAGCCTCGGCACTGCCCCCTGCTGGTCACCACTCTTAACTTCACCCAATTCTGATGAGGTTCCTCCCACCATCACCCTCTGCTTCCTGTGTCTGAGCCAATTCTGCACCCACCTAAATACATCACCCTGGACTGCCACTTCTTTTAGTTTGATGCCCACCCTCTCATGTGGCACCTCACAAACTGTGGTCTGCCCGACAGATAGCCCATCATCCACAACACCATAGGCTCGTGATATAAATGCATATGACATACAAAATTGTGTACCCAAGTCCAGAATTTTCTATACATTAAAAAAAAAATCTTACCCAAAAACTGTGCTTTTAAATGGTGGCATTGGGGCACAAAGCACCACTGTCTAAAATGACATGTATAAGGTATTTTACAATGTGTGTGTAATCTCAAGACAAGGATCAATACTCGTGAATAATGGACGTATGTGGACAATTTTCTGGTTGTACCTGTGCCTCGTTATTTCCACCAGTGTCGGATGATATTTTTTAAAATTTATAAAAAAAATACCAGACATTGGAACACAATTTCACAAGACCAATTCATATACAGTATATCATGTCTGTGAAGAACTAACTTTTGACTTGAAAAACATCCAAACTTAATCTTTTAAGGCAAACGAAGCACATTCAACTAGCAGCAGAAACTGTTTACTAATTAATAAAGTGGTGGGAAAGAAAACCTGCAGCCAGCCAATGAGGACCACCCAGGACCCCAGTTTAACACCCCTATTCTAAAGGTCAATCGGTGAGGAAGGCCATGCAAGAACAAAGCAGTTTGTATTGTTGTGCTGGAATTTCTGAGGTGGCTGTGATAGACAGACCACCCAGCTCTGTGAAGAGGACCACTTGTGTTCTGTTCACCCCATTTTTTGACACCCAACCTATCCGGAAGGGGGTCTTCTCTCTGAATTACCCATCCCTAGATTTCTTTTAGAAGGTGCTTTTTTTTTTTTTTTTTTTAATCGGGGGGGGGGTGGGGGGGTCATACTAGGGGGTCAAGGTTATGCTGTCAAAAAAAACACGGCTTGTGAAAGCCCACTGAGGCATTTCTTGTGTGATTGTGGGCTATGCGAGAAAGAAAGTGTTACTGCTGTTGTTTCTGTAAAACCTAAAAGAAGGAGACACAGCTTGTAAAATAACCCGACTGCGGGGCCAATGACCGGTGACAATTCAGAGGCAGGATAAGAGAGCAAAAAAAGATCAGGACCTTTAGTCAGACGCCACTGCAAAGCAAACAAGAAAGTGAGGCTTAAACAAAGGTGGGTCAGTTGCCAGGGGATCTGTCCACTGTAGCTGTTTAATTAAAAAAATAATGAAAATATACAAAGATTAGAGCTCAACTAAAGTAAAATGGCTGGATATTTCTTAGCGTAAACGTTTAATCTCTTCACACACACACACACACACACACACACACACACACACACACACACACACACACACACACACACAGATTCTACTAAACAGACAACAGAGGCTCATTCTGAAAGCAGCTAGAAAGCCAACACTCTTACCACAGATGCAGTGTCTTCTTTTGTGACAAAGACTGTGACACACACACACACACACCTGGTAGTGCCACCAATTTAGGTGTCCAGCCCCAGGGGCACACGGCCTAATGTGGTTGCTCCTGGCAACCCTAAAGCGATTCTCCTGATTGCTTTATTCTCCAGGAACTACACACAAAACAAAAAGAAAACGGTAAGCCATTCAAAGCCCGGCCCTAATGACTATAATATAGACTTCTTATGCCATTATTGAATAAAAAAAAAAAAAAATGATTAAAATGTACACCCAAAACATGAACGCTCAGCTAAGCAGATGTGATTGCAGTCTTTCTTGCCTGTGGTCAGACTATTCAAGTTTAAAGCAAATCAGATCCACCTTAATTCCTTGATTTCACACAAGCACATCTCCACACCGTGAGAAGGATCAGGTTTCAAGCGCTGCATGCAAGGTTAGCTTTAAATCCCACAAGTCAAGCAAAATTACCTTCACCACATCCAGAGTCAAAAGTCACCTTTGTAAAGTTCCTGCGAGGCACGTTACACCATTAAGACCCCATCAGTCCCAAACGTCTTTTATATTAGGGTATAATCCATCCGATTTGAAGGTAATCCCAGCTGCGAACAGGGTTATAAACTACCTGAGCCAAGACAGCGGCAGGCTGCTGAGCCGTCTCCCTTCACCTGTGGGAAGTCTAAATGGGAGTTAACGTCACACCGCAGTGTGATTGTGAAGGACCAGACGTGAAGAAGGTGGGGCCGAGGTTATGCTGCAAAACAATTGTTAACTGATACCGTGGAATCCCCTGGGGTTGGTGGGTCTGCAGAAGCTTTCATTTATCTTACGTAACTACCTGCAGCATTCCCTGGGACAAGGGGCTAGGCCTGTCCAGTGATGCTTGTAAAAGTTAGGGAAGCCTTCCAGAACTTTCCATATTCCTTCATAAATGAGACCTGGATCATCATCAGATTTACACACTTGGTCCTAAAAGTGAGGAGGACACAATTGAACAAATGGACATTTATGTATTGAAAATGGCCCAATGTCAGAAATCTGTGAGTGACACAAGTTTGTGAACCTTTGCTTTTAGTATTTTATGTGATCCCCTTTTTTGCAGCAATAACTGCAGTAAAACATTTCCGGCGGGTCCCGATTAGAAAGAACATTGGCTTGGAGGAATTTTAGCCCATAAAGAATTGCCTCAACTCTGGGATGTTGCTGGGTTTTCTTAAATGAACTTCACGATTCAGGTGCTTCCACCACATTTCCATTGGGTGTAATAGATTCCACACCACACAGAAAGAGGTTCGGGGGCAGCCGCCCGTATACTTTGGCTGCCAAAATAGCAAAGGTTCTGGTTCAATGTTACTAGAACAAGAACAAAGCAAACAGGCAAACATGGTGATTATATTAGTGGGAAACGGGGGAAATGATGTCATCAGACAGGAACCGGACGTGACGTCCTCGGGTGTCAGGCCAGAAGTGATGTCATCAGACCCAAACGGAATTTCCAGTGATTGGTCTGTCAATAGAAAAGAGCAAGGATTGGTGCATTCTGCCATCCCTTGGTTTGGCGAGGAATTACCATCAATTGAGCCTTTTAGCTGCCTCCCATGCGCACGTGTGAGACATGGGTTAAAGGTCAGGACTTTGACTTGGACAATCCAAAACCTTTTAGTTTATTCTTCTTCAGCCACTCTTTAGTGGAACAACTTGCGTGCTTGGAGTCGTCGTCTTGATACCTGACCCAGTTTCTCTTGAGAATGTAGTCCATGACATTTTCCTTCAGAATTTGCTGGTATTAAAAATTTTCCCGTCCACAATTGCAAGCTGTCCTGGTCCAGACGCAGCTAACCAGGCCCAGAGCAGGATACTGCCACCACCATGTTTCCCAGATGGGATGAGGTTCTCATGATGGAATGCACGGTTTGTCTTTCACCAAATAGAACGCTTCTTGTTTGAACCAAAAAGTTCAATGTTGGTCTCACCCATCCATAAAATGTTACTCCAACAGCTTTCAGACTTGCTCCTGTAGACGGGAATGCAAAGTTTTTTTTTCACAAAGCAGCGACTTTCTGCTTGTAACCCTGCCATGCACACTACAGTTGTTCAGTCTTCTCCTGATGATGGACTCCTGAACGTTAACCAATGTGAGAGAGGCTTTGAGTTGCTTAAGAGTTACCCTTGGGCCTTTTGTGACTTCGCAGACAATCACATGCCTTGTCCTTGGAGTGATCTTTGTTGGTCAACCATTCCTGTGGAGTGTAAGGGACTGTTTATACCTCACGCTCAGAGTGCGTACATGCACGCATCATGGCCGCCATGCATTCCCAGCGTTCATTTGACACGTCCTCTGATCAAGTCCTCAGAAATTAACGCGACACATGCGAGTTGCAGTACCAGCAAAAAGTCGGGGGGCGCAGTGTGATAAAAGTCGAAATGTGACGTCAGAGTCTCTGTTTACTATCAACATGTGACTGAAAGCCGCTTTGCGGATTGTACAGGATCGATGTGCGCGCTTTAGTGTTTGATGAATGGTTCGATGTGGTGAAGCAAAATGCCGACATACAAATGCATTCGTGGTGCTTTTATATTGAAGCATCGCATATTCCCCATCGTAATGACACGATACATTTTAAAAGTCTCACATACCATCTTCTGTGCCGTCGTTTTTTGTTTTTTTTGCACCTTCACAACAGCATCAGAACGTATGGCCACGTATTTGAACCACAGAGAAAAAAACGTTAGGGACACAGTACAAAGGTGTATTTTGTTATTAAAGTGGAAATTTCGGCTTTAATCTCAAAACGTCCCCTTTAATCTCATAGTTTACTTTATCATTAAATTAGACCGTCGTAAACGTCATCTTAAAACTGACCCCTTTGTTAATCGCTGTGTGCTTCTGGGGCTTCCTTCTGACCCAACAGCAGCAATCGCCACACAGAACACGTTACATTTATGATATTCCACTCTCTGCACATTTAGAATCCTTAGATTTATACTTGATATCACTTTCATGATGAAATGCGTTAAAGTATGTATGTTACATTTCACAATTAAATCGGTAATTTCATTTAAATAATGAATACTGTTAATAATTACACACGTGGGTGACACGGCGGCAGAGCGGTAGCACTGCTGTCTCGCAGGGAGTCGTGTCTCTGGAGTACCCTGCCTGGAGTTTACATGTTTTCCTGGTGGGTTTCCACACTGTGCTCCGGTTTCTATCCAAAGACATTAAGTTTTGGAGGTTTGGTGACGTTAAAACGACGCCAGTGTGTATGTGTGCGCTTGTATTCACTTTGCGATGAGCTGATGCCCCGTCCAAGGATTGTTTCTTTCTCGCGCCCGATGCTTGCTGGAATGGACACATCCCTGGGTTGATGGATTTAATCATAAAACATCCGTCCTTTTCAGAGATATTGCGGCAAGGTGTCCTCAGAGTTTAATGGATGTTTCATGCAATTTACAACACTGCAAAGCCGAACCTGTTCTCACCGTGATGATATCTCACACTGCCACCTGGTGGAATCTTCCAGATTTACATAAAGTACGCGTGCAAATATAAACAGTACAACGCTTGCATAGCAGTAGTGTCCACAGGCGCACACACTGTGATCACGTGAAGCATAAACCCGACCTAGCAATAGTCTTAAACTTCCTCCATTTGTAGACAGACAGTCTGTCTTGACCGTGGATTGGTGCAGTCCAAACTCTTTAGAGATTGTTTTGTAGCTTTTCCCAGCATGCTGAGCATCAACAGTTCTTTTTCAGAGGTCCTCTGAAATGTCCTTTGTCCATGGCTTGATACACTCATATTGCACAGACGTGTTTGAAGATGAAGCCCTGATCTTTTCAAATAAACAAGGTGACCAATGTCTTCGCATTGATGGACAACCATGACATTGATTGACATCACCAGACTCGAATCTCATCTTCAGATTGCCTGCTAGGTTTACATACTTTATCCACTCACAGATATGCAATTCTGGGGGATGTTCCCCAATACATAAGTGACCACGCATGATATTTTTGTCTAATTTGTTTAGCCGAGTTCTCCATAAGTACCTTTAGGACTTGTGTGAAAATCTGATGAGGTTTTAAGTCATATTTATGCAAGAACTGGGAAAAATTCTGAAAGGGTTCCCTAACTTTCAAGTAACACCCTGCTGTCAGACTGTGAAAGGAAACCCACCTGACAAAAGTCATTGTGTCTATGTATTCAACGAGAAATACTTTGAATAAAGTGTAAAGGACAGCTTGTATTTGCTGGCGTCCTGGGTGGGATTCCCTTAACCAGCCAATGAAACAGAGGGATTGTGGGAGGCTCAGTTTCAAAACAATATGCTTCCACAACCCGCTAGATGGCAGCATCACTGGGCTTCAGGACCCACTCAGATACCTGAAAAGGAATGTTGGGAACTGTAGTGCAGTGAGGCAGACCTGCTGTGGTCCGTGGTCACCACCAGAGGGTGCTCCAGGGAGTTACACACCCTACTTTAGAGAACTTCCAATTGACCCGGCACTAAAAGTACTCCCAGGTCAAAGATAAAACCAGCCACTCAACTTCATTTAGGCAGGCTGGAGTCGGGAGGCAGAGGACAACACTTGTGGGAGGAGGACGAGTTTGAAGAAGAAGAGAAAGAAAAAGTCTCCAGAGAGCGTGCCCCTTAACTTTCATAAATAGAACCTCTCAGATGATGGCGCCCCAAACGGCCTCCTTTGTCACCTAATGGAAAGACCTGCTCAGCCTGTAGTGTTTACATGAGACTTGGGGTCCTCGGGTGCCACTTAGAGGGAGCCGCCTCCCGTGTCAGGGAGGAGTTCCGCCTGAGGTGGCAGCCTTGTTACACTGGAAGTAGTCCCGGGTCCGGGTTGTAAAGGAGCTGCTGCACCTTTCCAGTGTGAGTTTGGTGAAGCCCACCTGGGAAGAGTGGAAGTGGAAGAATTCTTGTAGGAATTGTGGATTGTTGAAAGAAGCCTGTGGAAGGTATTCTGTAAAATAAAACATGGATTATTTGAATCTGGAACTGTGTTGGTGCCGTGGTGTCTGGGATTCGGGTCTCACGGACGCCCTACAGGCCACAGTCATAAGCTATAAACAAACAGATCAATGATATGTAACAGGCTGCCAGGTAGCAAATCTCTGGTGATGCTTTACCTCAGTTTCTTAATTAGATACAACAATAAGCGCAATGGCTACCTGGTAACAAGGCAGTCATGTGTGCAAGGCAAGATCAAAGGTGGGGTGGCTCCCAATTCACGCCTCCCTGAGGATTAACTCAGACTGACCCCAAGTAAAGTAAATGATTTCTATGGCTTGCCCTGAAATGCCTGAGATGAAGTAACTGAAATCTTCAAGTAACAATGCACAAAGGTTTAAAGGAAACTTGATAAACATAGTAACTCAATAGCTAATCTCGCTAATCTGGGCCTACCTGACATTTTATGTTTCTGCAGGGTATAAAGAGAAAAACACACAAACCGTTCATTTTACTTTTTTAGGTGGAGGATTCACGTCAGACAGGTTCAGGCTCTATTATTTGATTTGTCCATCCATTTTCTGACTATACTCATTATATTACTGGGTTAATGCTGCACTTTATTCTTCTATTTCTAAAGGAACAGTTCTTACAATTATAACAAAGGAGCTGAAGAAAATGATCAAGCAAAGATCAGTTTGCACACAAGAACAATGAAGCCTCTGAGGCCTACTTTTTACTTTCTCTAATATGTAGTACAGGCAAAAATATAGGAATCGTGAAAACATTTGACCTCAAGATTTTGATGAATCTTGACGTTTCAGATCTTCCCAAGTCTGAAAATACAATTTTTGAAATTATGTCCATCTGTGTGTCTGTGTAAAAACGATAAATCAAATACTTTGTCCTGGTCAGTGAGATTTTGTACGCTTACTTTATATCAAAAATAAGGAATCCTAACAACTTTTGGGCCACTTATATCGAGCGGAAGTGGTGCTTTACCTGAACACATTTCAGATTTTTTCCAAGTAAACTATGGTTATAAATAAAGATATGTGATTCAAATTTTGTGTGGATATTAGAAATGACGAAAAATAAGTAAGTTATGAAATTTGAGAAAAATTGCACAACCGGAAGTGGTACTTTAACTGAATACTTTCACAAATTTTCAAGTAAACTACGGTAATAATTACAGATGGAGGATTCAAATTTTGTATAGATATTCATAATGATAAAAAGCAAACAGATATGAAATTTGAGGAAAATCACTCAACTCAAAGTAGTATTTTATTTAAAGAACCATCCAAATTTTTTGTATTATGGAAATAGAAATGTGTACACAATATTAAAAACTGTATTCAATATATCACATATTCTTTCAATAACTATTATTAATTTTACTTTAATTTATACATTAACAGTTTAACAATCACGTGTCAACATTAAACATGCCATGTAAATATACAGTAATGCCTCGCTATATCGCGCTTCGACTTTCGCGGCTTCACTCTATCGTGGATTTTATATGTAAGCATATTTAAAAATATATAGCGGATTTTTTGCTGGTTCGCGGATTTCTGCAGACAATGGGTCTTTTAATTTCTGGTACATGCTTCCTCAGTTGGTTTGCCCAGTTGATTTCATACAAGGGACGCTATTGGCAGATGGCTGAGAAGCTACCCAACCAGAGTGCGTATTACGTATTAAATAAAACTCCTCAAAAATATTGTGAGCACGGGGGCTGTTCGCACCTCTAGAGGATACGGCCGCTCCTCAAAAAACACTGAAAGATTACCTTCACATTGCTCTCTTCCTTGCTGGGCTTAAATGTGGCTGCTTTGTCAAGCGATATGCTTCCTGCACGGTGCTTCGCATACTTAAAAGATCAAACAGCACGTATTGATTTTTAATTGTTTGTTTTTCTCTGTCTCTCTCTCTCTCTCTCTCTTGCTCCGACATTCTCAGCTCCTGACGGAGGGGGTGTGAGCAGGGAGGCTGTTCGCACCCCTAGACGATACGGACGCTCCTCTAAAAAAATACTGAAAGACTACCTTCACATTGCTCTCTTCCTTGCATCTGCTTTGTCCTGCGGTGCTTTGCATACTTAAAAGCCAAACAGCGCTATTGATTTGTTTGCTTTTCTCTCTCTCTCTCCGACATTCTCTGCTCCTGACGCGCACTCCTTTGAAGAGGAAGATATGTTTGCATTCTTTTAATTGTGAGACGGAACTGTCATCTCTGTCTTGTCATGGAGCACAGTTTAAACTTTTGAAAAAGAGACAAATGTTTGTTTGCAGTGTTTGAATAACGTTCCAGTCTCTCTACAACCTCCTGTGTTGCTGCGCAAATCTGTGACCCAAGCATGACAATATAAAAATAACCATATAAACATATGGTTTCTACTTCGCGGATTTTCACCTTTCGCGGGGGGTTCTGGAACGCAACCCCCGCGATGGAGGAGGAATTACTGTAAAGATGTAATGGGAACAATAAGCTGCTACGTCCCCGTCGTGTTCTTGGTAATACATTTAATTTTTTTTTATTTCCGCGATGCAGTTTTACCTAGAACAATTTATTGCAACAAATCATCTTATATAAAATGCTACCATGGCTGTCCGTTTGTCTGTCCAGGATTTTAAATCACCTGTACCTCGCAAACAGTTTGAACTATTGACCTGAAATTTGGTACACATATACTACGTGACGTCTACTGTCCGCTTTCAGGGTGATGATTGACCTCCAAGGTTACTCCTCTTTATTTTTATTTTATTGTATTGTAGAATCAACTCTCGGCAGTGGCCAGCAGGGCGGCGCATGTGTACAGGCGCCGTTCTCGTCCCTAACCCCTTAACCGTCACTTCCCCTACCTCTTCATATCTTAACTCATGCTTGAGGCAGATTGAAGACTTAAGTATAAAAGAAAACGTACTAAGTAATTACAACACGAACACCGACTTAGTCAGTGTTTAACGCGAAAAGATGTCGACGAAAGAAGAGAAGAAGCGGACCACTAGGGTGAAGAAAAGAAGAGCCGCTCAGGAAGCAGCAAGGGCATCAACCTCTGAGCAAACGAATCCTAAACGTACAGTGAAAGAGGCTGAAAACTATAAGTCAAGTGTATTCACTGCACGTTATTGTGCCGTCTGCCGTTACTGGTATTAGAAAAGATGTTAGCATTCTATATGTTTTAGGTGACTATAACTCTTTTTACTTTGCACGTAATCGAGGTAATACATATGTAATCGTGAAAATATTCCATCATCGTTTTCGACCTCCCTAAGTGCGAAAATATAATTTTAATATAAAGTTTGATTATAAATAGAGATAAATGATTGTGTATCGATATTATCAATTACTTATGATGAGATAGATAGATAGATAGATAGATAGATAGATAGATAGATAGATAGATAGATAGATAGATAGATATACTTTATTAATCCCAATGGGAAATTCACAAGAAACAAAGACGTATGATATTTCAGAAATATCGCACAACTAGAAGTGTTTCTGATGGCCTTTTCCTGTGTCTGAGTATATGAGAAAGTTGAGGGGAGCGCACTCCTGATTTTTTGCTGTGGCATCAGGAGAATCACTACACAAAATAAAGTGAGCGTCACAGAATAAAATACAAGGTGAAGGACCGAGTGAATGCAGTTGACGATTACTTGAATGTTGCCAATCAAGGCTGCGCAAGTTCTTACAGATGTGGACAAAAGTGTTGATCGCCTTACAGCTCCTTCAAGAAGTGACGAAATGAAAAGTAATTGTACCCTGTTTACCTGCATGCCTTTGACATGTCATTGAGTAAAGCAAAGCAAGGGAGACAAGAGATCAAGTGCTGCTTATTCTACACAAATATTCTAAAATGGCCTGGACACATTTGTTGGTTTCTCTCAGTAAGATCCTAAATAACTGGATATGAGAGATTTTTCAAACTAGCTGTTATTTTCAATTTGTGTCACACACGTCTCTAGTCGTGCAATCAGTCATTCGGCCAATTTACATGGTCAAAAGTCACCACCCTCCTGTTTGGTGTCATCGTGTGTCCCACACTGAACGTGGACCATAGAAAAAGCAAAGGAGGGAGTCGTCTGAGGAGATCAGAAAGAAAATAATAGACCAGCATGTTAAAGGCAAAGTCTAGAAGATTATCATCTCCAAGCAGCTTGATGATCCTGTGACAACAGTTGCAAATATTATTAAAATAGCTTAAGGTCCATGAGACTGTAGCCGTCCTCTCTGGACATTCCCACAAGGGGAAAATCAGAATGGTCAGGATAGTGAGAATGGTGGACAAAAAGTGAAAGACAACTTCCAAAGAGATAGAACCTGAACTCCCAGGTCAAGTTCCATCAGTGTCTGATCACACCATCTGTTGCTTTTTCAGTGACAGTGGGCTCAACAGAAGACGACTCGGGAGGACTCCACATAAAAAAGCCAGACTGGAATTTGCTAAAATACACAAGACAGGCAACAGTGGTTCTGGGAGAACGTCTGTTGGACAGATGAGACAAAAGTGGAGCTTTTTTGGCAAGTCACATCAGCTCGATGTCCACAGATGAAAACAATCAAGTTTTCAAAGAAAAGAACATCAGATCAACTGTGAAACATGGAGGAGGCTCGCTTATGTTTTGGGGCTGCTTTGCCGTTTCTGGAGCGGGGTGTCTTGAGTCATTGAGTGCAGGGAACAATGAAATCTCAAGACTATCAAGACATTCTGAAGTGACACTTCCTGCCCAGTGTCATAAAGCTCTGTGACAGTCACAGGTCATGGACTCTCAAACAGGATAAGGAGCCAAAACACCAATAATGTCTAAGAACAAAACACTGGATATTCTGAAGTGGCCTTCTGTGAGCCCTCATTTGAATCAATCGAACATCTATAGAAAGACCAGAAACATGGAGAAGATCCCTTGAATGTTGTTGGGGGACACTCTGGGGCCCATGGATCTGGACTGAAATAGACATGTTTATAAATGTTACAAAAGACAAGGACTGGACATATCTTTCTAATTTGGGTATGTCCATCCATCCATCCATTATCCAACCCGCTGAATCCGAACACAGGGTCACGGGGGTCTGCTGGAGCCAATCCCAGCCAACACAGGGCACAAGGCAGGAACCAATCCCGGGCAGGGTGCCAACCCACCGCAGTTGGGTATGTGAGAAGGGATTCAGATATGAAAGGTCTTACTGTAACAGATATGCTGGAGTTAGCAACAAAACTATCTGATACTATTACAGCATATGACCCAGCCATAGGAGTACACACCGGTCATAAGCCTGGATAAATGGGGACACACAGACATCACATGGTCTAAAATCAGGAAAGGTGTTAGACTGGGCTGCATTTTATCCCCATTTCTATATAAAATGTGTGAGAAAAATGAACTTGGACAAGTGAGAAATTAGGAGTGAAAATTAACAACCCAAGATACACACGTGACATAGCTATGAAGATTAAAAGCAGCCGATCCTCAAAGTTAAAGATGAAAATGAAAAGGCAGGAGAAATTGAGAAGCTGTGATAAAAGTCGACAGCGAAGTAATCCAATGTGTCTAAGATTGGGGGCGGAGTGGTGGCTCTGAGGCTAAAGATCTGCGCTGGCATCCCGAAGGTTGCCGGTTCGAATCCCTGTCACTGCCAAAAGAGATGCTGCTCTGCTGGGCCCGTGTGCAAGGCCCTTAACCTTCAATTGCTCCAGGGGCACTGTACAATGGCTGACCCTGCGCTCTGACCCCAAGGGGTATGCGAAAAGATGCATTTCACTGCGTGTTGTCCTGTATAACTATGTATGTGACAAATAAAGAATTAAATTTCATTTTCTTGGGATCCAAGATGGACTGTGAGAATCTGAACCCAAAATGAAAAGAAGAACACCACTAGCCTGTAGGGCAATGATCAGCATGGATAAGAGCTGGAAAAGGAAAGACATAAGCTTCACAACCAAGTGCAGTATTGTTCACCATAACAACTTATGGGAACGAACACTGGACAAATAAGACAACAGAAAGAAGAAAATTGGATTTGTTTGAATTATGGTGTTGGCGGCACAGTGGTAGCTCTGCTGCCTCGCAGTTAGGAAACCTGGGTTCGCTTCCCGGGTTCACCCTGCGTGGAGTTCGCACCCACAGTCCAAAGACATGCAGGTTAGGTGCATTGGCGATCCTAAATTGTCCCTAGTGTGTGCTTGGTGTGTGTGTGTGCCCTGCCCGGGGTTTGTTTCCTGCCTTGTGCCCTGTGTTGGCTGGGATTGGCTCCAGCAGACCCCCCGTTATAGCGGGTTGGATAATGGATGGATGGATGAATTATGGTGCTGGAGAAAGCTGCTCTACATGTGGTGGACAGGAAGAGTTATGAACAGAGAGGTCCTAGACTGCATTAAGGTATGAACATCGCTGGAATCTAAACACCAGACTGAGACTGACCTGTTTTGGCTATACAATGCAATCCAATTTATTGGAAAAGGAAGGAGGCTGGCAATGTACATGCTGGATAGGCACCATCAAAACTGACACCAGAATGAACATGAAAGATCTGAGAAAGAAAAATCAAAAAGCTTGTGGGGGGCTGGTCCATAGAAACTAAAAATATATAGTCAAGTCAATTATAACATACAAGCTGGTGTTTTCCTCTAGGGGGCGATAGCTCAAGTTCTTTTTAATTGCAGTGTTTTAAGTAACCTGAACCTAAATAGATATATTATAACCAGGCGATATCCCTCCCATAGTGATATGGCGGTAAGAAATCACATAAGAGAAAATACTGTAACTTAGCTTTTTTTTAATAACGATTTACGCGGCATAACAGACTAAAGGAAGCCAATGGCAAGACAATTACCAAAAGTGGGAGTTCGATGTATACAGTGCCATTTTTGTCACTGCACTGAAAGGGTGTTCACAATCGGATGACGTTATCTCCCATCCGTCTGGCTTCCCGGTGTGCCGGGCAATGTTCCAAGGCTTTATACCCTTTCTCCATGTGCAGACCCCTACTCAGGTAAATCATTCCATTCCGAACAAGGCAAGGAGAGGATTCAATTTCATGCACACAGAAATAGTACAATGCCCATTTTCGTAGTTGTCCCTTTCTCTCTTCAAATACTTGCCTAGCAGTTCTAAATGCTGAGCTCCTCTGTGCTAAATCTGGCCTGTACATGTGAGTGGATTTATAAAATATTTTTTGTACAGAGCACAGCGACATTAAACTTGTATTCTTATTACAGCTGGGTAAGCCCTTGCTTAGAAACCATGGATTCTGGCACTTCAATTAATCACATCGGTTGTGCATTAGCGGCTAAGTGAGGTTCTCTTTCCTCGGAGGTTTCATTTTGCCGATGTGCTCACCTCGCTTGTGTATCAGCAGCTAAGAGAGTTTCTCTTTTCTCGTTAGTTTCACTTTGGCGACAAGAGTCGCTTTCGTTGAGCTTCATGCTGTAGCCTCACACTTCAGACAGACACACACACCTCCACGCATAGACGTGCTTATATATAAGATATGGAAGTGACAGAGGAGAAGTGGTTAGTGCTGCTGCTTTACGAATCCAGCATCCTGGGTTTCAATTGTACAGCTGGTTAATGTCGGTATGACTTCATTTTTCCATTGGAGTTTCAGTTGGACACTCCAGTTTTCCATCCAAATTACCAAAAATGTGCAAAGTAGATTGACTAAAAAAATTCAAATTGTTCCTTTATGAGTGTTAATATGTCTGTTTATGATGGACTAGTGATCCATCCATAGCTGTGGTTTTATTTTTAGAACAATCTGGAAGAGAACAGGCCATTCAGCCCAACAAAGCTCTCCAGTCCTATCCACTTAATTCTTTTCAAAATAACATCAAGTCGAGTTTTGAAGGTCCTCTAAAGTCCTCCTGTCTACCACACTATTTGGTCACTTATTCCATGTGCCTGTGGTTCTCTGTGTGAAGACAAACTTTCTAATGTTTGTGTTAAGTTTCCAACTGTGCCCCCGTGTTCTCGTTGAACTCATTTTAAAGTCACTGTCTTGATCCACTGCACTAATTCCCTTCATGATTTTAAACACTTTACTCAGGTCTCCTCAATCTTCTTTTGCTTAAACTGTAAAGGCTCAGCTCTTTTAATCTTTCCTCACAACTCATCCCCTGTAGCCCTGAGTCGGCCAAGTTGCTCTTCTCTGGACCTTCTCTTGTGCTGTTAAGTCCTTTATGTAGCCTGGAGACCAAAACTGCACACAGCACTCCAGATGAGGCCTCACCAGTGTGTTATAAAGCTTGAGCAGAACCTCCTGTGACTTGTACTCCACACATCAAGGTGCTATATAACCTGACATTCTGTTAGCCGTCTTAATGGCTTCTGCACACTGTCTGGTAGTTGACAGTGTCGAGTCCACTATGACTCCTAACTTCTTCTCATAATTTGATTTTCAGACCTCCCATTGTGTATTCAAACCTCACACTCTTACTTCCTATGAGTAATACTTTACATTTACTAACATTCAATTTCATCTGCCACACATCTGCCCAAGCTTGTCTGATGTCCCAGCCCTTCTGTAATGAAATAACAGATTCCAAATTATCTGCTAATCCACCTATCTTGGTATCATCTGCAAACTTAACCAGCTTGTTATTTACATTCCTATCCAAATCATTTCTATATATTAAAAATAGCAGTAGCCCAATTCTGATGAGGCTCCTCGCATCATCACCCTCTGCTTCCTGTGTCTGAGCCAATTCTGCACCCACCAACAAACATCACCCTGAACTCCCACTTCTTTTAGTCTGATGGCCAACTTCTCATGTGGCACCTTATCAAATGCTTTCTGAAAGTCAAGATAAATAATATCATAAGTTCCATTTTGATCATACCCTTTTGTTACTGCCTCATGTTAATAAAGCACAGCCTCCCTCATCTTCACCCATGCTGACTGTTCAGTAAAACCCCTGATGTGTTGCTCAACCTTATCCTTAATATTTCCTTCCATTAATTTCCCTGTGATACACATTAAGCTTACTGCCCTATAATTACTTGGATATGCCCTGTCATTTTTGCCATATTCCAGTCCTTTGGAATTTTCCCAGTGCACAGTGACTTTCCAAAAATATGCGTCAAGGGTTTATATTTGTACTCGCTAACCCCCTTTAAGAGCTCAAGGATAAACGTTATTTGGTCTTGTTGATTTGTTTGATTTCAGCCTGTTTAATCCCAGCAGCTCTTCCACCTCTACAATTTCCAAATCCCTCAGTTCCTCCTTAGTAGTCCCTGTTACTGCAGGGAGGTTATACACTTCCTCACATGTGCAGACCTCAGAAAAATGTGAGTTTATAGCATCTGCTACTTCACTGTTTGTATGTTTTTATTCCCCTTTACTATTCCTGATGCACTTCACCTCCTCCTTGACTGTTCTTTTACTGCTCAAATATTGAAAGAGTCTCTTTGGGTCATCATTCATCTTATCTGCTCTGTTCCTCTCCTCTTGTTTGCCTTGCCTTGTACCAAGTGCTGCTGGGATAGGATCAGCCAGGACTGAACAGGGTTGAGAATACTATGTCATGCTATGTGATATATTATCCCACTTTGACTCTGCATTTTCTTTCAAAATGGGTTTTGATTTGGTAGCCTATGTGAGTCTTACCCACAAGCTTCAAGAAACTGGAATTCAGTGAAGTTGCATAATTACCTTAAGCCCACAAAATATTCTCAGACCTGCTTAATCCAGTTCAGAGAGGCAGGGGGCAAAAGTCTATTCCAGGAGCAACAAGCACAAGACAGAAGCCAACTCTGAATGAGCCATTAGTCCACCATTGTGCTTTTTCACCTGTCGTCAAAGTAGAGCTGCTAAATAACCAGACACACTAATCTTTGCATTGTCCATAGGTTCCCAACCTTTTTTGGGTCGGAGCCCATTTTTTTTTTTTCCAAAGAGTGATTCGATAGCACCCCCCTTGGTGAACTATACTATACTATACTACATATTGAAAAACAAGGACAGATTTTTATTGGATTATATTAACAATATTGGTGTATTTCTAGTATGATTAATATATATTACTAGTAGATTACCCAGTGACTTCGCTCACTGAGAGCAAGGGAAAAAAATAAAATGTAGTCTATAAGTTATTAAACAGTAAAACATTAACATTTAAGAAGTAAAGATACATTGAGCACTACTGGAGTGGTTTCGGGTAAACTACATTTTAAAGGCGCTAGAACACAACAGGTAAGTAATAGATCCCTTGTGAAAGGCGCTACACGACCGCTGTGGTATAGAAATTACATTTTCTATGTGATCGTCCAAATTTTTGCCCGACCACATTGCACTACATGCCTGTGATTTACTTCTTAAAATAATTAATCACAAAAGCAACCTTGAATGTTGTGAGGTTTTAGTGACCCGCACGTACCTTAAGGGACAGTAAGTAGTTGTGCAGGGCAATTTACAAACAGAGTCCTGTTCGATGGCGCCGATTACACTCACTCGCAAAGATTTCCACTTTCCCAGGAGCCGACGGGGGACTTGAAGTGTCACAAACAGTGTGAGAAGAGAGGACGCTGCCCGAAACTGCGAAGCTCTCGACTTGGCTGAGCAGCCCGACATTCCGCGCCTCCCAGCGTCCACTTTGTTCTCACGACCCCTCGCAGCTGAAGGCGGTCTCGTCTTCACATTGTTTACAGCTCGCCGCAGTTAAAAAGTAGAAAGACGCAAAGCTGTTTCCCTCATCTCGTGTGGCCATACGTAATTTCCGTTTCATACGTAATTTCCGTTTCAAACGCGAAAAGAATTTTATATATATATAGATTAAAAAATGAACATAATATTATTAGTGAGAGGGCTGAGCTTGGTGTGATGATACTAATTTTTCGATGTTTGGTGCCATTTTTGTCATCAGCAATCTTAAATTGCCGCATTCCTCTATTGATAATCTTTTCTTTGTTAACAGATTGTTAACCGGGCTAAATCCTCTTTTGGCTAAATATGATGATAGGAGACTTGTAGATCATTTAATTTGTGTTGCCATCAGGGAAAAGTAGTGTTTCTTCCCAATGAAGAGGTGTATTCGTGAGATTTGTTGTTTGGTGAAAGTGAAATCCACATACGCGAGCAGCAGAGATGCAAACTGACTGGCACGTAGCGCAGGCCAGGGGTTGGCGAGCAAAACACCCTAGTTTTTAATAAGTAGGTCCACGTAAGTTTTCCTTTGAATGTGATCTGTAGGTACCGTGCTATAATTTTAGATTTACACTTGCTCTGAAGGAATTCCGAAACAATCTGGTATTGATAAAAAAACTTCTCACGTATTTATAATAATGTTCGATGAACCTGCATAGATTCGGTCCTCTGCACGTGCGTTAATCTCGTAAGGACGGTCATGATCTGAGACTGCATGACTTGTGCAAACTTGTCAATATAATGTACCAATACCCACTATTTAATACGGATGGGTCTTTCTTAATGGACATTTAGAATAACTGATTGAAGCACACTTTCGATGATATTTAATATTAATTAAACTTTTCAGCGTGTTCTTGCAAGTATTGGCCAAGGGGGTGGCGGCTGGTCCTCAACGCCCCCTTAATATGTCTTGGACCAGAAATGCCCCCTTAGATTTCTTCAGCGCTCACCAGTGGGCGGTATCACCCCCGTTGGGAACCTTAGGTCCAGATGTATGCCACCAAGGTGAAAACCCCCCCCACCCCCAACCCCGGCTGGTGTGTATCCTTGCAGCATTCACAGAATAAGCACCATCGAGCCTGTCTTCAGAACTGGTCTAAACGTGGTGCTTAAAGTTCTCAACTGTCTTTTTCAAATCTGAATGTCCATAGTGTTCCAAACACTCTATCTACTTATCCTGACGTATATCTTGATTAATACTGGAGGTTGGGCTTAAACAAGCAAACCTACAAAATGAACAAATAAATGAAACCTCCAAACACAAACATGCGCTGCAGAGTCTCACACTGCTGCGTCTTGTTGTTATTCTGGGCCAGTCTCTTTAGACTGAAATAAATTTGCCAAACATAGACTCAGTTACCTCAGAGGCATCTGCAAAATGACCGAGTCCATAAATAAAAATAATGTAATGTCTGCTCTGTATCCGTGGATTACACTTAGTTAAATCTGAATGCAGGAAAGCTAACCCCATACACATTTTTGCACATGGTGATTTTCTCCATAATTACCACCATCATCTTCAGTCAGCTTTTCCTGTCAAGTTGGTCGTGATCATTAATCTGTCCACCTATTGTTAGTCTTTACTATTCAATCTGGGGCGTCAGACACATGTGCCTAGGGGGTCAGTCAGTCAGTCAATTGTTATCCAACCCACTATATCCTAACACAGGGTCACGAGGGTCTGCTGGAGCCAATCCTAGCCAACACAGGGCGCAAGGCAGGAATAACACACACACACACGCTAGGGACAATTTAGAAATCGCCAATGTACCTAACCTGCACGCCTTTGGACTGTGGGAGCAAACCGGAGCACCCGGAGGAAACCCACACAAACAAAAAAATGTCTGCAAAACACGGAGAACAAACTCCACGCAGGGAGGACACGGAAGGTGAACCCAGGTCTCCTTACTGTGAGGCAGCAGTGCTACTACTGCGTCACTGTGCCGCCCAGCCTAGGGAGTATCGTTAGGGATCTTGCAGGGCAAGCAATACCAATCCAAGCCTAGAGGGGGCACTGTTGCTAACACACTCTCCTTTTTCACCAGCAGAACTGAGGAAGGGTTAACCAAAAGACTCACGACCACACTTCTTCTTCACTCCCCTTTATATAAAATACAGCCACAGGAAAGGTCCGTTCAGTTTGAAACCACGTCTGACGGAGAAGGAGCTCCTGTCTATTTTTGTTTCATGGCAGACAACTTCATTCCAACTCTTTTGTGATCTTTCCTTTGGCACTTAATTAAATAGGGTGTACCAGGCTGGTGCCCTATAACTTATAGTGCTGGAACCTCTGGTCACAGAGCCTATTCTACCAACATCAAATACGGCAAACACTGCTAGGCCCACTCGTGCACTCACCCACACTTGGGCTACGTTCCCACTTCTAGGTTTTCATTCAACGCTTTGAGGGACGAATATTTTTTCCAAAAAACACAAAGCAATTGTTTCACACATAAATCAACATAAAACGTCTGTTGTTGCGTGATGTAGCCGCGAGTTTGCAGTCTCTTGCAGCACAAGCCGCTCACGGGTGGCATGACGGCTGGCAGGAATGTGCAGCAGGCTGGTTGCCAGGCTGTCTTCGTGGGGCAGGGATGGCAGCAGAGGTCACGGTCCCAGTTCAACACAATCTGGTTTGTACATCGTCATTGTAAATGGCAGTCCACCCAGGCAAACGTTGCCATAGGCGCGTCAGCTACGCAAAAGTGCTAAGCACCACAATCATCTGGGGATCAGTCAGCTGATGCTGGTACCTCACGTTCATATTTCATTACTTTTATCAAAACCAGAGTCTCTCCAACTCAAAATGCAAAATGTCATCCAGGGAGTATTTCGCTTTGCACATCTCGCCAGACATTGAAGCCATTTTTGCTGTTGTTTGCTCTTCGCTACTCACACAAGTGTAGGGAATCTTAGTCAAATCAACGAAGCTTACTTTCTTTCTAGCAAAGAGAGTCAAACTAAAAACATAACGACAAGTTTGGTCACCGTTTCCAGTTGATTACAGCCTTCAACCATTCCAATGGTTGAAAAAGATAAAAGGACTACGAAATATGCCATTATCTTGTGCAACATTTAATATGGAAACTGCACTAACGAAAATTAAAGCAAAAAAATATGAGCAGATTTTTTTTTTTTACATTTCTGACATTTATGAAATAAATATGTATATTCAAAATAAGTACAAATATTGAAATTACTTTATTAAACATAAAAATGAATTGAAAAAAAATCAACATATTCAGACAGAATTAAACAAAAATAGTCTAAGCTGTACTGTCTGCATTTCTTTTTTGGTTCAGTCATATTATTATCTGAAGAAATAAAAACTTTTATTAACAAACAATTTCGTCAACCCCTGTGATAAAAAAAAATTCTTAATTAGGTATCTATTGGAATCATAGATATTTTGAAGTAACAAACAAATAGCAGTAGTAAGGGGGTCTATTTTTGCTGTCGTTGACCTCTAAATTTTTTTATTGAAACTATTGACCCCAGGGGGTCGATATCGACCACTTTGGGAACTCTTGATTTAGAGCCACAAATAAACTGAAGATACACGTCTTTACAATATGAGAGAAATATCCAAGTAGACATGAGTCTTGAAGCCCCCATAATAACCTACTGGATCGTGAACTACCTGACCAGCAGACTGTGAGGCTGAAATGGTGTACTGAAGCACCTCAGGGAATTGTCCCGTCTCACTTTCTGTTTACCGTCTACACCTCCAGCACAATACCAGTGCTTTCCATCTACAGATATTCTCACATGGTTCCTCCATCATAGGCTACATTAATAATGGAGATGACTCAGAGTACAAGAAGACTGTGGCGGACTTTGTCTTGAGGTGCAGGGACAACAACCGCAACTCAAAAATCGACAAGACAGAAGAGCTGGTGGTGAACTTCCGATGTGCCATAAAAGCCTCTGTGACCAGCCAGCATTCATGAGGAGGATGTGGAAGAGGTGCAGAGCTACAAGTACCTGGGGGGTCCACATCAACAGCAAACTGGACTGGTCTGACAACACAGTGGTGCTGGATAAGAAGGACCAGAGCAGACTGGACTTGCTGAGGAGACTCAGGCCTTTTGATGTGTGCAGCAAACTGCTGGAGATGTCCATAGTGGCCAGTGTGGTGTTCTACACTGCGGTCTCCTGGGGAAGCAACTTGAGCTCAAAAGAAGCACAAGACCTGAACAAATTATCAGGAAAGCCTGTGCCATCACAAGGTGACACACCAGAAACTGTTGTAGAAAAGAGGATGGTGGCAAAATTGGACGCCATCATGAAAAATCCCCTCTATTCCTTATAGGAGGCGCCCTCTCTCTTGGAACACTTTCAGCCATAGGCTCATTACACCACGGTGTGCTAAGAAGAGCCTCTCGGGGGTCTTTTCTGCCCACAGCTGTCAGGCAATTCAATGCTTCCAACTGATGTACTCGTTAAGTTTATTTTTATTGATTGATTGATTGGCTGACTGGACTGTGTCCTGCGAGTCTGTATCCCTGTTCATTAAATTTCTGCTGCTGTATCCATCTGAATTTCCCTATGGGATTGATAAATTTATCTAATCTAAGAGAAGATGCAAACTCTACACAGGCAAGGGTCAATACTGTCACACATACAGAGAACAGTGAAATTCTCACTTGCATGTGCTAATCAACATGCAGCACATCTCCACACTTCAGTTCCATGATCAGCGAGTAGACTAACCTTTCCGCAAAACAACTGTCACACGCACAGGGCTGGAAGTGTGTGTCACTGGCACAAAAGAACATTTTGCAGCATTCTCACATCTCAACCGACCCTCACGGGCTCGATCAAGGTACAGTGGAACCTTGGGTCACGACCATAATTCGTTCCAAAACTGGTCGCAACCCGATTTGGTCGTGACACGAAGCAATTTCCCCCCATAGGATTGTATGTAAATACAATTAATCCATTCCTGACTGTACGAGCTGAACGTAAATATATATTTTTTAAAGATTTTTAAGCACAAATATAGTTAATTATACCATAGAATGCACAGTGTAATAGTAAACTAAATGTAAAAACATTGAATAACACTGAGAAAACCTTGAACAACAGAGAAAACTAACATTGCAAGAGTTCACGCTACAGCCTTACGAACCGCTCGCTGTAAACACTCTTTTTTAATGAGTTTTAAGCGCAGGGGAAAAAAAAAGGAACATTTGAACAAATCCGTAATTTATACAAAAACTAACCTTGCACGAGTTGAGATCTGGCATGAAGGAAGTGAGGAGGAACTGGGTGGAGAGGAGATTATAGTTTTGAGGTAAAGTCCCTCTGGGCGATGCACGTCTCACCGAGAACAATGTACTGTACAGGGAGAGACTAAACACGTGCGTAAATCAGCGGCGCATGCAAACTGGAAGGGAAACGAAATAGAGCACAAAGAGTGCACAGCAAATGCACAGGGAGAGACTGAACACGTGCGGAAATCATCGGCACGTACGAACCGGAAGGGAAACTGGCTTGTTCGTCACCCGAGTGTGTGGTCGTGAACAGATGCAAAAGTTTGGCAAACTTTTTGGTCGTAACCTGATTTGTACATGTTCAGAGACGTTCATGACCCGAGTTTCCACTGTATGTGGTAACCCGCCGGGACGTGAGTGGGCGCTGTCGCTAACATTCTCTTCTCCTTCTCTCCCCCACAGCAACGAGAAAACACCCAGTGAGGGCACTAAGACCCACCGTTCCAGTCTGAGCGATAAGAATCCCCGCGGCCCAGAAGAAGGCATCTTCTGCACTCGGAGCGACCCGGCAGATTGAGCTTTAGTGATTGAGCCCTTAATTCTGTGGCAAAAAGCCAAATACTTTTGTTGCTTTGCCCGATAGGCCAAGGGGCGTGTTTTTATTTTTGTTGGGCTGCTTGAATTAAAATCGGAGGACCTGGTTGGTGTCCCAGCTTTTCATTTGTTCCGCTCATCCCTGTAGCAGGCCACAGGGTGCCGACACTAAAATCCAATCCACTGTCAGGTTGGACTCTGATCACATTACAGTGGAAAAGTAAACACAGCCTTGGTTACTAGGCCATACCTGGGACCTGGAGCTTAACCATCCATGAAGAAGCCCTGACCCAGCCAGACAGCTCTGAGGAAACCCGACTCAGCTTATCAAACATTACTCCTCAAGGCAGGCAGCTCGATGCAAAGGGGTCTGTCTTCTGGTTTTGTGGGTCAAGAAGATATTACCATCTCATCCAATCATCAATAACAATAACAACAACATGATGCTCTCTCCCAGGCCCGCAGTCTAAACCCCAGTTTGACTTTTGTCTCCTGCCTTGAATTTTGCACACATTATCATCGACAAGTTAAAGGGCTGTAAGTAAACCACTAGTACCGTACTCTGCCACAATACATGAGTCGCAAGCACACAAAAGAAGATAACAATGGTATCATCAGACATACCTTGCTTCTTGTGTCTCCTCAATCCCTGCTGCTAAGCTTAGGCCGCCTCAAACTTTTTTTCACTCCACAGGCGTTTCCAGAGAAATGAAGTCAGCTGTTTTTCCAAGCAGTTAAGACTCTGGAAGCGGCCGCGCAATCTGATCTGTGATGTCGCAGCAAAACATACCCCCCAAGGCTCTGCGCTTGGCAGGGCAGGGACATGACATGTGTGGAACAGCACCCTTCAGAGGCAGTCTGCCCGTAACACAACTGGCATTTTGCTTCTACTCTGACAAGGCTGAGCCAGAGAGCAGAGTTTGCGTCTCCACCCTCTCTGGGTCTGTGAAGTGCCATTAGAGTGATGGATTTACACACACACACACACACACACACACACACACACACACACACACACACAATCCATCAAAGGGTAAGGTGGAGGGTGGCAACACATTTTAAAATAAAGGTGATAATTTTAACACAGCAAGCTTTAAAAAGAAATCATAAAGGCAAAGGGATGACACACAGAAACTGAACTTGAATCTTCAAAGCTGTGAAACAGCAGCACCCGTCACTTTGAATTGTGCCATCCACCCTTTAGGAATTCTTTTATTATGTGTGACATTAACAAACTGTGCCATCTCTCCATTGGAAATGCTATTCTTATGAGAAATATAAATTTCCCACTAGGGACAAATAAAGTACAGTCTAAAGTCGTGTGAAAAAGTAACTACAGCCGTGGCCAAAAGTTTTGAGAATGACCCAAGTGTTGGTCTTCAAGTCTGCTGCTTCAGTGTTTTTAGATCTTTGTGTCAGATATTTCTATGGTGTACTGCAGTAGAATTACAAACATTTCAGAAGTTTCAGAGGCTTTTATTGACAATGACATGAAGTTTATGTTAAGAGTCAATATTTGCAACAGGGCTGTGGAGTCGGAGTCAAAGTCGAGGAGTCAGAGACAATTTTGGGTACCTGGAGTCGGAGTCGGCAAAAATGTACCGACTCCAACTCCTAATAAATTTAAATTGTAATGGAAAAAAAAATACAGCAAGTTCAAATGTCCCATCACAAACAACAGTCATAATTAACTACTTCTCTGATGTAAAAATAAGCCCAGTGCATAGTTGTGTTACTACTAGTGTGAAGTTCAGCTGAGCTATTGTACAACCTGACATTCACATATTGTAATCTGGATTATGGTACATTACAAAAAGTGTTATTTTATTTCAGATATACAGTTAGGTCCATAAATATTTGGACAGGGATAACTTTTTTCTAATTTTGGTTCTGTACATTACCACAATGAATTTTAAATGAAACAACTCAGTTGCAGTTGAAGTGCAGACTTTCAGCTTTAATTCAGTGGGGTGAACAAAACAATTGCAGAAAAATGTGAGGCAACTAAAGCATTTTTTGAACACAATCCCTTCATTTCAGGGGCTCAAAAGTAATTGGACAATTGACTCAAAGGCTATTTCATGGGCAGGTGTGGTCAAGTCCGTCGTTATTTCATTATCAATTAAGCAGATAAAAGGCCTGGAGTTGATTTGAGGTGTGGTGCTTGCATGTGGAAGATTTTGCTGTGAACAGACAACATGCGGTCAAAGGAGCTCTCCATGCAGGTGAAAGAAGCCATCCTTAATCTGCGAAAACAGAAAAAACCCATCCGAGAAATTGCTCCAATATTACGAGTGGAAAAATCTACAGTTTGGTACATCCTGAGAAAGAAAGCAAGCACTAGTGAACTGAGCAACGCAAAAAGACCTGGACGTCCGCAGAAGACAACAGTGGTGGATGATCGCAGAATCATTTCCATGGTGAAGAGAAACCCCTTCACAACGGCCAACCAAGTGAACAACACTCTCCAGGGGGTAGGCGGGCGTATCGATATCCAAGTCTACCATAAAGAGAAGACTGCATGAAAGTAAATACAGAGGGTGCACTGCAAGGTGCAAGCCACTCATAAGCCTCAAGAATAGAAAGGCTAGATTGGACTTTGCTAAAGAACATCTAAAAAAGCCAGCACAGTTCTGGAAAAACATTCTTTGGACAGATGAAACCAAGATCAACCTCTAGCAGAATGATGGCAAGAAAAAAGTATGGAGAAGGCGTGGAACAGCTCATTATCCAAAGCACAGCACATCATCTGTAAAACACGGTGGAGGGAGGCAGTGTGATGGCTGCCAGTGGCACTGGGACACTCGTGTTTATTGATGATGTGACACAGGACAGAAGCAGCCGAATGAATTCTGAGGTGTTCAGAGACATGCTGTCTGCTCAAATCCAGCTAAATACAGCAGTCAAATTGATTGGGCGCCGTTTCATGATACAGATGGACAATGACCTGAAACATACATCCAAAGCAACCCAGGAGTTTATTAAAGCAAAGAAGTGGAAAATTCTTGAATGGCCAAGTCAGTCACCTGATCTTAACCCAATTGAGCAGGCATTTCACTTGTTGAAGACTAAACTTCAGACAGAAAGGCCCACAAACAAACAGCAACTGAAAGCCGCTGCAGTAAAGGCCTGGCAGAGCATTAAAAAGGAGGAAACCCAACATCTGGTGATGTCCAGGAGTTCAAGACTTCAGGCTGTCATTGCCAGCAAAGGGTTTTCAACCAAGTATTAGAAATGAACATTTTATTTCCAATTATTTAATTTGTCCAATTACTTTTGAGCCCCTGAAATGAAGGGATTGTGTTAACAAAATGCTTTAGTTGCCTCACATTTTTATGCAATTGTTTTGTTCACCCCACTGAATTAAAGCTGAAAGTCTGCACTTCAACTGCATCGGAGTTGTTTCATTTAAAATTTATTGTGGTAATGTACAGAACCAAAATGAGAAAAAAGTTGTCTCTGTCCAAATATTTATGGACCTAACTGTAATGTGTTTAACAAGTTCATTTGAGTGTAAGCAAATGTAATCATGTAGGTGGAGGTGTGTGCGATGGCCTGATGTGTGTTCAGGGGTTCTTGTCGTTTGTTTAAAATGGCCAATATGGTAGAGAGTCAGCTTCCTAGTCAGTAGTTCTGTAGTTAAATGACATTTATGTTGCCTTCCTTCAACCAACATGGAAAATACATTAGCATATTAAATACAGAGGAGTCGGAATTGGAGTCGGAGTTGAAGGATTTATCTACCGACTCAGCAGCCCTGATTTGCAGTGTTGGCCCTTCTTTCTTTATCAAGACCTCTGCAATTCACCCTGGCAGGCGGTCACGGAATCCAACGGGACTTTGCCAGCGTACTATAGTTATGCCCTGTGGGAATCCATAGTAGTACCGTAAACCAGGAGAGCTGGCACTTAGAAGTTTGGGGAGATAATACCCTGACTAAAATTGTCTTCTCCTTTCCTTCCATGCTATTGGCACCCCGGTTGGGCAAGGATGCCAGAACAGCCCTGACAATACCAGTCCCCGCATGGCATCTCTCACAAATATTTAACGTGAGAGTACTTTTACATGCTGGCTGGTTAAACACACACACGGTGTGATTCGTGTTTAGGGAATCAATGCAATCAGAGATTTATGGCTATCAAGATGAAAGCAGTGTGTAGTGCAACACCAGGGAGGATTTCGGAGGCATCTGTTATTTGTTTAGGAACCATTTTGGTGGCGATACTAAGTCAAAGTATTAGTACTGATCCAACACTAGCAAACATTTAACAGAACATCCTTATCGGTCAGCTACATTTGTAATAACAGAATGTTAGTCAGCTTATTAGTTAGGAAGAAGAAGAACTCTTAGAAATGACTGCAAGCAGATAAATACAACGGCATACAGATTTCAAATCATATAACCGTATGTTTAAACGTATAACACACACAATCTTAAACAAAAGTAACAATATGTAAGCCTGAAACATCACAGTTAAGAGCTTTTTCTTTTTTTGTGTGTATTATCAATTTTTCTGCTTATTTTTGTTTTGAATTTCACTAAAAACTGTAAATGTCAGACTCATTGCCCGAATCTTTCTATAAAGCAGAAAGCTGCAGAATTTTTGAAACTCCAGACCAACACAACTATGGGTATATATGTCATGTCATTTTGTAACCCAATTAACTGATGTCGACTTTCAGGGGTAGAGGACGGTAATCGGCTGTAAAATGCGAAAAAAACTCACCCTTACATTTTAGTTCGATTCTCTTTGCTAGAAGGAAAGTTACACAGCTTTGTTGATTTAACCTCGATTCCCTACACGTGTGTCAGTAGCAAAGAGCAAACAACCTCTAAAATGGCATCGACATCTGGCGAGAGACCAAAGTGAATGTACAAAGCAAAACACTCCACTGACGTTTTACATAATTTCATTAAATAGGAGTCTGACTTGTCGGACTCCGGGTTTGATGCAAATGATCCGGAGATGGATATCAAAAGTGAAAGTGAGGTACCAGCATCATCTGATCGGTCCCCCAGCTGATCGTGGCGCTGAACACTTCGTGTTTGCCTGGGAGGTCAGCCACCTATGATGACAAGAGGTACAAACCAAATTGCGTCACATTTCAACCGCCATCGCCGCCCACCTGCTGTGTGAAGACAGCCAAGCAGCCGCCTCACTGTGAATTCCTGCTGATCATCTCTCTGCCAGAGATGCCGAACATACGGCAACAGCAGCCACAGCACATAGCAACAGACGTTTTATGTTGATTTATGTGTGAAACCATTGCTATGTGTGCAATTCAGAAAACTGAGTTTTTTGGAAAAATTATTCAGTGCTCAAACTGTTAATTCATATCAGCGTTGCGGGGTATGCCGGAGGCTATCCCAGCTAGCACAGGGCACAAGGAAGGAGCAAACACTGGACACGGTGCTGGTCCATCGCAGGGGTATACAGTCATATGAAAAAGTTTGGGAACCCCTCTGAGCCTGCAGAATAATTGACTCTCCTTTCAACAATAAAGATAACAGTGTTATGTCTTTCATTTCCTAGGAGTACTGCGGTGTTTTCCGAACAAAGATTTTTAGTGACGCAGTATTTAGTTGTATGAACTTAAATCAAATGTGAAAAACTGGCTGTGCACAAATGTGGGTCCCCTTGTCATGTTGCTGATTTGAATGGCTGTCACTGCTCAATGCTGATTACTTATAACACCAAATTGGTGTGATGAGCTCATTAAGCCTTCATAGACAGGTGTGTCCAATCATGAGCTATAAAGGTATTTAAGGTGGTCAATTACAAGTTGTGCTTCCTTCCCTTTGACTCTCCTCTGAAGAGTGACAGCATGGGATCCTCAAAGCAACTCTCCAAAGATCTGAAAACAAAGATTGTTGAGTCTCCTGGTTTAAGGGACGGCTACAAAAAGCCATCTCAGAGGTTTAAACTGTCAGTTTCAACTGTAAGGACTGGAATCAGGAAATAGAAGGCCACAGGCACAGTTGCTGTTAAACCCAGCAGGTCTGGCAGGCCAAGAAAAATACAGGAGCGGCGTATGAGCAGGATTGTGAGAATGGTTACAGACAACCCACAGATCATCTCCAAAGACCTGCAAGAACATCTTGCTGCAGATGGTGTATCTGTACATCGTTCTACAATTCAGTGCAATTTGCACAAAGAACATCTGTATGGCAGGGTGATGAGAAAGAAGCCCTTTCTGCACTCACACCACAAACAGAGTCGCTTGTTGTATGCCAATGTTCATTTAGACAAGCCAGATTCATTTTGGAACAAAGTGCTTTGGATTGATGAGACAAAAATGGAGTTATTTGGTCAGAACAAAAAGAGCTTTGCATGGCGGAAGAAGAACACCGCATTCCAAGAAAAACACCTGCTACCTACTGTCAAATTTGGTGGAGGTTCCATCATGCTGTGGGGCTGTGTGGCTAGTTCAGGGACTGGGGCCCTTGTTAAAGTCGAGGGTCGCATGAATTGAACCCAATATCAACAAATTCTTCAGGATAATGTTCAAGCATCAGTCACAAAGTTGAAGTTACGCAGGAGTTAGATATTCCAACAAGACAATGACCCAAAACACAGTTCGAAATCTACAAAGGCATTCATGCAGAGGGAGAAGTACGATGTTCTGGAATGACCGTCACAGTCCCCTGACTTGAATATCAGCGAAAGTCTATGGGATGATTTGGAGCAGGCTGTCCGTGCTCGGCAGCCATCGAATTTAACTGAACTGGAGAGATTTTGTATGAAGAATGGTCAGAAATACCTCCATCCAGAATCCAGACACTCATCAAAGGCTATAGGAGGACAGCGTCTAGAGGCTGTTAGATTAGCAAAAGGAGGCTCAACTAAGTATTGATGTCATATCTCTATTGCGGTGCCCACATTTATATACCTGTCTAATTTTGTTATGATGAATATTGCATATTTTCTGTTAATCCAATAAATTTAATGTCACTGCTGAAATACTACTGTTTCCATAAGGCATGTCAGATATTAAAAGGAAGTTCAGCCAATGAGAAACAAAAATCCAAAGAATTAGAGAGGGGTTCCCAAACTTTTTCATATGACTGTATACGTCAAAAGTATATACAGTGGCCTTCATAATGTTTGGGACAAAGACACATTTCAGCTTGATTTCTTCCTCTGCTCCGCAGTTTAAAATTACAAACCAGACAATTCAGACACTGTGATTAAAGTGCACGTTGCAGACTTTCATTTAAGGGGTTTTGCAGACATTTTGGTCACATGACACTTTTTCTACACTGCCTCCCATTTCAGGGCACCATAATATTTGGGACAATCAGCGTGATAGGTGTTAGGGATTTCTCAAGTGTGTTTCACGGCTTCCTAAGATACCTCGGCTTGCTTGTACCCCTTTGGAGTCTGTAGTTGCCATTGTTCAACATGAGGACAAGATCTGTGCCAATGAAAGTCAAAGAAGCCATTATGAGGCTGAAAAAACAAGAATAAAAGCATTTGAGACATCAGTAAAATGTTGGGAGTAATTAAATCAAATGTTTGAAATATCATGAAGGAGAAAGAACGTGCTGGTGAGCTCCGTAATCACAAAGGGACTGGTAGGCCAAGGAAGACCTCCAGTGCGGATGACAGGAGAACCCTCACTATGATCAAGAAAAAGCCCCCAACGTCTTCATGAGGCAAATGTGGACAATGTCAGAGATGACTATCTGCAGATGAACACAAATATAAAGACCACACTACAA
Source organism: Erpetoichthys calabaricus (assembly GCF_900747795.2). Lineage (NCBI taxonomy): Eukaryota > Metazoa > Chordata > Cladistia > Polypteriformes > Polypteridae > Erpetoichthys > Erpetoichthys calabaricus. Next base: position 238,558,152 of record NC_041398.2, read on the forward strand.
GATACAAACCACTAGTTAGCCACAAAAACAGTATTCCCAGATTAAAGCTGGTGAAAACGAACTTCAAAAAGACTGCAGAATTCTGGAAAAAGGTCATGTGGACAAATGAGACAAAGATGAACGTGCATCAGAGTGATGGCAAGAGCACAGTGTGGAGACAAACAGGAACGTCAAGTTCCAAAGTGGAGTACAGTAATCCCTCACTTATCGCGGGAGATAGGTTGCAAGGCCGACCGCGATAACTGAATTTCCGCGAAGTAGGGACACCATATTTATTTAATTATTTAACGTGTATTTGGACGTTTTTTAAACCCTCCATTTATTGTTTACAACCCACCCTTTACTCTATTAATAACAGGGACAACTGCTAAGCAATATGAAATCGGTAGATACGTTTACACTTACCGTATAGCGAAGTACACGTAGCTATATATGATGCGATGATGGTGATGAATATGCTGCGCAGTAAAAATGATGACGATGAAGGTGATGATGACTTTTACTGCGCAGCCGATGACTGTATTTTACGTCTCTTCAGACGGAAAAGCCATTTCCTGGGTCACCTCCTCCTCGGTTTCCGAAGGTGTATCCGTAGTAGTAGTAGTAGTAGTAGGAACTGGCTCTTTTTTGCGAGGCTGCAAAAACATTGTGATCGGCAGTTGCTGCCGCGGCTTCTTTTTCAGGTCGAAGAGCAGCTTGTAGGCAGTCAAAGCACCAATCACAGGCCCGATTACAAAGCTGGAAGCTGTGATTTGTGGTCTCCCTCCCATGTAACAAATCACAGCCCGTGTTACAACGCACTTAGTCACTGAACTTGTTTTGCTGTTCTTAGACTAGGAAATACTACTACTATATTTAAAAACCCGCGAAATTGTGAATCCGCGAAAAGTGAACCGCGAAGTAGCGAGGGATTACTGTACCTCATCTATTAAACATGGCGGTGCTGGAGGTGTTATGGCTTGGGCATGTATGGCTGGCACAGGTCCTGGCACACTTCTCCTTCATTGATGATGGAACTGCTGATGGCAGCAGCACATTCTGAGGTGTGTAGAAACATCTGATCTGCTCATGTTACAGTAAAAGTCTCCAAATTCATTGATTGGCGCTTCATTCCACAAAAAGAGAATAACCCCAAACATACTGCTCAGGCAACACAGGAATTTTACAAAGCTAAAAAATGGAAAATTCACGAATGGCCAAGCTAGTCACCCGATTTATATCCAATTGAGCAGGCCCTACACATGCTGAAGAGAAAACTTAAGGAGACAAGCCCCCCCAAAGCAAGCAGGACCTGAAGATGGCTGCATTAGAGGGCTTGGCAGAGCATCGCCAGAGAAGAACCTCAGCACCTGGTGATGTCTGTGAAGCGCAGCCTTCAAACAGTCAATACATGTAAGGGAGATGTGACAAAGTGCTAAATATGATGACTGCTTTAACAGACCTGCCATTAACTGTGTCCCTTGTGTCATGTGACCAAAATGTATGCAAATCCCCTCAAATGAAAGTCTGCAATGTGCACTTTAATCACAACGTCTGAACTGTTTGATTTTGTGAGAAGTCAAGCAAAATGACCCCTTTTATTGGCTAACTAAAAAGATTACAATATGCCAGCTTTCGAGGCAACTCAGGCCCATTCTTCAGGCGAGATGTAATACAGAAACTGGAGTTCCCTATGTTTATATACACACTAGGACAAGTCTAAGTGAGACATCTTAAATGTAAAAAATTAATAGACCTCATCAGGCTAATATTCATTTAACAAGAGAGAAAAACAATGTCTGGTCAAGATCTTTGGACAAGATAACTGTCCAACAAAGTCTTTTGAAGTTTCTGATGATGTAATTTTAAATTGTGGAGCAGAGGAGTAAATCAAGGAAAAAATGGGTCTTATCCTAAACCTTATGGAGGGCACTGTATTTACTATGTGTATGCATAAACATCTCTTCTAAAAAAAAAAATAAAAATATGAACGTGTTTATAATGTTACACTACCATCAAGAAGCCTGACTTCTCCTCACACAAATACGCATATGACTTGCCAAGTTAGTCAGTCACGATTTCATGCTGTGATTCTGCTTTCAGGGGATAATCCATTTCAACAAGCACTCAGTATCAGCAATCAACACCCCACTGGCCAAAAAGAGCTTCTCCACAGCAATGACAATCAATAAATCTTTTCTTCAAAAGAGCACAAATTAAAATACTACATAAGCGTCTCATTTTTATAAAAGACACAAAGCAAAGTCCCAGGTTCTGAAAATCGCTTCTATCTTCATGTTGTGTTGATAATGGAAAAAAACAAAAAGAATTAGTTGGCACTTTACTGAAGAGCTAAACAGAAAGGAACGCCATGTAGAGGCACAAAAAGCAGAGTTAATCGCTCAGTGCAAGGGTTTCAATGCTTAGGATTTTGACCTTTGGTGAAAATTTAGCACATTATTTTTCATTTGGACAAATACAGTAATTCATTCAGTTACTATTTTTTATAATTATCTTCTGACATTGTGATTCAGACTACGAATGCCATGAATATATAATCTGATTGTATGGGTGGTTACGTACCAGGTAACGCTTGTGGTTGGTCAGCAAGTCGGCTAACATCCGCCACGGTGCCCTGATGAGCCCAGAATTAGGGCGAAATACGTGTCGCGTAGTCTTTGCATTATTTGGCAGTAAAACTATTTCTATAATAATCTTCATTTGGATCTTGATCTTTGTTTGTCCGTGAATGAATTAGAAGAAGCAGCACTAGATGGCAGTAGAGAGACAGCTGAAACATAGGCATTGCATTAAGAATCTCCTCCAGGCTTATACTACTGAAGACTGTAGTACTCCAGTCACACCTCAAAACACAGACATTCAAACTAAACAAATTGTTGTGCTTTAAATTAACTAATCTTTATATATAATCTTCATTTGGATCTTGATCTTTGTTTGTCCGCGAATTCCACGCGTGCGTAGACCACCTTCCAGTTTAGTACGTTGTTGTTACTCACGGATGTCAACAATGTGCCGGAATAACGAAAGGTGTGGTGGACAGTGTTACGCTGGTTAGCTCCTGAGGCCTGGTTAGAGAATGAGATTGCCGAAGATAAAAGGTACGTGCCTACATAACATATGAATGAAAGAAAGACAGTGGGTAAAATGAATGACAACGTAACATCACGTTCCGGAAATTATTATTGTTACGTTGTAGCCGGCGAGTGCTGCGCGTCTCACAGTTGTACCCTGGCTTGCTCACATGTCAGTGAAGTGATCCATATTTATGCTTTAAAGAGCCTGGATACCTATGCGAGATTGGTTGAGAAGAGATCGTGAGAGGAAACGACAGCGTCGTGAAAACGAGACGGACTGAACGGAGAGAAGCAGAAATGCTCCTACACCACCACATAATTACTGTTCGAACAGTGATTCCGAGTAGGCCGTTCCTATCGAATCAGTGTCCAACGGTTTTCTTTTGTAATTTTGTTTCCCAAATAAAAAAATCATAATGCTGTGTGACGAAGGGCCCAGTTCACGACTGGCAGCCGCGTTTAAACAGGGAGCCCTTCACAGACAACTTTAACGTACGCAACGTAGTTGGGCGCACATGGCTAGTATATTATATATGTCACAGGTGGCTGGGGGTGGTACCCAGCCGGGATGCCCCGGAGGACTGGAGGAGGGCTTACACCTCCCCCAGACCACATGGGGGCGACCGCCCTGGTGGCTTTGGGGACCACAGGAACTGAGCTTGGAAGCTCAACCCTATAGGGGCCTGTGGTCACCACCAGGGGGTGCCCTAATGCCTTTGGAGTCCTGGCCCTCAGCATTTCTGCCACACCCAGAAGTACTGGGGGGGGGTGGGAGAAGACCAGGGACACCCGGAGTGCTTCCAGGTGCACAGCCAGGTACTTCCGCCACACTGGGGAGTGCTGGCGGAGGATTATCGGGAGGCACCTGGAGCACATCCGGGTGGGGATAAAAGGGGCCGCCTCCCTCCATTCGATGGCTGGAGTCGGGAGGAAGAGAGACAGAGCTCGGGAGGAGAGGAGTGGAGGCGGACCAGAGGAAGAGGCATTGACAAGAGGCCTGGACTTTGGGGGAGTTTTGGAAGTTGTGTATGCACCGTGTAAATATTAGTCATGTAAATAAACGTGTTGTGGGTGATTTAAACATGTCTGCTTGGCTGTGTCCGGGCTGTCTTCCACACTAATAGTGGTGGACAGTCGGGACGCCCCTTTAGTATATGTTCAGGGGGAGCAACCATGGACTGTGCAATACCTCCCCCTGGACGCTAGATGGCAACCCCCCTGGTTTGGAGCGGTACCTCGGTCTACTGCAGGGCTCCATGGGAATTGGAGTTGGGTGTAGCCCTGTTGGATCCCACAGGCGCCGCCAAGGGGTGCTGCAGCGGGGACTACTAAGCTCTTAAGGGGCAATGTTTTCGCCACACCCGGAAGTGCAGCCGGAACTTGGCAATCAACCACCTGGGGCACTTCCGGGTGCCGTATAAAAGAGTCGGGAGGAGGAGGACTACGCTTGCCGAGAGGAGTGGTGGTGAAGAGTGTGCTTTTCTGTGGGTTTGTTGGTGTGCTTTGGGACTGTGTTATACCTGAGGGACACGGGGAAGACGTGGACCCCAGGTGAAGAAAATCATTTTTGTTGATTTTAACGTGCCTCCGTTGTCAGTCTGTGTCGAGTCGGGCACATATATAGCACCCTTATCACAATATATACACACACACAGGGTGGCCCACATTTATTATATATATATGACGTAGGTCATCCGCCTGCACACAGACAGACGTGACACCAGATGTCCAAAACACACACGTTTATTTTCTTCCTTCTTCACAGCACCTCACAATGCCCTCCCAGCCAAACTCAGTCCCTTCTTTTCTCTCTCTCTCTCTCTCTCTCTTCTTCTCTTTCTGCCACCCTCACTCCGTACTCTTCCTCCCAACTCCGGCTCATCTAATTTTATAATACCCCGGATGTGCTCCAGGTGCTTCATGATGATCTTCTGACAGCACTTCCTGGAGTGGCAGAAGTGCCACATGAGCACCCAGAAGCACAGAAGTACAACACCCGGCCTACTTATGTGTTATATAAATAAATTATCTATTGTCTGCAGTACACCTAGCTGGCCTAATGGGGAGACTGCTAGGTACAGTACATTTAATTAGTTAAGATAAACCCAGTAGACCTACGTAGATTGAGCCACAGGGGGCTAATTCACGTTCATTGTATTTTTTAACTTTACTTCTCTGCTGCTTCTGTGTTAGAACAAAGGCAGCCCTTATCTGTTCTCATTCAGGCAGCGAATGTCCTGGCAGCTTTAAGGGGGCTTATTAGCAGCCTGACACTGATGGCCTCAATTTGACGCTTTCATGTAACTGACAAGCTGGAGGCTGTGTGCCAGCAGGAGGCTCCATACCCTCTAACAACTCAAACTGGCCAACTGGAGTGCGTGAACAGCAGGCTCGCACGGGGCATTTATTTTATTTGTGGGGTCAAAGGGTCTTAAAACTACCAAGTCATGAAGTTGAAGCAGAAATCTTTTAAGAGATACCTGGATGAGATATTTGGGACAGTTTAGCTGTTAGCTAAACAAACGAGTGACAAGTGGACTGAATGATCTCTCTCTCTGTTTGTCAAATTTCTTGTGTTCGTTTTAATTCCAAATAAAACAATAAATGTGTAATGGGGTTGAATACAGAACGACGATTAAAAAAACAAAAAAATTCTGTTTTGCAGGAAATTAAAAATAAAACTCAACTCTAATCGGTAATGGCCCACTTACACCTAAGTGTTTCAGCGTTAGAGCAGAAGACTCGTAACCTGCTTGTAAAGATATTTACCTTTGTTTTCAATGATGCTAAGCTTTTTAGCAGAGAGTGGCTTAGAAAACTCCTACCTGCAGCGGTTTTTGAGTGTTTGCAGCCCAACACTAGTTCTGCTAAAATGAATGGTGTGGTGTGTAAAATGTTAGATTAAAAAAAAAATAGCATTATGGAAGTCACTGCCTTTTGCTGGATGAGCCAGGAGAGAAGCAGCTCATCTCAAATAGAAAGAGACAGAAAAGTGTCATGGTGTACATGTGTGCTTCAGTCGTCGAGTGACAGCTGTTGACATTGAGATTAAGTACGTGTGCAGCTTGCAATCAAGTTGTACACATACAAATAGTTTTAATCAGGTTAGGGGTCACCCACGTAACACCTGGCTGCGGCAGATAGAGGGTCATTTCCGGAGGGTCTGACTGGACCACATGTCTGTCTGGGAGGTTGCCAACCAGGATCCCGAGCTGTTTCGACGTGTAGTGGGTGCGGCTCCCCAACTTGACTTGACACACACACACACACACACACACATATACATACTGATATACATATCTACTCTCTATACAGTATATAAAATCCCAACCCTAAAAGTGCAACAATTTTATGTGACTTATGTCACTTTTTTATCACTCTTTAAATTGGGCTTATTTTAAAACCTACATACGTATATACAGTATGTTTGGTATCATTCTTTTCAGAATTTATCAAACATTAATGTGCTGTTTTTAAATTATAAACTAAAATATCAAGAAAGTAGTGGTTTTTAGCTGAAGGTCAAGTTATGATGACCCATTGCATACCATTTTAGTTTTCATGTGATTTTTTTCCTGTTATTTAAAGTCATTTTTTTTTTTTTCATTTTTTTTTTTATCTATGAGAATGTCAGTTAAAATGAATGGATTGTTTATTTAGTCTCTTATAAATACTCATTGAGCACAGTGGACCTCAGTTTAATGGGAATACTCCAATCGGTAAGAGTAAATACTTTACTCTCCTTTCATGATTTTTACTTCATTAAATAATAATGAATTTTTCTTTTACATATTTATAAAATTTCGTGATTTTGGCCACAAGTGCAGTGGCATACCAGGCTGCAACTGGGGGTTGGGCTCCAAAGGCGCCAGGGGGCTTTACCCCCCTAGTATATAAAGAGGATGAAAGAGCACCGGAAGCACTATAAAGGAGGCAGCCTCACTCCGTTCAAAGAGCCAGAGTCGGGAGGAGAAAGAAAGAAAGAAAGAAAGAAAGAAAGAAAGAAAGAAAGAAAGAAAGAAAGAAAGAAAGAAAGAAAGAAAGAAAGAAAGAAAGAAAGAAAGAAAGAAAGAAAGAAAGAAAGAAAGAAAGAAAGAAAGAAAGAAAGAAAGAAAGAAAGAAAGAAAGAAAGAAAGAAAGAAAGAAAGAAAGAAAGAAAGAAAGAAAGAAAGAAAGAAAGGCACTATATGATAGAGAGATAGAGTGAAAGGCACTATATGATAGAGAGATAGAGTGAAAGGCACTATATGATAGAGAGATAGAGTGAAAGGCACTATATGATAGAGAGATAGAGAGATAGATAGATAGAGAGATAGAGAGATAGAGAGATAGAGAGATAGATAGATAGATAGATAGATAGATAGATAGATAGATAGATAGATAGATAGATAGATAGATAGATCTTGGTACTGTTTATTGTGTTCTGATGTGGGGAGTATGAAATAGAGCTGCCCCACAAAGAAGCCTATCTGTGTCTGAGTTTGGGGAGCTGTATGACCCCCCCCCCACATTCCACAGTGGCTGACAAAATAAGGCAGGAAAATGGAAAAAGTGTGAATAAGGCCTAACAGCAATATGACACTTACGGCACTCATCACTGAATTTTGTCCTCTGTTTACTGTTAACTCTGTTCTTGCTAATCAGTTTTTATAGTTTGCTTTGTTATGTTGCCTTGAACAAATATTTCTGCTATAGAAATAATGATGCTAATGAAGATTATTTATCATCATCATCAAGTTTAATGCGAAATCCAACCATGGTGTACATCAAGGATGCTGCTGAAAAGCAAAGTCTCACATATCCTACCAGGGTCTAATCATAAATACTTGACATGGTTCACATCCAGTCACTTGAGATTGAGGCAACGGCTTTCATTGGATAGAACTGCAATTCAAAAGTGAAAAAGTGAATACCAGAACAGACCGGGAACAATCAGCCACACAGCTCAACTCCAAGATAAGCTGAACACCTACTGGAGAAGCGACTCTCAAGAGAGAAAACACATCTGGGGACAACCCGTTAAAGTGTGTAGTGGATAGTGGCAAAATCCTGCATTGCAAAGGCACCTTCTTAAAAAAATTAAAAAAAACATCTAAAAAACTAGACAGATAGATAGATATAGATAGATATAGATAGATAGATATAGATATAGATATAGATAGATAGATATAGATAGAGAGGCATTGTATAAAAGACAGAGACAGACAATCGGTTGCTAATCGGTAGATAGATAGATACCCACCTCCAGCTCCTCCAGTCCGTGTGTTTTAAACCACTGCTGGGGTTTCAGGGAGAGAGCAACAGATACTGAACAAAAGATTTGACGCTGAAACAAAATAAAAAAGCTAAAACTGCTGTCATCCATTCAGGAGCTCAGTAACACAAGGGAACTGAAGCTTAATAATTCATTTGCACGTTGTAATGAGCCCTGCGACAGAGGAGACAGATAGACACGTAGACCACCGTAGCTACTGGGCTCCACACACTTCAGAAGTGGCTCCGTCTGCTACAATATCATACTGTCCTTTTTGACTACTGCATCACTATATGACATAACAACAGCACATAGAGCTTAAATAAGCATTGTGGTCTGTGGATATAAGACGTGTTAAAACGCTGCAGCTATTTTGTTCGGCATGTTTGCATTTCAAATTAGTCATGTTAAATTTCTTTAGTTACTCATAAAGACATGCAGTCAGAAGGTGTGCGTTATGCGGCCTCGTCTGTGCATCTGCTGGTGTCGTCAGGCAGATATATTCTGATTCAGGTGTGTGGAGTACTGGAATCTGCATCTCCTATGGCTCGTCGTTATCAGCTCTCTTAACAGCAGTTCTTTTGTTGGATTATAATACTCAATTCATATTTCGCAGTTCATATTTTCATGAATATGGCTGCTGATTCTTTCAAGCTTACATCGACCCCCACACTTTTATCATAACGCTGAACAACAGCGAGCGCACACAGCACCTGCAATAACACGTCATTCATGTTGACCACTCGTCCATTGATGCCATCGAATGCCAATGTATAATCTGATTCTACAGGAAGGTTTTTCCCTTATGTTTATTTTTATAATGTGCTCTCTGAACATGGCATAAACATTTATATGTCTAATTGGGGTCTTTTTAGAGGCTTTTTGACTGTAGATGGTTCATCATAATCAGAAGCTTGCTGTCCGTCGGCCCAGGCTAACAGCTGCAGTTTAAAATCACCGCCCCTACTTTGAGCTCCGCCTTCACAAGGCATTGGATTGGTTTAGAAATGTGACACTCAGTGAGCCATTTAATTGATCCCGCCCACTTTTAAGCAAAATTCAGTCATGGTTTGTCTCCAGATGTACAGATATATATTATACATCTGGCATCTGCGAGACAACCTATTGGCAATTGTTTTGTAGTTAGAAGAGTCATGGAAGAACTAACCTCTTTGAAGTGCCAAGGCTGACCAGCAGTATGGTGATACAACACCTGTTACAGACCGTGTCCAACATGTGGCCATCCTACTCCAGAGTGTATATGCACGTCTGTTAAACACAGGGTCCATATTCAAGAACCAAAACTACTGCCATAAACAAAAATAAATGGAAGAAATAAAAACAAAAGTGCTGCTTCAGATCTCTGCCCACTCCGTAAAGATCCTATGATTTGCTCTGGCAAGTCTGCTGAATGAACAGAATATTCATGCAGCACTGCAGCTTCTGTAATGTGATCTCTCAAAGCAGAAAATGAGATGAGCTGGCAGAGTCGAGAGTGGCTTTGATTGACTCCGTCAATCTGAATCTCGTCTTGATTACTTTTTCATTTAAATAAATTAAGAGACCTGCCGGATACATGCATGCAATTGATGAACTGCTGACACAGGGTGAGGCAACTCAGAAGATCACCCTCAGTGGGACAGCTCTAAAATTATGATGGCCAGCTTCACTGCCCGCATAATTGGCACCCTGTAATGTTACTGAGACTTGGTGCTGCTCGCTTATCCTTCATGTACCCTCCATCCAAATAATGAACGATGTGGCTTGGATTTTAGACAGCTGCATAAAAGTTGGCTTACACTGCTGCAACAGTTTCCTAGATAGATAGATAGATAGAGTGCATCCGGAAAGTATTCCCAGCGCATCACTTTTTCCACATTTTGTTATGTTACAGCCTTATTCCAAAATGGATTAAATTCATTTTTTTCCTCAGAATTCTATACACAACACCCCATAATGACAACATGAAAAAAGTTTATTTGAGGTTTTTGCAAATTTATTACAAATAAAAAAAAATTGAGAAAGCACATGTACATAAGTATTCACAGCCTTTGCTGTGAAGCTCGAAATTGAGCTCAGGTGCATCCTGTTTCCCCTGATCATCCTTGAGATGTTTCTGCAGCTTCAGTGGAGTCCACCTGTGGTAAATTCAGTTGACTGGACATGATTTGGAAAGGCACACACCTGTCTATATAAGGTCCCACAGTTGACAGTTCATGTCAGAGCACAAACCAAGCATGAAGTCAAAGGAATTGTCTCGAGGCACAAATCTGGGGAAGGTTACAGAAAAATTTCTGCTGCTTTGAAGGTCCCAATGAGCACAGTGGGCTCCATCATCCGTAAGTGGAAGAAGTTCGAAACCACCAGGTCTCTTCCTAGAGCTGGCCGGCCATCTAAACTGAGCGATCGGGGGAGAAGGGCCTTAGTCAGGGAGGTGACCAAGAACCGAATGGTCACGCTTTCAGAGCTCCAGAGGTCCTCTGTGGAGAGAGGAGAACCTTACAGAAGGACAACCATCTCTGCAGCAATCCACCAATCAGGCCTGTATGGTAGAGTGGCCAGACAGAAGCCACTCCTTAGTAAAAGGCACATGGCGGCCCACCTGGAGTTTGCCAAATGGCACCTGAAGGACTCTCAGACCATGAGAAAGAAAATTCTCTGGTCTGATGAGACAAAGATTGAACTCTTTGGTGTGAATGCAAGGCGTCACGTTTGGAGGAAACCAGGCACCGCTCATCACCAGGCCAATACCATCCCTACAGTGAAGCATGGTGGTGGCAGCATCATGCTGTGGGGATGTTTCTCAGCAGCAGGAACTGGGAGACTAGTCAGGAGAAAGGGAAAGATGACTGCAGCAATGTACAGAGACATCCTGGATGAAAACCTGCTCCAGAGCGCTCTTGACCTCAGACTGGGGCGACGGTTCATCTTTCAGCAGGACAACGACCATAAGCACACAGCCAAGATATCAAAGGAGTGGCTTCAGGACAACTCTGTGAATGTCCTTGAGTGGCCCAGACAGAGCCCAGACTTGAATCCGATTGAACATCTCTGGAGAGATCTTAAAATGGCTGTGCACCGACGCTTCCCATCCAACCTGATGGAGCTTGAGAGGTGCTGCAAAGAGGAATGGGCGAAACTGGCCAAGGATAGGTGTGCCAAGCTTGTGGAATCATATTCAAAAAGACTTGAGGCTGTAATTGCTGCTAAAGGGGCATCGACAAAGTATTGAGCAAAGGCTGTGAATACTTATGTCCATGGGATTTCTCAGTTTTTTTATATTTAATAAATCTGCAAAAACCTCAAGTAAACTTTTTTCACGTTGTCATTATGGGGTGTTGTGTGTAGAATTCTGAGGAAAAAAATGAATTTAATCCATTTTGGAATAAGGCTGTAACATAACAAAATGTGGAAAAAGTGATGCGCTGTGAATACTTTCTGGATGCACTGTATATAGACAGACAGACAGATAGATAGAAGGCACTATATAATAGATATAGATAGATATGAAAGGCACTGTATAATAGATATAGGTAGATTTTTTTAAATATTACATTAAGTGCAATACGATCCATTTGAGAGCCAAGCAATGAAATGGCTCAATGAATGGAAACAATTACATTTTATTGGGTTTCTTGAATGCAAACATACCATACAAGGTTAATTAATTTAAGGTAATAATCAGCTCTTTTTGGTATTTCAAATCAATACTCCATTCCTAATTCACGAATGCGTGTATCCGGCTCAGAATTAGCTGCCCTTCTCCTATACTTCTGCTCCTCTGTTTCTCTCTCACACAATGATGACCATCAGATTTAAGTGTAAGCTAATGGGCTTTTTTCCCCACACTTCCTGTTTGTTTCCTCTCCCGGAAGTGTCTTCTAGTGTGTAAAGCGTGCTCCACTTACACAATAACAATGGAAGAGGCATGTAACAGAAGGACAAAATACAAGAACGTCCATGAGCAACTTTTTGCAGAGACAATGGATCAATGCTATAAAGAGAGAGACAAAGTTCTGACATAACAAATGTGCAACCAGAACTGCCAACTATGCTATAGCAAGTAATTCAAGCTTTGGTTACCCCTTGTCTGTTTTTATGGAATCAATTTTGACTGTCTGGAATCACTGGCTTCAGCATTTGTTAGGGTAAATGCTGACTTGAACCTAATAAACGGATGTCAGTGATCAAAGGCAGGCCCAGCTGTACTCCTGATGTTACACATCACAGCTGAGCAAACCAGCCAATTTCCGCCTGTGGTATCTCCCTGCCTGACAGCCAGTAATGAATTCCTTGTAATATGCTCAGTTTAAACTGACACTGCAAATCTGCCAGAGTAAATGCTCAAAAGTAGCAAAACACATAGAAGAGAATTTCTGGTACTTTTACCCTAACCAAAGGTTTGATAATAGAAGGGTTACTTATTATTATCCATCTCTATTTTAATAAAAGGTAAAGTACCACTTCCGGTTAGTGAAAATAGCCCAAACGTTGACAGAAATCTACGTTTTATACCTAATACTTGTATGCAAAACTTGGTTGACCTAAGTGAAAGCGTACTCAAGTTATCGTGTTTACACACACACACACACACACACAGACATAATTCCAAAAATGGTATTTTCGGACACAGGGAGGTCTAAAATGTCGAGATTCATGAAACTCTTGACATCGAATCTTTTGGACGATTACCATACTTTCCCTATACTTCATATAAGAGAAAGTAAAAATCTCCTATAGACAGCAGTGTGGTAAAAATTAATTTAACTTTACCATCACGCTACATGATTCTAAATTGGCAACCATGTCAGCACGATTCCATGACTAAGTACCATGACAGATTACACGGATCACAACTTCTCCACACGGTTTCCTATTGTGCTCCTCAGTGTTTTTGTGTCACAACAACATTTATTTATATAGCACATTTTCATACAAAAAGTATACAAAAAGAGAGGATATGCGGCTTTGTTCATAAAAGCACTCAGTTTTGTTTTAATTCTCTCCTTTGCTACGACCTCCAGGGGGTCCAGAGTGTGTCCCATAACTGATCCAGCCCTTTTAACTAGCTTGGGAAATTTGGATAGGAATATAAGTAACCACCTGGTTACATTTCTAAATGATACAAAGAGACGTGGACTGCAAGATAATCAGGAACTGGTTGAGTCGTTGGTTGGGCAGATTTGTGGCAGATTAAATTTAATATCAGAAAATGTAAGATATTACACGAAGGAAGTAAAAATGTGAAATTTGAATACACAATGGGAGTTCTAAAAATTGAGAGTACACCTTATGAGAAGGATTTAGGAGTCATAGTGGACTCTAAGCTATCAACTTTCTAACAGTGTTCAGAAGCCATTAAGAAGGCTAACAGAATGTCAGGTTATATAGCGCCTTGATGTGTGGTGTACAAGTCACAGGAGGTTCTGCTCAAGCTTTATCCTTAAATCCTGTGTGCAGCTTTGGTGTCCAGGCTACAAAAAGGACATAGCAGCACTAGAGAAGGTCCAGAGAAGAGCAACTCGGCTGATTCAGGGCTACAGGGTTGAATTCTGAGGAAAGATTAAAAGAGCTGAGCCTTTACAGTTTAAGGAAAAGAAGATTAAGAGGAGACCTGAGTGAAGAGTTTAAAATTACGTAGGGAATTAGTCCAGTGGATCGAGACGGTGACTTCAAAATGAGTCCATCAAGAACACGGGGACACAGTTAGAAACTTGTTAAGGGTAAATTTCACACAAACATGAGGAAGTTTTCCCTTCTCACAGAGAACCTCAGACACATGGAGTAAGTGACCAAGTAGTGTGGCAGACAGGAGGACTTTAGGGATTTTCAAAACCGTTTTTTTTTTTTTTTTTTTTTTTTTTTGAAGATTTAAATGACTAGGACTGGTGAGCTTTGTTGGGCTGAATGGCCTGATCCTGTCTAGATTGTTCTAATGTTCTAACCGAGGCCCGCAGTCTTTGGAAACTTCACAGCTAGTAAAAGATAAATTAGGTTGAAGACCCTGTAAAGCAGACCACCTTCAATACTGATTAACATTAACAAATTGTAACAAACTATGTTAATAAAATGGACATGCTAAACTCCACAGCACTGCAATGTTACAATGATTAGTGTACAAAGTTTTTTATTTTGTTGTAACCCCATGGGCCTGAACACTTTGCCCATGGCTCACTGTTACAGCAGCAGTCTGTCAACTCCCGTCCAGAATCTCCGTCTCACTTTAATAAGATGAACGGCCCCTCATTTCTCTCAGATCTGTGGCCTGCACACATGCTGCATATCTGTGATATAAAAAAAAATATAACTAGCTTGTGTTTTTATCATTTCATTCATTTTTTTTCCCCAAATCTTTCTACTTCAAACATTTACTTCATTCAAGTCCGCTAATTTGGACACACAGCCTCTTTTCCTGCCTTACTACTTCTTAACTCTTTCAGGGTGGATGTTGACTTCTGTCAGCAATGGGGTTGAGGGCTGGCGTCGACTGAAGTCAACATCCATAGGTTGAGGGTGACAATCGGCTGTAAAACGTTGACGAAACTCACCGTTCCTTTATAGGCAGACCCTCTTTGCTAGGAGAAATATTAGACTCGTTGACTTGACATCGAGATCCTGCATGTGTGTGTGAAGCAACGTATAATCGAGGTCTAAAATGAAAGTGAGCCCCCACCCAGAGACGACTAACACGCAGCGGCAGGGCACTGCACGCAACAACAGGCATTTTATGTTGATTTATGTGAGAAACTATTGTTTTGTGTGCTTTTCAGAAAACTCGAGGTTTCTGGAAAAATATTCAGCCATAAAAGAGTTAAGCAAACAGGTGCTAATCCAACTTGATCTGAAAATCCAATTCTTCCCAGAATGTTTACATTTTATTTTGTTCAGATTGAAAGAAAACTGGAAACAAATAGATGAGTCGTGAGCAAGTGTTTTGTGAGACGGGCCAATCCTTGTTCTTTTAAGTGTTGCTCAGCTCCCTTGTATGGCCACACATTTTTTCTTCTCTGCTCCCTAATGAAGCGGGATGATACAGCAGACACAAGCATCACTGCCCAGCTTCAACCAGTGGGAAAGATTTATGGTCTGCCCGTGTAGACCTCATTTTAGAGGTGGGCGGTATGACCAAAATTCTATATCACGGTATTTTTCTAAATTCTGCCGGTTTCACGGTATTAGTAATATGGACCTTGCTTCAAGCTAAGCTATATACATAAATAATAAAACTTCAACTTGCATTTATAATGCTGTTTGTGGTATAGCCCTATGGAAACGCATTAGGGCCACTGTGAAGAAAAAAAAATATGGACACGGAAGAAAAAAACAACCTATATGTCGAGAATAAATTCAACATGTTGACTTTATTCTTGACATTTCCACTTTAATGTTGACGCTTATGTCAAGATTAAAGTCGACATTTCCACTTTATTCTCATAGTTTATTTTATAATTAAAGTAGAATGTTGTAAACTAAACTGCATCCTAAAATCAATGTTTAATTTACTAGATTTTCTCAAACCCCGTCACAAGTTAATGCAGCACATCAAATACTTCGTGTTAAGTGTTCCCCGACCCAGTCGTTAATCACTACGCTTCTTAAACTGACTTCCTCTGCACTAAGAGCAGGTGCCTGCAGCAATCACCGCACAGAATCCATTCACTTCATGATATTCCTGCTCTCTACCAAAACCCCAGTTCCTATCTTTCCTTTTTCTTTCTCCACATTACCAATCACCACACGATAAACGTCTTTGTGAAATTAAAACTAGTTATTAACTTAGCCGACGGTGTGTTCAGAACTTTAAAAATATCTTCGTTATACATGTTTAATAATGCCATCCATTCAGAGTTGCGCCCATCTCTGGACGAGTCGCCAGCACATTGCAGGATGAATTCAAGCAAAACATACACTAGCAAGTACAAAAACAAGTACAACTTGGCTTGCAGTATTATCCAGTAGTATAGAAACAGTATTTAAACATCTGACCTTTTAAAACTAAAGTATCTCCAGGCGACGGACGGGACTCCTTTTTTTCGGCAAAAGTTCTTCGTCTTTATCGTCGGCTTCAGTTTCGGAATGCTCTCTGTCCATTTTTCACATTTCACAGAACTTTAATTTATTTGCGCATTTATTTATTTATTTATTTAATTTTGTCCGAAATAGTCCTCCATATACCTATGCTACCGCCCACTATTTGGTGGTGTAGCAGTGAAAAAGAGCCCTAGTGCAACAAATCTGTGTTTAGCAGTGTAGCAGTGAAAAAGGTCCCCACTTGAACAGTTTCCCGCTGCGCCACGTTCCGAACGTCGTTTAGGCAATTTAAACCAGTGTTGCGGTATAAGAAAAATCCATATCATAAAATAAATAAAAAACGGTTTTCGGTATGAACTGGTATACCACCCAGCACTACCTCACTTACTCTGACAGTGCATATTAAAAGAGGAAAGAAAATGAGGGGCATGAATGTACAAAGGGACTGGCAAAAACCCTTAGAACAGCATGGGCTGAATAAAATTATACTCTACACGAGGGGTGTCGAACTCCGGTCCTGGAGGTCCGCAGTGTCTGCAGGTTTTCATTCTAACCATTAGTTAGTGATCAGTTCTTGCTGCTAATTAACTTCTTTTCCCTTTGTTTTAATTGACAGGACTCAGACCCCTTTGTTGTTTCTTTTTCCTTAATTAGCAGCCAAACAATAATATGACACGAAACAAGCCAACACATGACCAGCTAACCTGTGCCCACAACACAATAGCTGAAAATAAAGAAAGGTGAAAGTCCCAGTAAAACAGAAAATCAACAGTTTTGGAAATGTCTGCTGTGGCAGAATGAAAGCAGCAACAAGCTACGGAATTAAATGATGGGTTTAATTAACAGCAAGAATCGGCATCTCATTAAGAAACTGGTTGGAGTGAAACTGGTTGGAGTTTGAATCCCCAGTTTAATTGGTCATCTGTTGGCTCGTTTCATGTCTCATACCTGTTTGGCTTTCATTTAATGAAGAAAAGAATCAATTCAGGGGACTGAAGCTTTAAAAACAGGGCTAAAGAAAGGAAATTAATTAGCAGTGAAAACAATTATTACGAAAAGGGTTAGAATGAAAACCTGTTGCCACTGCGGCCCTCCAGGGCTGGAGTTCGACACCCCTGCTCTACACTGAGTTGTGCTCTCCCAAGTTAATCATTGATTATGTCACTCTTACCAGCCTTAATGAGGCCAAAAGCTAAACTGGAACTTAGCCTCTGTACCCATGCAGCAAAACACCCAGCAGCTTCTTCAAAAGTGCAGTTAGAAATGAAGAGAGCACGGCGCCCTGATGCAGCTCACTCAGAAGACCAGGCAAAGTGAATTAATAGATTACATTAGATCAATCTACACGAATCCAGGACATTCAGCCCAACAAAGCTCACCAGTCTTAACCCACTTAATTCTTCCAAAACATCAAGTCAGGTGTTGAAGGTCCCTAAAGTCCTCCTGTCTACCACACTACTTGATAACTCATTCCACGTGTCTGTGGTTCTCTGTGAAAAGATAAACTTCCTAATGTTTGTGTTACTAGGGTGTTGTACCGTGTTAGCCATTATGAATGTAGAGAAAAGCCAAGCAAAATGACACCTTTTATTGGCTAACTAAAAAGATTACAATATGCAAGCTTTCGAGGCAACTCCGGCCCCTTCTTCAGGCGAGATGTAATCAAATCTAATGTTTGTGTGAAATTTCTCCTTAACAACTTTCCAGCTGTGCCCCCCGTTTTCTTCATAAACTCATTTTAATGTCACCGTCTTGATCCACAGCAACAATTCCCTTCATAATTTTAAACACTTCACTCAGGTCTCCTCTTAATCTCCTTGTGTTTAAACTGTAAAGGCTCAGCTCTTTTAATCTTTCCTCAAAACTCATCTCCTGTAGCCCTGAATCAGCCAAGTTGCTCTTCTCTGGACCTTCTCTAGTGTTGTTATGTCCTTTTTGTAGCCTGGAGGCCAAAACTGCACCCAGGACTCCAGATGAGGCCTCACTAGTGTGTTATAAAGCTTGAGCAGAACCTCCTGTGACTTGTACTCCACACATCAAGGCGCTATATAACCTGACATTCTGTTAGCCTTCTTAATGGCTTCTGAACACTGTCTGGCTATTGATAGGGTTGAGTCCACTATGACTCCTAACTCCTTCTCATATGGCGGACTCTCGATTTTCTGACCTCCCATTGTGTATTCAGACCTCACATTATTACTTCCTATCTGTAATCTTTACATTTACTGACATTAAATTTGATCTACCACAAATCTACCCAAGCCTGTCTGCTGTCCAAGTCCTTATGTGATGATTCAACGCATTCTCGATGATCTGCCAATCCATCTATCTTGGCATCATCTGAACTTAACCAGAATGTTATTTACATTCCTATCAAAGTTATCTTACATATAAACATCTACGCGTGGAAGTGTCTGTCCGTCTGCCTGTCCGGCCCGGAAGTGCGCGGCTACAGCATGAAGCCCAAAGACAGCGATTCCATCACCAAAGTGAAACCTCTGAGAAAAGAGAGAAACCCGCTTAAGCCACTAATACACAAGCGAGGCGAGCACATCAGCAAAATGAAACCTCAGAGGAGAGAGAAACTCACTTAGCTGCTGATAGACAATGAAGGCGAGCACACTGGCAAAATAAAACCGCCGAGAAAAGAGAACCTCGCTTAACCGCTGATGCATAACTGATGCGATTGATTGATTGATTTGCCAGAATCCATGGTTTCTAGGAGTCCAGGCTTTTTATAGCGCTGGCTTACACAGCTAGTTTATATATATTAAAAAAATAGCAGCAGCCCCAGCACTGACCCCTGCTTGCCACCACTCTTAACATCACCCAATTCTGATGAGGTTCCTCGCACCATCACCCTCTGCTTCCTGGGTCTGAGCCAATTTTGCATTCATCTACACGCCACACCCTGAACTGCCACTTCGTTTAGTTTGATTACACAGACTTGACTTGATTTTTCCTGTCTTCACACCTCAACTCGATTTGGGCCACCCTGTCCCTGAACAGCCCACTAATGACCAAGGCATATTTCCGCTGAATTGTGGACAAAGCACCTACCCTACTATCTGACTCAAACACTTTTCTGCTACTTATGGATGAAGGCGAAAGCTACCCCGCAGTTGGGCGTCTAAAGACGTATTCACACTCATAGTCATTTGCTTTGTTCCAAGTCAAGTGATGTTTCAGTCCTTTTTGTTTCAATTTCCAGTTCATGTCGCTATATTTTCGACAAGCATTTTTCTTTTTCTTCACTGTGTCCGCATTTTTCTTCTTCCTTCTCCATGATCCTAATACGCCCTAATCCATACTAACGCGTCTCACGGGCAAATGACAGTTTTCACCACGGCAGCTCCATATGCTATGACTCATTCATATCGATCTCAGTTTATTACCTGCTGCAGTTTCGACTATGTTCAGCTACATTTGTGTAACAATTACAGGAAAAAAGGCAATTGATCTCGACAGCAAAATGATCAAGCAGCATGAGGGAGGAAAGAAAGAGAATGCAATTGCATGTGACTTTAAGTTATCTCATTGTAACCAGAGTTCACCGCACATGCTGTACTGCTGCACTCTGGCGTTAACCTCTGAGGCCTCAGCGTTGTGACTCACGATGTTCCACTTCGTGTGAACCACTAAACTCCTTTACCTGATGCTATTTATTATTAACAGGCCGAAATGTTAAAAACAGAAAACATACGAGTGCTCAAACTCTGCCGGTACAATTCCTCCTCTCACGGTTAACACAATGAACACTGGGACAGGCTCACACTGATGACGTGACATAACACAGACAAAGAAAGGATTTGTGAAGCTGTGAAAGGTTTGTCACCAATGACAGCAACAGTAATAACAAAACAAATAATAAAATAATTTACAAAAAAAACAACATGACCTAAGGGAGTTATTATACAGTATTATAAATACAGTCTGCTTTGAATACATACATTGGTCCGTCTTGCGTCAAGAATAACTTACGACTGGTCCATCAGAACTGCAAGTGGTCGTAAGTCGAGGACTACCCGTACTGAAATTTCTACATGGTGTGACCAAAACGTATGCAAATCCCCTTAAATGAAAGTCTGCACTTTAATCACAATGTATGAATTGTTTGATTTGTAATTTTAAACTGTGGAGCAGAGGGGGAAAATTAAGGAAAAATGGGTCTTTGTCCCAAACATTACAGAGGGCACTGTACACTCCAAAAGTAAGGGCACACATCATTGTATGAACCCTTCAGAGCCACTTTACTTGGCACCAGTGTCATTCCTGCACTACAATTCCGTTCACGTTACTACTGACTCGCTGCAAGCCACACTACCATTCAAAGGCGGAGTGGTGGCTCTGAGGCTGGGGATCTGCACTGGCAATCTGGAAGGTTGCCGGTTCGAATCCCGTAAATGCCAAATGGGACTCTGCTCTGTTGGACCCTTGAGCAAGGCCCTTAACCTGCAACTGTTAAGCGTTTTGAGTAGCGAGAAAAGCAATATATAAATGCAAATAATATTTATTATAAATTATTTATTATTATTAGATAGATAGATAGATAGATAGATAGATAGATAGATAGATAGATAGATAGATAGATAGATAGATAGATAGATAGAGATACTTTATTGATCCCAAGGGGAAATTCAAATTTCATATTATTTATTATTATTACTCTATGCTGAAATGGAGCCTCATGGGTAAATGTCTCTCATGTGAATATGTTAATCAGTTACACCATGAAATCCATGAATATATCAAATGCACTATCTTCATAAGTGGTGCTATATAAGTAAACAAGATACAAAAAAAAGCAAACTCAGAATGAAGAATGAGAGGAAACAACATTTATTTACTGTGAATTAAACCTCAAGGAGAACTTAAACGCCTAACGACAAAAGCACTGCAACTATAAATTACCACAGAGCCGCACAATGCAGGATCCGACCATAATCTCCTTTTACCCGGCAACCAGAGACCTTCAGCTAGTCAAACGTCTATAGACTCATTCACATCAGCAAAGAACAAGCGTTCACTGTTTCCCAGCCCTCTTTCATTGTCACTGAAGCACTAACCGTGCCTTGTGCTCCTCCGGATGAGGACTTGGGCCTTTGCGTTACCCAGGCTTCTTAGAGATAAAGAGGCTGCTCTTTCATTAAGGCTACAGATGCCGCCAGTGACAGCAACAATTTATACCTCAGGGAAGCTGGCACAAAATGTAATTACAGTTAAAGCCTGAAAATGGGAATTAAAGGGGGGGGGGGGGGGGGAAATCAATGTACAATACAGGAATCGACATTAAAAAAAAAAAAATAACTGTACCATTCACCCTTCTAGAGAGAATTTACTGTAAAGCCAATTTATATATAAAAGAATAAAGACTGCATACCTAAGAAGGCATGGCGGTGCCAGTGGGCAAAGGCCGCTACATCAAAGCCAGTTCATTTCCTGACTGTGTTACCATCTGTTTGATGGCTGTATGCCCTCTCCCTTTTCACTTGAGTAACATAAATGCTCCAGTTTCCTTCAGCAGCCAAGAGACATTCAAGCAAGTTGAGTGCCAGTGTACAAGTCTGCCATGTTTGCTCTGTAGCATCTCCTTGCTCTTTGATCTCTCCATTAGGAAAAAAAAAGATAGATAGATAGATAGATAGATAGAATAATTTATTGGTCTCCATGGGGAAAGTTGGCTTTCTACATAAATAGGTAGGTAGGTAAATAAATATATACACACACACACACACACACACACACACACACACACACACACACACACACACACACACACAGACTGTGGTCTGAACACACAGTATAACTATAAGGCAAGTAAATTAAAAAGAAAGAAAGCTTCCGACTAGGCAGTCCCAGTCCCATTGAGGTGCAGCACAGGTGAATTACCATTGGCATTACCACCCTCCCCAGTCGTGTTTCTTCACACACTTCTGCTGAATGATTCATTGGCTGAAAGTCCTCAGTGTTGTTGTGTCACAGAGAGGATGATATGCGGCTTTGTTCGTAACAGCACTCAGTTTTGTTTTAATTCTCTCCTTTGCTACGACCTCCAGGGGGTCCAGAGTGTGTCCCATAACTGAGCCAGCCCTTTTAACTAGCTTGTTGATTTGGTGGGCCTCTCTTGACGTGACGTTACCAGGCCAGCACACCACACCACACTGGCCATCACAGAGTTGTAGAAGGATGTCACTTCCTGCATTAAATGAGTGCAGTCTCCTATGGAATAAGAGCCTGCTCTGCCCTTTCTTATATAGTGCCTCTGTGTTATGAGACCAGTCCAACCTGCCATTAACGTGGCCCCCCAAGTACTTGTAAGAGTGGACCACCTCTACATGGTACATAAATGATATAAATAAATCACATACATTTTATGCATCTATCATCATTCCAAAAAAAATGTTTTTTTTCCTTACCTAACAGATCAGATCCCTCAAAATGGCACATAAAGTGATGCGAAAAGTACAAGAGCATATTTGAATAGGCAAACACTAGATAGTCATGCAAACAACACCTACAGATAAAGGTGATCTACTTGAACAAATGACACTTCATAATGACGTGATGTATTCATTCTCATCATCTAAATTAGGAATAATGCAGATGTGTCGAGGTCCCTATATTTATAGCACATACTACAGAGCTTGATGTGTGGAGTACAAGACCAAGGGGGATCTGCTTGAGCTTTATAACTCACTGATGAGACCACATCTGGAGTACTGGGTGGAATTTCTGGTCTCCAAGCTACGAGAACGACATAGCAGTGCTGGAAAAAGAACAGAAAAGAGCGACTCGGCTGATTCAGGGCTACAGGGGATGAGTTATGAGAAAAGATTAAAAGAGCTGAGCCTTTACAGTTTAAACACAAGGAGATTAACAGGAGACATGACTGGAGTGTGCAAAATAAAGAAGAAAATTAGTCCAGTGAATCGAGATGGTGACTTTACAATGAGTTCATCAAGAACACAGAGACACAGTTGGAAACTTGTTAAGGGGAAATTTCACACAAACATTAGGAAGTTTTTTTTATCAGAGAACCACAAACACTTGGAATAAGAGACCAAGTAGTGTGGTAGACAGTAAGACTTTAGGGATTTTCAAAACTCAACTTGATGTTATTTTGTAAGACTTGTGTATCTAGAACTGGTGAGCTTTGTTGGGCTGAATGGCCTATTCTCATCTAGGCTGTCCTAATGTACATGTATCACCACTTCAAGTCCTTCAAATTAGAATCTGCTTAAAATAAGCAGCATTAAGTATAGTAGTAAAAGTGGGGAATAGAAAAGAAAAACTGTAAAACAGAAAAAATAAACAGAATTTTGTATGGAAAGTGAGATATAAAGGAGATAAAGAAGTGTAAAATAGGAAGCATTAAGTATAGTAAAGAAAGTGGGAAATAAAGGCGCAGGAGTAAAAAAAATAAGGAATTAATGACGAAAATGAATAAAAAGAAATGATGAATAGCAACGGAATGAATGAATAAATAAATAAGAGGTTACGAACAAAAGCATGAAGGGTGGTGAATGAAAATAAAAAGAATGAAGCACACAAACTGAAGTGAACAGAATTAGGAAAGGATGAAGAAAGTAAAGATGGAAAATGCAATGAGTAAAAGAGGAAGGAGTAATGGAAGATTAAACTGAAGATAAGAATAATGAGGAAAGGTACAAAGCTTGAACAATTGCAATAAAAAAAAAGGAAAATACAGGAATCCTGGCTAACAAGATGGGTTTGGGGGGGGGGGGGAGTAGTGAAAGAAATAGGATAAGGAAATAAGGAGAGGAACGAGGCCACCGAGTATTGTCGCTCCAAACTCTCCCAATCCCACAAGTTCAGATCCTGGCTCTGCCTCTGTCTGAGTGCAATTTGAACCTTCTCACGGTGCACATATAAACTGGTGAATCAGAATTTGCTTGGTATGATCAAATGTGGTTTCTGCCTTGTGAGGAGAAATAGTACTTGGACAAGCTCTTTTAACCTGCAACTCTGTATTTCTATAAGAGGTATTAAATGTATCCATGGATGAAAAATGTAGAGGAAGGAAAGGGAAATTAAAAATGAAGTAGAAAGACAGCAAGAAAGAAATGCACGTGTACAAGAAAGACAACATGAAAGAAAGAAAATAGCACTGAATATATAAAATAAACGGAATTAGCAAAAAACAATAAGATTGCAAAGCAAGAAATGTTTCAACAAAAATGTCTGGCGCCCCGTCCAGGGCCGGTTCTTTCCCTACCGGACACTCTCCGTACCTGTAAAACACTACACGGTGGATAAAAACGAAGCACGAAGAACTATGGCTGAGAATAAATCAAGGAATTAGGAAGAGTAGCGTAATAATAATCGCACTGGCAGAAATAAACTAAACTCGACGTTTAAAACGGGAAAGGAAGAATGCAAGCCAAGTGTAAATCAAATGACGAGGGAGATCCTGACATCACAAAGCAAGAGAAGAAATGAAAAGGAAAACTGGAGAGTAAGGGGGAAAAAAGACACCGAAAGAATGAAAGGAAACTGGCGCGGCAAGGTGCATCAGATAGCGGCTGACCGTTCAGCCCCACGGAGCCACAGGCTCATTGCTCAGGCGGTAGCACGGACCGAGCGCCGGTACATGCGTACATTGACTTACTTGTTCTCCATCGTCTCCATTATGCAGTGGGGTGGATACCCCCAGACTCCGGGTACCTTGGTCAGCTCTACAAGGTCGCCGAGACAGCAGCCTCCATTGCAACCGTCGAGTGCTTGGCGGCAGAGAGCAGCGACACAGCGAGCCGCTCCAAGAAGTAGGGAGGGAGGGTGGGAGAAGGCGGGGTTTCGCTATCGGGAAAAGGCAGCAGCGGCAGTAGGAGGATGAGGAGGTGGCGAGCTGCCTTGCGGGAGGAGAGGCGTACTGAACAGCGGGGTACTCCGGCTGCCTGGAGATAAGCAGCACATGACAGAAAGCCAACCGGTCGCCTGGCCGATCGTAAAGGGTGTTCCCTTAATTTACATGACACCGCCCCCCTTTCGTGTATGACACGCCCCATTGGGCTAATAAGGCACCAAGATCCTCCCAAAACGTATTGCACCACTCCCACCCTGAGGGAAAAAAAATGACAGCTTCGACGGCAGTGACCACTGGCTAAGGATAGCGGCAGGGAAACGTGTGAGAGGTAAATCATATGGACGATGCAGGAGCCCACTGTCAGCTTGTGGGTCCCCCGTGGTTCCCTGTCTGTTATCGGAGAGTCCAGCCATTATGCTTATCAGTTTCAAAAATGCTACAGCGCAGGTGGGTGGGTAAAAAACACAAAAGAGTTTAGGGAAAAGCCTGGGCCTTAGGATTCATTTCACCATGGCCTTCAGATCTCACATAATAAGCCACACAGAGTCGCAATTCGTATTCGTTGCCATGGTAGGATGAAGTGTAACGGGTTTCCTCCACGATTTGTCGGGATCAGATCTGGCTTTTCGTGAAAGCTGAGTGAGAAAAGTTACATAAAAGTGAATGGATCAACGGGTGCATTATTGTTTACTATGTAAATCTGCTTATGGTGTTCTCTAGGAAAGAGGCTTTATAAAATGAAGATTGATTAATTGATCTTCTGGAGCAGGAGTAAGCACTGCTGAAACACATCATTAATTCCTTTCATTTCCTGTGGAGATCTCCTCATGTCCAGTTTTCTACTTTTTCCTGCTACATCCCTATTAGCTTAACCAGCCAGTGAATGGATGAATGGATGGATGGATGTTAGTATGATCTGCCACAACACCACCATTTATTTCTGTAGCACATTTTCTTACAAGGGATGCAGTTCAAAGTGCTTTACAAGATGTCAACAAAAAAAAAAAGAAAAACAACAACAAATTAGAAATAAATATTCAAATGAATAAGCAAAATAACAAAAGTACTAAATACAGTTAGATCCATAAATATTTGGACAGAGACAACTTTTTTTTAATTCTAGTTCTTAAATTTTTCATTACCACAATGAATTTTAAATGAAACAACTCCGATGCAGTTGAAGTGCAGACTT
The DNA here is from genome assembly GCF_900747795.2 of Erpetoichthys calabaricus. NCBI lineage: Eukaryota > Metazoa > Chordata > Cladistia > Polypteriformes > Polypteridae > Erpetoichthys > Erpetoichthys calabaricus. Next base: position 238,584,527 of record NC_041398.2, read on the forward strand.
TCAGCTTTAATTCAGTGGGGTGAACAAAACGATTGCATAAAAATGTGAGGCAACTAAAGCATTTTTTGAACACAATCCCTTCATTTCAGGGGCTCAAAAGTAATTGGACAATTGACTCAAAGGCTATTTCATGGGCAGGTGTGGGCAAGTCTGTCGTTATGTCCTTATCAATGAAGCAGATAAAAGGCCTGGAGTTGATTTGAGGTGTGGTGCTTGCATGTGGAAGATTTTGCTGTGAACACACAACATGCGGTCAAAGGAGCTCTCCATGCAGGTGAAAGAAGCCATCCTTAAGCTGAGAAAACAGAAAAAACCCATCCGAGAAATTGCTACAGTATTACGAGTGGCAAAATCTACAGTTTGGTACATCCTGAGAGAGAAAGCAAGCGCTGGTGAACTCAGCAACGCAAAAAGACCTGGACGTCCATGGAAGACAACAGTGGTGGATGATTGCAGAATCATTTCCATGGTGAAGAGAAACCCCTTCACAACAGCCAACCAAGTGAACAACACTCTCCAGGGGGTAGGCGTATTGATATCCAAGTCTACCATAAAGAGAAGACTGCATGAAAGTAAATCCAGAGGGTGCACTGCAAGGTGCAAGCCACTCATAAGCCTCAAGAATAGAAAGGCGAGATTGGACTTTGCTAAAGAACATCTAAAAATGCCAGCACAGTTCTGGAAAAACATTCTTTGGACAGATGAAACCAAGATCAACCTCTACCAGAATGATGGCAAGAAAAAAGTATGGAGAAGCATACCACATCATCTGTAAAACATGGTGGAGGCAGTGTGATGGCTGCCAGTGGCACTGGGACACTAGTGTTTATTGATGATGTGACACAGGACAGAAGCAGCCGAATGAATTCTGAGGTATTCAGAGACATACTGTCTGCTCAAATCCAGCTAAATACAGCAGTCAAATTGATTCATGATACAGATGGACAATGACCCAAAACATACAGCCAAAGCAACCCAGGAGTTTATTAAAGCAAAGAAGTGGAAAATTCTTGAATGGCCAAGTCAGTCGCCTGATATTAACCCAATTGAGCAGGCATTTCACTTGTTGAAGACTAAACTTCAGACAGAAAGGCCCACAAACAAACAGCAACTGAAAGCCGCTGCAGTAAAGACCTGGCAGAGCATTAAAAAGGAGAAAACCCAACATCTGGTGATGTCCATGAGTTCAAGACTTCAGGCTGTCATTGCCAGCAAAGGGTTTTCAACCAAGTATTAGAAATGAACATTTTATTTCCAGTTATTTAATTTTGTCCAATTACTTTTGAGCCCCTGAAATGAAGGGATTGAATTAAAAAAATGCTTTAGTTGCCTCACATTTTTATTCAATCATTTTGTTCACCCCACTGAATTAAAGCTGAAAGTCTGCACTTCAACTGCATCGGAGTTGTTTCATTTAAAATTCATTGTGGTAATGTACAGAACCAAAATGAGAAAAAAGTTGCCTCTGTCCAAATATTTATGGACCTAACTGTATGTTTGCACTTAAATAATAAGTGCAGAGTGGTGGTTCTGAAGCTAGGGATCTGCTCCGACAGAATGCACACCACCTCAGACCGGTGTGACGGCTGACCATTCAGTACAACAGAGACTTGAAGCATACAGCCAAGACAATGCTAGAGTAGCCTCAGGATAAGTCTGTGGGCATCCTTGAGTGGCCCAGCCAAAGCCCAGGCTTAAACCCCATTGAACACATCTGGAGAGACCTGAAGATGGCCTTCCATCCAATCTAATGGAGTTTGAGAGGCTCTGCCAGGCAGAACTGCCCAAATCCAGGTTTGCAAAGCTTGTAGAGACTTACCTAAGAAGACCTGAAGCTTAAACTGCTGCCAAAGGGGCTCCTACAAAGGATCTGAATACTTTGATGAATGAGAGATTTTAGTTTTTGATTTTTAATAAATTTGCAAACCTTTCTAAAAACACAGTTTCCCTTTGTCATTATGGGCTACTAAGTGTAGATTGAAGGGGCAAAACTGGCAAATTATCCATTTAAAATGAAATCTATGCCACAATAAAGAGTGCAGAAAGTGAAGGGGTCTGAATCCAGAGTAAAGAAGAACCCACCTGTTTAAGCTAGTCATCTTATATATTATTAAATGACTTAATAATGGGGCAGCACCGTATCACCACTTTGCAGTAAGTAGACCTGGGTTCGCTTCCTGGGTCCTCCCTGTGTGGAGTTTGCATGTTCTCCGGGTGCTCCGGTTTCCTCCCACAGTCCAAAGACAATGCAGGTTAATAATAATACATTTTATTTATATAGCGCCTTTCATATGCTCAAGGCACTTACAGAATAAATAAAGAACGGCAGAATATACAGTATATAGCATTGTACAAACCAGATAAATAAATAAAGAAGATTAAGACAGTAAATTCTGAAAAAAAAAAACAGACACCATAATTGATGGTCTAGCACACACACATAGGTTACATTAGCAACTTGATAGAGAGGTAAACTGAGAGAAGGGTAATAAAGTCAAGTAGAGCTAAAAGCCTTCCTGAACAGATGAGTTTTGAGTTGTTTTTTAAAAGAATTCATGGAGTCAGCTGACCTGATTAATTTTGGTAGGTCATTCCAGAGTCTGGGCGCTATACAGCTGAAGGCACTGTCACCCATGGAGTGTAGATTAGTGAGGGGCACAACAAGATTACCAGAATCAAAGGACCTTAGTGGGCAGACAGGCACGTAGTGATGGAGAAGATCACTGATGTAGTTTGGTGCGAGGTTATTTAAGGCTTTGTAAGTTATTAGTAGGATTTTATATTCGATTCTGTAGGACACAGGGAGCCAGTGAAGACGGAGCAGGATGGGTGTGATGTGCTCGCTGCTGCTGGTCTGTGTAAGGACTCTTGCAGCTGAGTTTTGAATAAGCTGGAGCTGTGATATAAGATTAGAAGGGGCGCCTGCCAGTAGGGAATTACAATAATCGATGCAGGATGTGATAAAAGCATAGACAAGTTTCTCAGCATTAGAGAAGGAGAGGAAGGAGCGAACACGGGATATGTTACGGAGGTGAAAGTAAGAAAGTTTCTTAATGTGATTTATGTGGGAGATCCTAAATTGTCTCTAGTGTGTGCTTGGTGTGTGTGTGTGTGTGTGCCCTGCGGTACCCTGCCCGGGGTTTGTTCCCTGCCTTGTGCCCTGTGTTGGCTGGGATTGGCTCCAGCAGACCCCCGTGACCCTGTGTTAGGATATAGTGGGTTGGATAATGACTGAGCGGCATGGTGGCGCGGTGGGTAGCGCTGCTGCCTCGCAGTTGGGAAATCTGGGGACCTGGGTTCGCTTCCCGGGTCCTCCCTGCGTGGAGTTTGCATGTTCTCCCCGTGTCTGCGTGGGTTTCCTCCGGGCGCTCCGGTTTCCTCCCACAGTCCAAAGGCATGCTGGTTAGGTGGATTGGCGATTCTAAATTGGCCCTAGTGTGTGCTTGGTGTGTTTTTGAGTGTCCTGTGGTGGGTTGGCACCCTGCCTGGGATTGATTCCTGCCTTGTGCCCTGTGTTGGCTGGGATTGGCTCCAGCAGACCCCCGTGACCCTGTGTTCAGATTTAGCGGGTTGGAAAATGGATGGATGGACTTAATAATAAAACAAACTTAAAAACATCCTTAAGTTGCACTTATTGTAAAATATGGTACTGCTGTCACTTGTTTCGGGTAGACATGCAAATAACAATGTCATTGAACTATTTATACTGAGGTGTGTACTACCACCATGTATCGAGAGGGTGCGCTAGCGCTAACAATGCCCTCTTCCGTTTTCTGCACGGTTCTGAGGAAGATCCACATGGAGGGCATTTAGCTCTGCCCCTTCAGGTCCACCATCTATAAATCCAGAGGCGTCACTCTGTGAAAAGAGCACACTGCAGGCCGGAGCTCCAGTCTGATGACTGATAGGTACCCTGTTACAAAAAAAAATGACAGCTCCTTTGATTACAGAGAGCCTTTTCTTTTTTGTTTGTTTCTCCTTTGATTAAATGGGGAGAATGGGGTTGGCACCCCAACCATTTCTTCCCTGGACTTGCCGTTCCTCACTCGACCAAGACACGTCCTACTTCATCTAATTGAGGGGCTGTCAAATTCAGTCCTGGTGGTCCATGGCGGTTTTTGTTCCAAACTAACAGGTTAATTAGAAGCATTAGATTAGACTCCAGTTATTACTCAAGCAACATTTTTGTGCTTCACTGTATTTATTAAGACCCCCTTAATTGCTTTTCTTTATTCTCGGTTATCAAATCCTAGTTGTTTTCCTAACCAGCTGCCAATTAACAATGGGATGGAACTCAGAAAGAAACCAGCAGTTCATCATCTGACTCAGTCCCCTGTGTGTGCGCTTATCATGAAGCATCTGCTTGAACAAAACATTTGATGAGAAATGAAAGAGAAGAACTGAGTCTTACTTATTTGCTGCAGGCCACGAGTCATTTGGGCATAAAATGAGACTGAACAAAAACTGAGTGATGGGAAGGAAGCCCTCACACGGAGTAACATGAAAGAAGATGGGAATGGAGGTGGCATAATTACTGGACTCACGCAATCTGGGGCTCAACGTTCTGGAATGGAATGTACAGTGGGCCATTCCCTTCTATTAATACCACCACCGGCAATCAGCTCCCCCTGAATACCCTCCACCCTACCACCATCCCTACTGCAACCCCTGCCACTTCAACTGGTATGGCCAGTGATGTGCCCACCCTCTGATTATCAGTATGGACTGTCCATAATAAATGGAAAAGCGACACACAGGAAACACCATGGCACCAGATTGGGGGCCAACTTTGTGGGGTCTCCTGTCACCTGGTCAGTTTGTCATTAAGCGCTGCCAAAATTGTGGCTGCTGTGGAAAATTATTCTGCATTGTAAGGCAGACACCCCTGCACCTAATGATACCTAGCCCTTACATCCCACATCATGAAGACCCTCAAGAGGCTGGTCCTGGGCTATAGGAGTCCTCTTGCAAAAGACCACCAGGACCCTCTTCAGTTTGCCTATCAGACAAAGATTGAAGTGGAGGTTGGAATTATCTATCTGCTCCATAAGCCTATCATTACCTGGACAAGGCTGGCCGCACTGTGAGGATTCTGTTTTTTGATTTCTCCAGACATCCCTGTTAAGGGGTCAACTCTGAGATATGCAGGTGGATGAGCCTGTGGGGTCCTGGATAACGGACCGACTGTCAGGCAGACCACAGTTTGTGAGACGCAAGCACTGTGTGAGCAACACTGGAGGACCACAAGGCACAGGACTGTCTCCTTTTCTGTTCACCCTGTACACTTCAGACTATAAATGTAACAGCAGGTCGTGTCACTTGCAGAATTCTTCTGATGATTCAGCACTTATGGGGTGTTTTGATAAGGGAGATGAGACAGAGGAGAGGAGTCAGGGGGGAGAAATTTAAAAATTGTCTGTAACTCAACATCAGCAAAAACAAAGAACAGCTTATTGAATTTCTGCACACCAAAGGGCTTCTCTGCCGGGTCACTATTCAGGGAGTGGAGGTGGACATGGAGCACTCCTACAAGTACAATGGCAGGCTGCAGCTGTGCAAGAAATGGCAGAGCAGACACTTATTGTTTAGAAGACTGTGCTCCTTTATGGTGGGTAGTGACATTCTTTACATTCTACAATTCTATGATGGCCAGTGTGGTGGGCTGGGCTGGTAACATCACTTCAAGAGAGACCCACCGAATCAAAAAGCTAATTAAAAAGCAGGCTCAGTTATGCAATGCACTCTGGACAACCCCGGAGGTCATAGCAAATGAGAAAATTAAAACAAATCTGAGTGTCATTATGAACAATGGTGAATATCCTCTCTCTGACACAACAACACGGAGGACTGTCAAACAACAAATGTGTCAAGAAACTGCGGTGTGTTGGGGGCTCCTTTATACCAAGAGCAATATGTCTATACTAGCCAACGCCGCATAATTATGTATTGATGGGTGAACACTTCCTGAAAGACACAGTTGTCCAAATGGGGTGGGTTTGAGGATACGACTGTAAGTGAATGAAAAGATGGAACTCTGGAGAGAGCAACATACAATTGTCCGTGACTGAATACTGGAGGACCGCTGCCGCACTCCCACGTCCCAGAGCAAGGGACGGGGCTGGATGGCAGTCGGGCACAGAGGGCGGAACGGGGGGAGAGGGGAAAGACACCCAGGGAGGACGCCCTTTCCGCCCCCTCCGCCTCTTCAGAGAGAGGGCGGGGAAGCGGGCCCAAGAGGTTTCGGGTCCTAACCATCCAATGACGGGTCGGCACAACCGGTAATGATCCTTCCGCAGGTTCACCTACAGAATTACGACTTTTACTTCCTCTAGATAGTCAAGTTCGATCGTCTTCTCGGCACTCCGCCAGAGGCCGCAAGCGACCGCGGCAGGGCCGATCCGAGGACCTCACTAAACCATCCAATCGGTAGTAGTGACGGGCGGTGTGTACAAAGAGCAGGGACTTAATCAGTGCGAGCTTATGACCTGCACTCACTGGGAATTCCTCGTTCGTGGGGAACAATTGCAAGCCCCGGTCCCCATCATGAATGGGGTTCAATGGCTTACCCATGCCTCTCGGCACCGGGTAGACACACGTTGATCCATTCAGTGTAGCGCACGTGCAGCCCCAGACATCTAAGGGCATCACAGACCTGTTATTGCTCAATCTCACGTGGCTGAAAGCTTAGCAGCTGTGATAGTTTTACACTCCAGTACATCGCGGTGAATGCTGGTAACAGTCAGGCGGGTGGGCGGGTCAGCAGGCGTTCTCGTCCCATGGTCTTAGAGTTGGTGGGCGTGGCTCTGTGAGTTGTCGTCATATCCTATAGTCTTAGAGTTGGTGGGCGGGGCTCTGTGAGTTGTCGTCATATCCTATGGTCTTAGAGTTGGTGGGCGTGGCTCTGTGAGTTGGCGGGCGTGGCTATGTCATGCGTATCCCATGGTTGTCTTGCATGGCCTGTGGGCTGCTTAGTGAATTATGTATACTGTATATATAGATAGTGCCCTACTAGGCCTGGGACTGCCCTTAGGTTGTAATGATGGGGCTTGCCAACATTCACAGTCTAACGCAAGGGTCTCCAACTCCGGTCCTGGAGGACCACCGTGGCTGCAGGTTTTCATTCTAACCCTTTTCATAATTAGTGACCTGTTTTTGCTGCTAATTAACTTTAATTTAATTGACTTGCTCTTGAAGATTCAGACCCCTTAATTGTTTTTTTCCTTAATTAGCAGCCAAACAATAATGAGATACAAAAATGAGCCAAAACAACTGGTGTCCATCATACAATATCTGAAAATGAAGAAAGATGAAGGTCTCAGGAGGTCCTCAAAACATTTGAACAGTGTTCTCTTACAAAGAGAAAATTAACAATTTCTGAAATGTCTGCTATTGCACCACAAGAGCAGCAACAAGCCACAGAATTAAAGAACGAGATTAATTAACAACAAAACTCTGCCCCCTCTTTAAGCAGCTGGTTGGAGTGAAATTGGTTGGAGTTTGAGGCCCTGACTTTGTTGGTCTTCTGTTGGCTCCCTCACTTCACATTTCATTTCTGTTTGGATGCCATTTAAGGAAAGAAATGAAGCAATTCAGAGAAACGATAGAGAAATTCAGGAGAACAAATCTTAAAAAAAGCAATTCAGTTAAAATGAATTCACAAGAAGTTAATTACAAGCACAAACAGGGCACTCATTAAAAAAAGGGTCAGAATGAAAACCTGCAGCCACGGTGGTCCTCCAGGACCGGAGTTGGCAACCCCTGGTAACGCCCTGTTGTGGTGTGACATTTTATATATAACTTTACAAATATTTTCTATGTCTTTATTTATAACTTAGACAAGGCAATGTAATAATCGTGTTATATCACTGATACGAACAGCTCTTCCCCCCCCCACCAAGCCCCCCAGTCTTTAGGACTGAGTGAGGAATTTTATGACAGGGTCTGGTGGAAAGGCCTAAAACCAATTTGGCATGTGATTTCTCTCAATCAACCCCCACAGAAAAGCCAAATCACCTCGCTGGCAAGCCTCAGCTCAATAAATGATTTTGGGGGCAGGTGTGCCCGCATTGGTCTGAAGTATGGCTGTTTGGGATTGGCTTGAATCAGAGGCCATTCTGCAGCACAACACCTTATTGGCTGTAAGGATTTGGACAAAAAATGTTCAAACTTGCATGCTTTACCCCCTCTCCCTCTCCCTCTCCCTCTCTCACACACCATGGACTGAAAAGAAGACCACACTGAGAAGCACAACCCGGCAGCCATATTGAGACAGGCATGCGGCCTGCCCTGAGGAAAGCCATAAAATAGTTACTCTAAATGTCTCTAGTTAAGTCATTAACAAGTCTGTGTTGCTGCCTGAAATTACACATCAGCACTTATCAGGTTGTATGGTTGCCAATATTCAAATGTACTTTGCTTATTCTTATTATTTTTAAAATATTATCAATAATACATTATTTAGGTTTGTCTTTTACTCTATGTAATTGCCTGAGGTTATAGAAGTAGTAGCAAAGGTGGGGAGAAGTTATAAAGTACAATACCTTATAAACAGTGGTAAGCCTATGGGATGTGAGGCATTCTGACAAAGGCTACACTTTAAAGAATACAAAAGGGGAAAAGAGAGTCATAGAGAACTCAAGACAAAACAAGCGCTTTCTCAATTATTTTTCGGCTAAATTATTAAATGTGTAACTGAACTCCTGCCTGTTCCTTTACTCGGTCTAACTGCCTGAAGATGTTGGTGTAGAAGGGAAGGGTGCTCAGGCCAGGCCAGTACTTGGGTGGGAGATCATCTCGGAAAAGCTTGGGTTGCTGCTGGAACAGGCGTTGGTGGTCTAAATATGGATCCCAATGCCCCAGTGCAGTGACTAAGACACTGTGCCGTAAAAATGGCATTGTTCTTTGGATGAGATGTAAAACTGAGGTCCTGACCCCTGGGCATACTTTGTAAAGAGCAGGGGGTATCCTGATGTCCAGGCTAAATTGCCCAACAGGGCCTGGTCATTCTGGCCCCTGAATAATGCCTGATTATGTCTAATTGTCTCTCTCCCTCTCACCCCTTCACCACCAAACAGCTTGTGTGTGGCGAGTATACTGGTGCAAAAATGGCTGCCATCACATCACCCAGGAGGATGCTACATATTAGTGGTGGTTAAAGTGGCTCCCCAATCACTGAAGTGCTTAGAGTAGTAAGAAAAGCACAATACAAATGTAAAGAATTATTATTATTATTATTATTATTAAGGGGGGCAGAAGTGCTAAAGGACCTGACCACAGAGAAGTAAGTATGTGAGATTTATGACATTTTATTAAGGTCAACATACCAGAAAGCATAAAAGGGGAAAATAGGATCACTATATGAAAAGCTGTAAAGGCAATTTTATTACAAACTGAAACTGAGCCATTGCTCAAATCTGAGTGATAGTGACGGCAATGGGAATTGGCCATCAGACATTGACAATTAAAGTGAAACTGGTGCAAGACAGAGCACCATATGATAGAAACTGCCATGATATGCACAGTGAAGTTGGTCACGCGAAGCTTCAGGGCGGTGTGACAGTAACTGTGAGACGCAAAGGCAAAACGTTTGTGATCAAGTGCAAGGACAAGCAAGACGTCAGCCCCCCAAGCACTGCTCACAGTGCAGTAACCATCATTGTGTGTGCGCCAGGGGGAATGTGGAGGTCAGTAAGCCTTGTGCTGCGGTGGCCTACAGTAACACAAGGGGTGTGTTGATCGTGTGGATCAGGCACCGACATTCTATACTCTCATGCGCAAGCAAGCAGCGGAATAAAAGTTTAAGAAAAAGATTGTCTAAAGAAACTCGCTTGTACCGTCGGGCTGTGCATTGGCGACTGTCTCAATGTCACTCAAAAGATGGGTACTAAATCTGCACCAATACAGCAGTGGACACTCGACATTCTACTTTTTCTATTGTATTATGTCGATTGTGTGGATGAGACACTGACATTCTAACCTCTTATGCACAAGCAATGGGAAAACAAAATAAACTTGTACTGTCCTGGTTGTAACGTCAGGCTGCGCATTGGTGACTGTCTCAAAGCGTGTGACACGCCAGGCATGTAATAAATCTGCATCAGCACAGCAGTGGACACTCGGCTTACCGTTTCTACTGTATTTATCTTTTGATAGTTACATGTTTCTGTTAGGGCGGCACAGTGGCGCAGTGGGTAGCGCTGCTGCCTCGCAGTTGGGAGACCTGGGGACCTGGGTTCGCTTCCCAGGTCCTCCCTGCTTGGAGTTTGCATGATCTCCCCGTGTCTGTGTGGGTTTCCTCCCACAGTCCAAAGACATGCAGGTTAGGTGGATTGGCGATTCTAAATTGGCCCTAGTGTGTGCTTGGTGTGCTTGTGTGTGTCCTGCACTGGGTTGGCACCCTGCCCAGGATTAGTTCCTGCCTTGTGCCCTGTGTTGGCTGGGATTGGCTCCAGCAGACCTCCCATGACCCTGTGTTTGGATTCAGCGAGTTGGAAAATGGATGGATGGATGGATATTTCTGTTACATGTAGTAATATTTTTCAGCATTTTTGGCTCACGAGTAAACAGAACACTAAGGAGGTTACAGTATATTGAGTTAAGCCCCAGCTACATGTTCAAATATTGCAAGACACTGGCAGGGTGGCCCAGCCTGGACAGTGACAGCCGAGTACTGTACACCATTTACTGTATGAGCTTGATGGCCTACAGAAAGAGACTCTTCTTCTATTTGCTCGTTGTGGCGTTTAACGTCTGTCAAATGTGAGAATGTGGCCTGGATGTGAAGGCTCAGTGATGATGTTCTCTGCAGGAAACAAACCCCAGGCAGGGTGCCAGCCCACCACAGGGCACACCCACACACTAGGGACAGTTTAGGATTGCTAATGCACCTAACCTGCATGTCTTTGGACTGTGGGAGGAAACCCACGCAGACACGGGGAGAACATGCAAACTCCATGCAGGGAGGACCTGGGAAGCGAACCACAGGTCTCCTAACTGTAAGGCAGCAGCGCCACCACTGCGCCACCGTGCCAACCTGGGAGGAAAATAAAGTGTTTTTTTTTTTTTAATTGTTTGAGAAAAATTTAATTAAAAAAAAAAAACTTTAAAAATAAAAATAAATTAACAAACAATGAAGACTCACTAAAGTGCTTGCATTGTTTACTGAAGTTCCTTGTTATATACAATGTTTTTAGTTCTTCCATCTTTAGCCAATATATAAAGGTTCTTAGGACTTCGTACCCTTGGACATGTCACATAAAGTTGTCCATGTGAGAGACAGGCTGTGTTCAAATTGATTTCAGTAATTTTCAATGATTGTGCAAACGTTCCGAGTGTCAAGTGGATGATAACAGACATACAACACCGCATCTCCAATTAGTCGCTTCCAATTGAAATTCTTTTACAATCAAAAGGTCAAATAAATATTACAAGTTAAATATCATAGTTACAGTTGGTCTATACTTTACCTTCAATTTTGATAAGTTTTTTAATTATGAACATATTAAAAAAATTCCTATTTCTTATTTTACGAAAAGATTGTAACACCAACACGTTAGCTACGATGTTGCGAAACAAATGACATTTATTTCATTAATGAATAAACAAAAATTGCAAAGAGAGACGCTGAATCCACAAAATAAATACAGTATAGAATGTTTATGGTAAATGAAAATACAATTGCTTACTTATCTTATATATAATATAATAGATAGCCTATTTTAATCAAATTATAATCGTGTAATACTTTCAAAGTAGTGTAAAAACAATGGGAAAAGCGAAGCCTTTAAGGTTTTTTGAAAGATTAATTTTTGACGACATATAAAAACATCAATGAAATTAATATCATTATTAGTTTGAGGGCAGCATGGTGGCGCAGTGGGTAGCGCTGCTGCCTCGCAGTAAGGAGACCAGGGTTCGCTTCCTGGGTCCTCCCTGAATGGAGTTTGCATGTTCTCCCCGTGTCTGCGTGGGTTTCCTCCCACAGTCCAAAGACATGCAGGTTAGGTGGACTGACGATTCTAAATTGGCCCTAGTGTGTGCTTGGTGTGTGTTTGTGTGTGTCCTGTGGTGGGTTGGCACCCTGCCCAGGATTGGTTCCTGCCTTGTGCCCTGTGTTGGCTGGGATTGGCTCCAGCAGACTCCTGTGACTCTTTAGTGAGGATATAGCGGGTTGTTTAATGGATGGATGGATATTAGGTTGATTTAATTCTATTACCACTACACCATTGTTACAATAAGAATAATGCAAGATGAAAATATAGTTAGCAAAATCAAACATTAAACAACAAACAGATTTTTCATGATAAAACTGTCAGTTGCTTTTACGGAGCACACCAGAAACGTTCCGAGCGTCACCTGGATAATAACATATATACAAGACCACAAGATTATTATAGTCTGCTTTATATATAAGATATATATATATATATTATATATATATTTATGGCTGTTCGAGTCACAAAGACAGAATGAGTCCCAAAAATAGTTGGGATGCCAACCTGGTGCTCAAACATAAAGAATGCTGGCAGTCACCTCCAGTTCGCCCTCTGGTGGTCATTCCGAGTGTCAACTGGACGATAACATGAATACAAGACCATAAGATCACCCCCACCCTACCCAGAAGGGGGTGGGTTAGGGTTGATTTCACCCTACAGTATTTTTAGTCGACCAATGAGAAACATGTGTACCAAGTTTCATGAAAACGCTCCAGCCATTCGGAGATGATGCTGGAACATTCACATATACATACACACAAATACGTTGACTTTTATATACAGATAGATTACGGTCCATTTCCAAGCAAAATGTTGACCATACTTTGGTTTATAACTGAACTGCACAAATAAATAAATCTTGTAAATGATATGATTTATTCGATTCAGAGTCTATAAGTATATGTAGTGTTAATCATAGCTGAATGCAGCATATACATTTATTTTTCTTCGTCTTTTTCCTTAGCATTTCCCATTTTTATACGGAGTCAACCTTCTGACTTAGACCCTTAGCCACAGAGTCCCTACTCCGTTGAGTGCAGCATATAACTAACGTATTAAAAAGTGCAGCCTCACCAATGAGACATGGCCAACGCAGATATAAAACGTATACTATAAAATAAAAAATGTTCAGAATTTTTGTTCAATTTGTTTCTAATATATGCCACCAAAACAACTGCTTCCAATGCAGAACTGAAAGACCTCGATAGTTTAGAAGTTTAATAAATGCCGAATACACAATTTGAGTGCAGGAACTAAAGGGAACTGAAATCGTCATGAGGGGCGTCAGCTCACCAGCGAAACAGGGGAGGGGCTCCAGAAGGCGGCATCAATGTATGGACCTCATAGAGTCTGACGTGCCTAAAACTGTCCTGACTGCAGCTGCACACTTCTCAGGAAATTGGCAATCTGCTGACAGGTGGAGGTAGGGACAAGAAAGCTGGGTGAGTACAAAGTGGAGGAGTACAGGGATGACTGCAATCATCACCGAACGGAAGTGCATGTACATTAGTTTGAATGGTGGGTGATGATGCCTTTGTGACGTCCTGGTGCTCCATCCAGACTTGTGTCCAACACTGCACTATTGGCTGTGGCTTCTGTCAGAGTTGTAAAGGAATAAAACAATATAATGCAACTCTTTGAAGTACAAGCATACTGTAGATAAGGAAACCATCTGATAGGAACAACCTGTTCATCGAGTCAGAGAGTCTCTGGCCTTAGGAATATCCTGTATGAATGCTTTGATGTAAGGAAGCCATTTATTTGGATATGTGATTGTCTAACAACCTGTTTATCTATTCAAAGGGTCTCTCTCTGAAGGTCAGGAGTGGGACAGCAATACTGTATATACGTAATGCAATTCTTTGATGTACAAATGTAGATAACGACCTGTTAATCTTGTCAAATTACTTCTCTGTGCTATACAGTGGCCTCCATAATATTTGGGGCAAAGACACCTTTGTCCTTGATTTACCCATCCGCTCCACAGGTTCAAATTACAAATCAAACAATTCAGAGATTGATAACCCAGTCCATAGCTACGAATGATAGGGCCAAGGGGAAGTACATAGATACAGAAGAGCAGAGGGCCGAGGACAGAGCCCCGAGAAACCCCTCGTGTGACCGGCACGGAGCTGGACCCGCTGTTGCCAAGTATAACAAACTCTTGCCTGTCAGTCAGATAGGATTTAAACCACTGGAGGGCAGTGCCAGAGATCTCACTGATGCAGGTGGGGAGTAAATGCCAGCCTGTCTGGTTCAGGGTTCAGTCTCACAGAAGAGCTACGGTATTACCAATTGTTGAAAAACTTGACTGCGGTGGGCTGGCGCCCTGCCCGGGGTTTGTTTCCTGCCTTGCGCCCTGTGTTGGCTGGGATTGGCTCCAGCAGACCCCCGTGACCCTGTAGTTAGGATATAGCGGGTTGGATAATGGATTGATGAATGGATGAATGAAAAACTTGATGGTAGCCATGAACGAATGGCATCAAAACACACAGTGCATTGCAGCTGGTTACATAACGGGCTGTGTAGCCGCAGACAGGTCTGAGTGCCCATGTTGACCACTGTCAGGCAGTGCTTTTACCTCTGAGTAGACCCTCTTATACACATGTGTGACAATGGTGAGAAATACCTATGAGCCAAAATTTCAAGTACAGTGCCCTCCATAATGGTTGGGTTCAAAGACACCTTTTTCTTTAATTTCTTCCTCTGCTCCACAGTTTAAAATTACAATTCAGACAATTCAGACATTGTGATTAAAGTGCACATTGCAGACTTTCATTAAAGGGGTTTTGCAGACATTTCAGTCACACCGTCATGTAGAAATGACAACACTTTTTAGACACGGTTCCCCCATTTCAGCACCATAAGGGACACATATCCTAGTGAGCTGAATGACTTCCGGCCTGTCGCTCTGACGTCACATGTGATGAAGACCATGGAGCGGCTGCTACTTCACCACCAGAGGCCACAGGTCTGCCATGCCTCCGACCCTCTGCAGTTCACATGCCAGGAGAAGGTGGGAGCGGAGGATGCCATCATCTACATGCTACACCGATCCCTCTCCCACTTGGACAGAGACAGTGGTGCAGTAAGAATTATGTTTCTGGACTTCTCTAGCGCCTTCAATACCATCCAACCTCTGCTCCTTAGGGACAAGCTGACAGAGATGGGCGTAGATTCATACCTGGTGTCATGGATTGTGGACTATCTTAAAGACAGACCTCAGTATGTGCGTCTCGGGAACTGCAGGTCTGACATTGTGGTCAGCAACACAGGAGCGCCACAAGGGACTGTACTTTCTCTGGTCCTGTTCAGCCTATATACATCGGACTTCCAATACAACTCGGAGTCCTGCCACGTGCAAAAGTTCACTGAAGATACTGCTATCGTGGGCTGCATCAGGAGTGGGCAGGAGGAGGAGTATAGGAACCTCATCAAGGACTTTGTTAAATGGTGCGACTCAAACCACCTACACCTGAACACCAGCAAAACCAAGGAGCTGGTGGTGGATTTTAGGAGGACCAGGCCCCTCATGGACCCCGTGATCATCAGAGGTGACTGTGTGCAGAGGGTGCAGACCTATAAACACCTGGGAGTGCAGCTGGATGATAAATTGGACTGGACTGCCAATACTGATGCTCTGTGGAAGAGAGGACATAGCCGGCTATACTTCATTAAAAGGCTGGCATCCTTCAACATCTGCAATAAGATGCTGCAGATGTTCTATCAGATGGTTGTGGCGAGCGCCCTCTTCTACGTGGTGGTGTGCTGGGGAGGCAGCATTAAGAAGAAGGACACCTCACGCCTGGACAAACTGGTGAGGAAGGCAGGCTCTGTTGTAGGCACAGAGCTGGACAGTTTAACATCTGTGGCAGAGCGACGGGCGCTGAGCAGGCTCCTGTCAATCATGGAGAATCCACTGCATCCACTGAACAGGATCATCTCCAGGCAGAGGAGCAGCTTCAGCGACAGACTGCTGTCACCGTCCTGCTCCACTGACAGACTGAGGAGATCGTTCCTCCTCCACACTATGCGACTCTTCAATTCCACCCGGGGGGGGTAAACGTTAACATTATTCAAAGTTATTGTCTGTTATACCTACATTTTTATTACTCTTTAATTTAATATTGTTTTTTGTATCAGTATGCTGCTGCTGGAGTATATGAATTTCCCCTTGGGATTAATAAAGTATCTATCTATCTATCTATTAGTAATGGCAGGTCTACTAAAGCAGTTGTCATATTTAGGACTTTGTCACATACCCCTTACATGCAATGACAGCTTGAAGCCTGCGATTCATTGACATCACCTGGTGCTGAGGGTCTTCTCTTGTGATTATCTGCAAAACTTCTAAGGCAGCCATCTTCAGCTCCTCCTTATTTCAGGGGGCTTGTCCCTTTAAGTTTTCTCTTCAGCGTATGGAAGGCTTGCTCATATGGATTTAAATCAGGTGACTGGTTTGGCCATTCAACAATTCTCCATTTTGTAGCTTTGTAAAACCCCTTTGTTGCCTTAGCAGTATGTTTGTCTCATTATCTTGTTGTAGGATGAAGTGCCGTCCAGTGAGTTTGGAACTTGAGCAGATCAGATGTTACTCTACACCTCAGAATTCAATGTCCAGGCTGCCATCAGCAGTTCCCTCAACAATGAAGAGAAGTGTGCCAGGACCTGTGGCAGCCATACATGCCCAAGCCATATCACCCCTGGCACCACCATGTTTAACAGATGAGGTGGTCTGCTTTGGATCTCTGGCAGTTCCTCGTCATTTCCACACTTTGCTCTTGTCATCACTCTGATGGAGGTTCATCTTTGTCACACCTGTCCACAAGAACTTTTCCCAGAATTCTGCAGGCTCTTTTAAGTTCTTTTTTCCCCATCAACTGTAAGCTGGCCATCCTGTTTTTGAGGCTCACTAGTGGTTTGCATCTTGTATTTCTGATCATGAAGTCTTCTGCTGATAGTCGTCTCTAACACACACACATCGCGCCTGTGATGACGTTTGGGGCGTTTTCTTTACCAGAGTGAGGATTCATCTGTCATCAGCAGTGGTGGTCTTCCTTGGCCTAGCAGCTCCTTTGTGATTACAGAGCTGACCAGTGTGTTCTTTCTTCTTAATGATATTCCAGACAATTAATTTAGGCCATCGCAAAGTTTTATTGATGTCTCAAATGGTTTTTCAGCCGCATGATGGCTTCTTTCACTTTCACTGGCACAGCTCTTGTCCTCATGTTGAACTATGGCAACTACAGACTCTAAAGAGTAGAAACAGATCGAGGTATCTTATGAAGCAATGAAACCCACCTGAGGAATCACAAACACCTGCCACACCAGTTGTCCCAAACATTATGGTCCCCTGAAATGGGGAGACTGTGTAGAAGAAGTGCTGTCATTTCTACATGATGTTGTGACTGAAGTGAATGGAAATCCCCTAAAATGAAAGTCTGCAATGTGCACTTTAATCACAATGTCTGGATTGTCTGATATGTAATTTTAAATTGTGCAGCAGAGGGGTAAATCATGATAAAATATGTCCTTGTCCCAGACATTGTGGAGGACACTGTAAGTCAGACTGGAAACTAGAAAGCACAGTACTGCTGGCTCCCAGAACATTCTAATTAAAACATAAACTGGGCCAAAGTGGGGGTCATGATCTCTTCTTTTGGGGGCACAGAAAATTCCCTGATTTATTGAGATCCTACACAATCTCATCTGGATTCAGTGGGTTTGAGATGTTATAATATACCAAACTGTGTAAGCTCGTGCTGTGAAAAGCCCAGGGTTCTAGAAACTATTGAAATTGAAAAAACAAATGTAAAGGTGTCAGGTAATCGAAAGGAACTACTCTGGGCATCTCTCTCCTAGGAGGATTTGTTTTGCTGCCGTGCTCGTGTGGCTGAGTTAGTTTATTATGTTGTGAACATTCTCAAAACTATTTTTTTTTAATACTGAAATTCTTCTGTTTTATATATTGTGAATTTTGTTTAATGTGTAATGTAATTGTATCTCTTGTATATAGTTCCTGTTTGCCTGTTGTAGCGGGGGGGGGGGGCTTTAATTAATGTAACACCCATAGGACGCACATGTGGCATGCAGCAGACTCCTGGCAAAAGCTGTATGACACTTTTGCAGGTAAGGCGCTTCTTAATACTCTCCATCTCTCGTATAAGCTGACAAGTTTTAAATTGGAAACATCACGCCATGTGGTTGTTGATGTGTTTTGAGGTTCTGTTGTCACGTTTGGTCGGCAGAAATGGATTTTGGTTTAACGGAGATCCAGCCTCATTAGTATATTGTTTGGCTTGTTACAGGAGACAGAGAGCGCCTGGCGCTGCATGTGCTGACTGTGCCCCTTGCTGCTTGTCTTGTAGGTATGTTGCAACGTTAATTATTGTCCTTCATTTTTATTGTTTATATGCAGTTGTTAAATTTGTATTTATTGTATTTGTGTATATACAGTATGCAAAAAATAAAAAAAAAAAGCTGGATGACGCTTTTGCAGGAGGCAGAGAGCGCCTGACGCTGCATGTGCTGACTGTGTCCCTTAACTGCTTGTCTTGTAGAATTTGGATATTGGTGTGTCTGTCTTCTTCCAAATCACCAGCAACCATTCTAAAGCCGCTACACTCGCCTCCGTTGTCTATCAGCGGCTAAGCGAGTTTCCCTTTTCTCGCAGGTTTCGTTTTGCCGAAGTGCTTGCCTCGCTTGTGTATTAGCGGCTAAGCGAGTTTCTCTTTCCTCGGCGGTTTCACTTTAGTGACAGAGTCGCTTTCTTTCAGCTTCATGCTGTAGCCTCACACTTCCGGGCTGGACAGACAGACACACACTTCTACACGTAGACATTTATATTGTTATTTAGCTAAATGGCTGGCAGGTTGAGTTGATCTGAACAGGAAGGCTATAAGATGGATTGTACACTTAACTGGCATGGCCTCAAATCTGAGGACTATTTTTAGAAAATTGCCCTGTGAGTGGAGCTACATGGGGTGACATTCTCCAGAACGGCATGTGATAGATGGTGGGGACACTGGTGTGCATCAGGGATGCTGGGATCAGCGGATGGATGGAGAGAGAGAGCCACCCAAGACTTCATACTCCCTCAAAATGTTGGACCTACTGGCCCAGGAATGACACCAGTACCCATTTCAGCACCTGCAGGGCATGCTAGGAGTTGCAGTCCATGGGGGCAAACCCCACTGGCTTCCGTGGGTGCCAGCAGGGGGAGCTGCAAGGGAGGATTGTCCTTACTTTTCAGCACCTGACCAAGGAGTGCTTCCTGCTTGTAGTGTGTCCAGACACTAGAAGTGCTCTGGGGTCCAACGTAAAAGGGGGCCACCTCCATTCACTCAGGGAGTTGAAGTTGGAAGGAGACAACACAGGCCTGGAGGAATGAAAGAAGTAGCAGAAAAGGATGGAATGATGGATTGTATTGTTGTAACCGGGGAAAGAGGATTTGTGGAAAAAGATACTTTGAACGTTGACCCTGGACTATCTGTGTGTGTAGTTGTGTTTGGGGATTTGGGGCTTAGTGACACCCCCTAGTGGCCACAGGCACTATACAGGATACATCCATCCATCCATTTTCCAACCTGCTGAATCCGAACACAGGGTCACGGGGGTCTGCTGGAGCCAATCCCAGCCAACACAGGGCACAAGGCAGGGACCAATCCCGGGCAGGGTGCCAACCCACCGCAGTATACAGGATACATATGGACACATTTCAGCTTATGTAGCACATGTTATAAAGTTTTTCTTAACAAAGAGAACCATAGACACGTGAAATAAGTGACCAAGTAGTGTGGTGGAGTGTGCGACTTAAGGGACCTCCAAACTCGTCTTGATTTTACTTTGGAGAAATGAGGTGGATGTGATTGTCAAGCTTTAATCAGGCAGAATGGCCTGCTCTTGTGAAAATGTAAGGATGGAGCTGCCAGGTAAAAGGAAACAAGAAAGGTCCGAGAGAAGGTTTATGGATGTGGTGAGAGGACATGACGGTGGTGGGTGGGACAGAGCAAGATAACGAGGACAGAAAGATATGGAAAAAGATGATCTGCTAACAGGAGCAACCGAGAGAAGTTTCAAGGTAAGGGAATAATACTCACTTATCACGGTGCTGAAATTTGGCTTATTTAAAAACTCGGAGAGGAAATAAGAACATGGAGAGATACTCCTAGTCCTCTAACGGGACAGTGCCCCGTATGTCTTAATCTCTTCCTTTAGGGATTAAGTGGGTTTGAGATGTTATAAATAACACATTATTATTTAGCTAAATAGCTGGCATGTTGAGTTGATCTGCTCTTGCTTTTGAGCAGATCAGGTGCCCTTTGCCCATCTTATTTTAGACTCATCTAACAGCACCAACAGAGTTCTCTCTTACTTCCATTGTTTCCACGTCTCTAAATATCATGGCTCTGACATCTCCGCTCATCGCCACACAATGACTCAATAGACAGAGGGGAGAGTCTTGGCCAAAAAAAAAATAAAAAATACAGTGATTTGGGATTCAGTTTCATCTGAATATTGCTGGAAAAAAAGGTATTTTGTATTAAGAAACAAAGCATTCTTTGTTTGTGTCCTGTCCTGTAACAAATCAAGTGATACAGCTCACAACAAGACTTGAGATTTTTCTTTTCTACAAGATCTTTCTGTGCTAAATTGAAGTTGTGAAGGCTTCTTTAACCCCCTTAGCATTAGGTTTAACCATCAGAGTAACGAGCCAAAAAATGTAACAGAAACACGTAAGTACCGAAATGTCAACATAAATACAGTAGGAAAAGAATGTCGAGTGTCCACTGCTGTATTGGTGCAGATTTAGTGCCTATTCTTTGAGTGACACTGAGACAGTCGCCAATGCACAGCCCGATGTCACAACCGGGATGGTACAAGTGAGTTTCTCTGCACACTTTTCCTAAACTTTTTTCTGCTGCTTGTGTACGAGAGGGTAGAATGTCAGTGCCGGATCCATATGATCAACACACCCCTTGCGTTACTGTAGGCCACCGCAGCACAAGGCTCGGCGACTTCCACGTTTTTCCCGACACAAACATTAATAGTTGCCACATTGTGGACAGGGCTTAGCGGGCTAACGTCCTGCTTGTCCTTACGCTTGATCACAATCATTTTGCCTTTGCATCATGCAGCTAACTGTCGCACCGTGCTGAAGCTTCATGTGACCGACTTTAGGGCGCAAATCGTGGCAGTTTCTGTTAAATGGTGCCATATCTTGCATCAGTTTCACTTTCTGTATCAATGTCTGATGACCAATTTTCATTGCCGTCACTATCACTCAGATAAGAGCAAAGGCTAACTAAACTAAACTAAAACTGCCTTTATGGCTTTTTGTATGGTGACCCTCTTTTCCCTTTAATGCAAAATGTAATCAATTTTGACCTAACCCTAATCCTAATCCTGCATCTTACCTGAAGAAGGAGCCTGAGTCGCCTCGAAAGTAAAAAGAGCGTGATGCATACAATCCAGTAACAGCCACCTATAAATAAAGGGTTAATTTGACTCAACATATTCATAAAACACAGGCAGTTGATCACAGTCGCCGATGAGGTCGTTTAACTCTTTTTTTTTTTTTTTTTTTGTGCAATTTAATGACGTCAGGGCATTTTGCTAAAGGAGAAATCCAGATAGCTTGCGTATTTAAATGCAGATTCCTGCCTTAACAGGGTTATTTGCCTTAACCTGATTGAGTGCTAAATCAACATGCAACACTCACCTCAATGGCACTCACCTCAATGGGAACAAAGAGAGAGAGAGAGAATCAGGAGGAACGTGCAGACTTCACATGGGCACGGCATTGTGCCACCATTGCCCTCATCCGCTGTCCAAGTTCCTCAAGATTCTCTTACTCCTACATCAAAATAGTTCTTCCAGAGCAGCCATCGAAAGCATTTACATGCACTTCAATAACCCGAATATTCACAGAAAGAGTACGCCGCTCGTTTGCAGGGCCCAATTGCACAGTCAAACAAAAAAAAAAAAGCATGCTGTGTGCAATCCGGTAATAGAAACCTATAAATAAAGCATCAATTTGACCCAACATATTCATAAAACACATGAAGATGATCACAGGCCTCATGCTTAGTTTCAGATTCGTGGCGGACGATGAAAACGTTTAACTTTTTTTTTGGCGCAATTTAATGATTTCAGAGTGTTTTGCTAAAGGAGAGCTCCAGATTACTTACTCGTGTAAAAGTGGATTTCGATTTCTGCCTTAACTGGGTTATTTGCCCCAATTCCGATTGTGTGTTTGCTTGGGGAACAACCTAAAGGCTTGCGTGAGTGTAATGTTCCACTGAGACATTAGGGGGCACTGTGTAATAACGTTTTCTCTTTTCCAGGCAGAGAAAGGAAGACTGACACATCTCCAACTGTGATGACACTTTTGGAGTCAGACCACCTGGACCCACCTCATCCTCCCAGAATCCATCTTAAGAGGAAACAACGCCATCTGCTGCTTTACAGTAAGGAGATTGTGGGTTTGCTTTCCGGGTCCTCCCTGTGTGGAGAGTGCTTTGAGTAGTGAGAAAAGCACTATATAAAAAGGTAAAGGATTATTATTATTATTATTATCATCTCAGGCAGACCGACTGATATTTCAAAGACATCTCAACTTTGCACAATACCACGCATTTTATTTTATGCCTTTTGTGTATCTTTAATATCCTGGGTTTACCTTCGGGTGCCCCAGACCCTTTCATCTTGTGCTTTTGTGTCTTAACAGAAGGGATGTCAAATTCCAGTCCTGGAGGGCTGCAGGTTTTAATTCTAACCATCTTCTCAATTAGTGACCAGTTTCTGCTGCTAATTAACTTCTTTTGCCTTATCTTTAATTCACTTGACTAGACCTTAGTTGTTTCTTTTTCTTTAATCAGCAGTCAAACAATAATAAGAAATAAAATGAGCATAAACATGACCAACTAACTGTGACCATCCATCCATTATCCAACCCGCTATATCCTAACTACAGAGTCATGGGGGTCTGCTGGAGCCAATCCCAGCCACCACAGGGCACAAGGCAGGAAACAAACCCCAGGCAGGGCACCAGCCCATCGCAGGGCACACACACACACACCAAGCACACACTAGGTACAATTTAGAATCGCTAATCCACCTAACCTGCATGTCTTTGGACTGTGGGAGGAACCCCACGCAGACACGGGGAGAACATGCAAACTCCACGCAGGGAGGACCTGGGAAGCGAACCTGGGTCTCCTAACTGCGAGGCAGCAGCACTACCCACTGCGCCACCCCTAACTGTGACCATCATACAATATCTGAAAATAATAAATGCTCAGGCCCTCAAAACATTTTAACAGAGCTCTTAGAAAACAGAAAATCAACAATTTCAGAAATGCCTGCTGTTGCACAACAACAGCAGCAACAAGCCATGGAATTAAAGAACGAGTTTAACTAACAATAAGAATCAGCTTCTCATTAAGAGACTGGTTGGAGTGAAATTGATTGGAGTTTGAATTCCCAGTTCAGCTGGTCATCTGTTGCCTCGCTTCACGTCTCATTTCTGTTTGACTGCCATTTAAATGAAGAAAAGAATCAATTCAGAGGACCGAATCCTTAAAAAACAGGGCTATTAAAACAAAGGAAAAGAATTTAATTATCAGTGAAAACTGGTCACTGATTAGGAAAAGGGTTAGAATGAAAACCTACAGCCACTGCGGCCCACCAGGCCTGGAGTTCGACATCCCTGCTTTACAGTGTGTATGTGTGCAAATGCACTGATTGACTTTGTGCATGTGACAATAGTATTATTACTACCACTACCTTCAACCAATCAGCTTTTGAGTTATCCTTTGACATCATGTAAGCAAACAAGAGATTAAACAGAGACATGACGGACATGTTTAAAATCATGAAAGGAATTATTCCAGTGGATCCAGACAGTTACTTTAAAATGAGTTCAGCAAGAACATGAGGGCAGAGCTGGAAACTTGTTAAAGGAGGATTTCGTACAAAAGTTAGAACATTTTTCTTCACACAAAGAACCATAGATAGATAGATAGATAAGGCACTATATAATGATAGATAGATACACACTATATAATAGATAGATAGATACACACTATATAATAGATAGATAGATAGATAGAAATGAAAGGCACTATATTATAGATAGATAGATAGATAGATAGATAGATAGATAGATAGATAGATAGATAGATAGATAGATAGATAGATAGATAGATAGATAGATAGATAGATAGATAGATAGATATGAATGGCACTATATAATGATAGATAGATAGATATGAATGGCACTATATAATGATAGATAGATACACACTATATAATAGATAGATAGATACACACTATATAATAGATAGATAGATACACACTATATAATAGATAGATAGATAGATAGATAGATAGATAGATAGAAATGAAAGGCACTATATTATAGATAGATAGATAGATAGATAGATAGATAGATAGATAGATATGAATGGCACTATATAATAGATAGATAGATAGATAGATAGATAGATAGATAGATAGATAGATAGATAGATAGATAGATAGAAATGAAAGGCACTATATTATAGATAGATAGATAGATAGATAGATAGATAGATAGATAGATAGATAGATAGATAGATAGATAGATATGAATGGCACTATATAATGATAGATAGATACACACTATATAATAGATAGATAGATAGATAGATAGATAGATAGAGATAGATAGATAGATAGATAGAAATGAAAGGCACTATATTATAGATAGATAGATAGATAGATAGATAGATAGATAGATAGATAGATAGATAGATATGAATGGCACTATATAATGATAGATAGATACACACTATATAATAGATAGATAGATAGATAGATAGATAGATAGATAGATAGATAGATAGATAGATAGATAGATAGATAGATAGAATTAATCCCAAGGGGAAATTCACATAATTATTAAAATGTCCAAGTAGTGTGGTAGTGAGCAGGGTTTTAGGGACATTCAAAACCCAACTTGCTCGTCAATCCTATTCAAAATGACATCCTGTTGGGATGAATGGCCCGTTTCTTATCCCAGTTTTTCTAGTGTTCATAGAAGAGGAGACTACACAAAACAGCATGCAAAACTTCCCACTAAAAGGGGGGGGGGGGGGGGGGGGGGGGAAGTAGACGTCTGTCATCATTTACATTTCTAAACTGGGCAGAATTTTTAGACTGTTATCAAAAGATGTGAAAGGGTGTGCCTTCCCGCATTTACACATACCATCAATTTTATTTTACACATCTCCATATCCTGTAATGGACACCAGGCAGGGACTGACATTCCGGCTGGGATGGTTCAAGGTGCCTTACCCAGATTGGGAGACAAATTAAGTGAAAGAACTTGGGGAAGACTACTTAAATGGACTAGTTGCTACCCTGACACAGCAGCTGACAGTCCTCCTGGACTAAGGCGCCAACCTGGATGCCCGCAGAGCTGGCTGGGAACTGTAGTCCAGTAGTGCAGCTCTGCAATGCTCCATTGGTGCCACCAGGGGGAGCTGAAGGGACAAATCATCTCCACTTCAGCAAACCTTCAGCTGGTAGACTTACAACACCAGAAGTGCTCCCGGGTCTGGCGTAAAAGGAGCAAGAGAAAAAGAAGGAAAGGTGGAGAAATAGGAACTGTGTTGGTGCAGTCTGTGTACAGAGGTTGGTTAAAATAAACCATATGAACTTATATTGGTGTTGATGTGTTGAAGGATTTGGGGCTCAGTGGTGCCCCTGCTGGTCACAATCCACCTGCTAGCACTCACACTGTAGAGATATAAAGACGAGTGAACTTTAAACTTTCCAGGGCCTACATACAGAAAAAAAAAAAAAAAAAAAAAAAAAGAGTCTGGGTGAAGTTAAAAAAAAAAAAAAAAATAGAAGATGGTGTCTGCCACCTTGTGGCCAATTACAGAATTGCTGGATAATCTCTCCTAATGAGGATTCAAGCAAAATTACACCTTTTATTGGCTAACTGAACTGAGCTTTCGAGGCAACTCAGGCCCATTCTTCAGGTAAGATGTAGGGTTAGGGTTAGGGTTAGGTCAATATTGATTACATCTTGCCTGAAGAAGAGGTCTGAGTTTCCTTGAAAGCTTACCACATTGACATCTTTTTAGTTAGCCAATAAAAGGTGTCATTTGGCGTCTCATTGTGTCCATAATGGTTAACTACTACTAACTACCTGTTGTAGCGTGTTAGCCATTACGGATAAAGTGAGAAGTCAAGCAAAACGACACATTTTATTGGCGAACTGAACTCATCCTCTTTAATAAAATCCCTGTGTGCGTCCAGGTGTCCGTGTGTGTGTGTCTTCTGGTGAAGTCCTCACAGGTGGCGTAGTGGTAGTGCTGCTGCTTTGCAGTAAGGAGACTGTGGAAGATTGTGGGTTCGCTTCCCGGTTCCTCCCTGTGTGGATAGCGCTTTGAGTACTGAGAAAAGCGCTATATAAATGTAATGAATTATTATTATTATTAAGTGCGCATGCGCGGGGCATGGTGCGATAACCGATATTACTGTCAGAGAAAGTTACTGGCGTTTTACGGAAATACAAACCAGTATTACTGCGAGAGGAAATTAAAAAGGTACACAATACAGTGACGCATATTACAGCCACATACAAGCCAGTATTACTGTCAGAGAAAATTAAAGGTATATTATGGACGTACAAGCCAGCGGACGTACAAGACAGTATTACTGTCACAGAAAATTAAAGACACTCAATACACGGTGGCAGCCCACGAAAATGGTCAGCACAGCAACTAAACATCAACAAAAGAAAGGCTGAAAGAAAAATACGACCAACAAAAAGAATGAGGTCAAAGTCCCTTGCCATTTAATATAGACTGTTCCTATTAATGTTTATGCACTACTGTTCTAGTGCCCGTTATTGTAATGGGCTTAATGACTAGTTACAATATGAAAGCTTTCGGGGCGACTCAGGCCTTTTCTTCATTACATTTTGCCTAAAGAATGGGCCCGAGTCGCCTCGAAAGCTTTCATATTGTAAATTGGTTCAGTTAGCCAATACAAGGTGTCATTTTGCTTTAATTTTCACTGCATCCATAATGGCTAACACGGTATGACACCCTACTACTACTACTAACTCTAGAGCTAAGGTGTTGGACCGTATTAGTTATGATGGATATAGTGAGAAGTCAAGCAAAATTACACCTTTTATTGGTTAACTGAACTGAGCTTTTGAGGCAACTCAGGCCCCTTCTTCAGGTAAGATGTAGGGTTAGGGTTAGGGTTAGGTCAATATTGATTACATCTCGCCTGAAGAAGAGGTCTGAGTTGCCTTGAAAGCTTACCACGTTGAAATCTTTTTAGTTAGCCAATAAAAGGTGGCATTTGGCGACTCATTGCGTCCATAATGGCTAACACGGTACGACACCCTGGTACTACTGACACTAGAAGCTAGGGTATTTATAGCGTGTTAGCCATTATGGATGTGGCGAGAAGTCAAGCAAAATGACACCTTTTATTGGCTAACTAGAAACATTACAAAAATGCAAGCTTTCAGGGTGACTCAGCCATTTTCTTCATTACATCTTGCCTGAAGAAGGGGTCCGAGTCGCCTCGAAAGCTTACCACTTTGTAATCGGTTCAGTTAGCCAATACAAGGTGGCATTTTGCATCCAAAATGGCTAAAATGGTATAACACCCTACTACTACTAACACTGGAGCTAGGGTGTTGGACCATGTTACCCATTATGGATGTGGTGTGAAGTCAAGGAAAATGACACCTTGTATTGGCCAACTAAATAGATTACAATATGCAAGATTTGAGGCAACTGGATTGAAAATACAGACTGACTCAAAATGTTTACAGCCGCCTGAAGAAGGGGTCTGAATTGCCTTGAAAGCTTGCATATTGTAATGGAGTTCAGTTAACCAATAAAGCGTGTCATTTTGCTTGTCGTCTCATTCCATCCATAATGGTTAACACGGTACGACACCCTGGTACTACCAACTACCTGTTGTAGCGTGCTAGCCATTATGGATGAAGTGTGAAGACAAGCAAAAATGACACATTTTAATTGATGAACTGAACTGATTACAATATGAAAGCTTTCAGGGCAACTCAGGCCATTCTTTAGGCAAGATGTAATCAATATTGACCTACATCTTGCCTGAAGAAGAGGACCGAGTTGCCTCAAAAGCTTTCATATTGTAATGAGTTCAATTAGCCAATAAAAGGTGTCATTTTGCTTGACATCTTACTATTTCCATAATAACTGACACGCTACAACACCCTAGCTCTAGAGTTAGTAGTAGTAGGGTGTCGTACCGTTTTCGCCATTATGGATGTGGTGAGAAGTCAAGCAAAATGACACCTTTTATTGGTGAATTAGAAAGATTACAAAAATGCAAGCTTTCGGGGCGACTCAGCCCTTTTCTTCATTACATCCTTGCCTGAAGAAGGGGTCTGAGTCGCCTTGAAAGCTTACCATATTGTAATGAGTTCAGTTAGCCAATGCAAGGTGTCATTTTGCTTGGCATCTCACTATATCCATAATAACTAACACGCTACAACACCCTAGCTCTAGAGTTAGTAGTAGGGTGTCGTACCGTTTTCGCCATTATGGATGTGGTGAGAAGTCAAGCAAAATGACATTGGCGAACTGAACTCATTACAATAAGAAAGCTTTCGGGGCGACTCAGGCCTCTTCTTCATTACATCTTGCCTAAAGAATGGGCCCGAGTCGCCTCGAAAGCTTTCACATTGTAATCGGTTCAGTTAGCCAATACAAGGTGCCATTTTCCTTGCCTTCTCACTGCATCCAGTGCCTTGAGCATGGGAAAGGCGCTATATAAATAAAATTTATTATTATTATTATTATCCATAATGGCTAACACGGTACAACACCCTGCTACTACTAACTCTAGAGCTAGGGTGTTGGACCGTGTTAGTTATTATGGATATAGTAAGATGCCAAGCAAATTGACACCTTGTATTGGCCAACTACAAAGATTACAATATGCCAGCTTTGAGGCAACTGGATTGAAAATACTGACTGATTCAAAATGTTTACAGCCTGCCTGTAATCGGTTCGGTTAGCCAATAAAAGGTGTCATTTTGTTTGCCTTCTCATTGCATCCATAATGGCTAACACGGTACAACACCCTGCTACTATGGATAATCTCTCACAATTCAAGTTTTTCGTCATGTGTGCTCAGCGCAATGACACTTGTAGTTACCCTTAATAATACAATCAGCTCCCCCACATCCACTTTTTCACATTTTGTTATGTTTCTGCCTTGAGTTAAAAATCATTTCAATTCATCTTCCCCCTCATCAAGCAACACTCAACAGCCCAGAATGACAAAGCGAAAACAGAATTTTAGAATTTTTTGTAAATTTATTAACAGTAAAAAAACGAAATATCCCATTGAGACAAGTGTTTAGGCCCTTTGCCGAGATGCTTGATAATCGTCGCCGGTGCATCCCATTCTAATTGATCATCAGCGAGATGTTTCTGCACCTTATTTGGAGTCCACCTGTGGATCGTTCAATTGACTGGACATGATTACGAAAGGCACACGCCCGTCTACAGAAGGTCCCGCAGTTGACCAAAAACCAAGCCAGGAGGTCGAAGGAACCATCTGCAGAGCTTAGAGACAAGGATTGTGTCCAGGCGCAGATCTGGGGAAGACTACAAAACCTTTCTAAAATATATCAAATCGATTACAGTATGTTCAGATTCTGCTGCTCGGTTACTTACACACACTAACAAAATCTGCTCACATCACTCCTGTCCTCTATGATTTGCTTTGGTTACCAGTTTCTTCAAGAATCAAATATAAACCTTTAAAGCCCTTCATGGTTTAGCCCCTCATTATCCTTACACTCCTGCCCGTGTATTAAGATCATCGGACGCTAACTTACTCACTGTACCTAAATACAGGTTAGTAACAATGGGTGTCACAGCTTTCAGTGTGATGGCCCCTAAAATTTGGAATGCTCTTCCTGTCGGCCTTCGCGAGGGAAAAATCTATCATTCGTTTCAAACTCCTGTTAAAAACACATCAATGAGTATTAATTTATTTGCTTGTATGTAATTTCTATTGGTCTTGTTAATGTGTTTATCCATTGTGGTGAGTGGCTGGGGGGCGGTACCCACCCAGGACAGCTGGAAGGACCGGAAGAGGGACTACGCCTCCTCCGGACCACGAGAGGGCAGCCGCCCTGGTTGGTATGGGGACCACGGGAGCAGAGCTTGGAAGCTCAACCTTGTAGGGGCCCGTGGTCACCACCAGGGAGCACCTGGATGCCTGAAAAACCCTGGACGTCAGCACTTCTGCCAAACCCGGAGGTGCTGGCAGAACAACCACCTGGGACACCCGGAGTGCTTCCGGGTGCTCGTGCAGCACTTCCGCCACACCAGGAAGTGCCGCAGGAAGCTCATCGGGAGGCACTTGGAGCATATCCGGGTGAACATAAAAGGGGCCACCTCCCTCCATTCATCAGCTGGAGTCGGGTGGAAGAGGACGGAGCTCAGAGGAGAGGAGAGGAGTGGAGGCGGTCGGAGAGAGAGAGGCATTGTTGGAAGGCCTGGACTTAAGGGTGCTTGGTGCAGGGGCACTGGGTTGTGTGCACACAGGTAAATAGTATGTATAATAAACGTGTGTGTGGTTTGAAACCATCGGTGTCTGCCTGTCTGTGTCCGGGCTGCTCTCCACACCATCCATTCATTATCCAACCTGCTATATCCTAGCACAGGGTCACGGGGGTCTGCTGGAGCCAATCCCAGCCAACACAGGGCGCAAGGCAGGATCAAATACCAGGCAGGGTGCCAACCCACTGCAGGGCACACACACCCACACACCAAGCAAACACTAGGGACAATTTAGGATCGCCAATGCATCTAACCTACATGTCTTTGGAGTGTGGGAGGAAACCCACGCAGACACGGGGAGAACATGCAAACTCCACACAGGGAGGGCCCGGGAAGTGAACCACAGGTCTCCTAACTGCGAGGCAGCAGCGCTACCACTGCACCACCCATTAATGTGTTTATTGAACTGTAAAAGTGTCTGAGTGTATGAAAGGTACTATATAAATAAAACATTATTATTATTTTCTGCAGCATTGAAGTCTGCCATGAATACAGAGACCTCCAAAAGTTCTTAAATGGAAGAGCTCTTCCTAGAGTTGGCCGGTTGGTGAACTTGAGCAATTGTGGTAAGAGAGATGATCAAAAACTCACTGGCCACTCCGGCTGAGCTCAAGAGAGCCCGTGTGGAGGTGGGAAGGACATCAGTGCAACACTCAATTGACCTTTGGCTTTATGGCATGATGGCCAGACATAAGCCTCTCCTCAGTAAAAGACATGGAAGCCCACTCGGAGTTTGCAAAAAGGCACCAGAGGGACTCTCAAAGTATGAGAAACAAGATTTTTCTGGTCTGATGAATCCAAGATTAGCGTCACGTCTGAAGGAAACCACCTGCGCTACAACAATTCAGCCGTGTAGCAGGATGGTGGCAGCATCCTGTTGTGGGGTCATTTATTAGTGGCAGGGACTGTCAGACTAGACAGGGTTGACGGAAAGCTGAATGGAACAAAGTAGAGAGGGGTCTTCTGTCCAATACCATTCCAATGGTGGAGATCATGCTGTGGTGCTGGGGACAGGGAGACTAGTCAGGACTGAGGAAATGTGGAACGGAGCAAAGTACAGAGATATCCTTAAATGAAAGCCTGCTGTTGTGCCCTCTGGACCTCGAGTCGGGCCAATGGTTCACCTTACAACAGGACACAAAGCAAAGACAGCAGAGGAGTGGCTTCGGGACTACTCTGGGAATGTCCTCGAGTGGCCCTTCTCAGAGACAAGATAAGGAGTCACAAAAAGGTTTGGGGCAGCCACCCGTATATTGTTCCTGGCTGCAAATGGATCTGTAAGCACACCGATGTGTACAGGGTCAAGTCCAAAACAGAACTGATTTGGTGTGGAAAAGATGGTGGTTTAACGGCAGACCAGAGGAAATGACGTAATTGGAGTCGGAACCGGAAGTGATGTCATCCGCCGGCCCAGCGACGGAAGTGAGATCATTTGTGGGGGCCAGAAGTGACATCATCAGGACCAGGAGGAATTTCCAGTAACTGGGCTGCAGAGAAGTGAGAGAAGGGGTCAGTGCACATCACAACCCACCCACACCCCCCCCATCCCCCCGGTCTGGCCGGCATGGGATTATTTTCATTCAAGCCCTTTAGCTGCCTCCCATGCGCACATGTGTAACATCCTGTTAGAACCCAATCAAACATCTGTGCAGAGACCTGAAAACTGTGTTCTCATCTTCTGTGCAATACAATTCCAATGCTATTGGTGCTGGGGACAGGGAGACTAGTCAGGGTTGAGGAAATGTGGAATGGAGCAAAGTACAGAGATATCCTTAATGAAAACCTGCTGTTGTGCCCTCTGGACCTCAAGTCGGCCAATGGTTCACCTTTTAACAGGACACAAAACAAAGACAACACAGAAGTGGCTTAGGGACAACTCAGGGAATGTCCTTGAGTGGCCCTGCCAGAGCCCAAGGCTTGAACCCAATCAAACATCTCAGGAGAAACCTGAAAACAGCTGTCCACCAATGGTCTCCATCCAACCTGACAAAACTGGAGAGGATCTACAGTGGAGAGGGATAGAGGTTAGAAGCAGATGCTGATACAGCAAGATAGATAGATAGATAGATAGATAGATAGATAGATAGATAGATAGATAGATAGATAGATAGATAGATAGATAGATAGATAGATAGATAGATAGATAGATAGATAGATAGATAGGAAAGGCACTATATAATAGATAGATAGATAGATAGATAGATAGATAGATAGATAGATAGATAGATAGATAGATAGATTGCAATAAACTTAATGTCACTGCTGAAATGCCACTGTTTCCATCAGGCATGTCATATATTAAAAGGAAGTTCAGCCAATGAGAAACAAAAATCCAAAGAATTAAGAGGGGTCCCAAACTTTTTCATAGGACTGTATCTCTCACCCCTTCACCATCTAGCAGTTAACGTGCGGGAAGCGCATTGACACAAAATGGCTGCCGTCACATCATCCAGGTGGTTGAAGTGGCTCCCCACTCTCTATGAAAAGCACTATAGAAATGTAAAGAATTATTATTATAAAAGAGAGGACAGAATTTATGGCATCAGCCCTGACTTAAATTTCATCGGTTGGTGGCTGCATTAAAAATATGGAGAAAAAAAAAAAAAAAAAAAAAAAAGATGATCCGCTGTGGCAACCCCTAACGGGAGCAGTCGAAAGGAAAAGAAAGAAGAAGGTGGCTGCATTATAATTAGTCTGTCGGATGTAACAGCGTGATACAGACACAGTCATTCTCAGCCAATTTACAGTCCCCATGTAATGTAGTCCACACAGATTTTCAGATAAGAGAGGAATCTGGAGTGCCCAAAAAAAATAAAATAAATAAAACTATTCTATGGGGTGACCAGGCTGGTACTCTATCATTGTAGTGTCCCAAGAAGTGGTGTTCCCTTTCCTAATCATGTCCAGTCAATTGAACGGACCACAGGTGATAATAATAATAATACATTTTGGTGGACTCCAAACAAGTTGCAGAAACATCTTGCAACAGAATGGGATGCACCTGAGACAATTTTCAAGCATCTTAGCAAAGAGTCTACATACGTGTGATAATGGGATATTTCAGTAGTTTTAATAAATGCAGAACAATTTCTAAAATCCTGCTTTTCCTTTGTCAGTCTGGGCTAAAAAATGTTGCTTGACGTGAGAAAAAATGAAGTTTTTTTAAGGGTGCAACATAAAAAACTAAAAAAGGGGCCTGAATACTTTCTCAAGGCACTTTGTCGACATAACCCAGTAGACAACAGCATTCATCAAGAGAACCTGAAGTTGCGGAGCGCACTTAACAAATTACAATACAGGATACCTTACAGAAAGGAAGAACCCCCCCCCTGCTTTCCAGTGAGCCGCAGCCCTCCCACACACTAGCATGCAGATCACATCGAGCGACACTCAGCAACACGGCCTTCACAGCTTGTGAACCGCCAAAAGGACTCAATGGTTTGGCCGGCCTTGGCAGCTCAGCCTCACTGAAGCCCAGTGCAGCAAAGAATGAGAGGAGGCCGAGGTTTGCCATCCCTCATCAAAACACAAAAGCACAGCCTGAGAGGAGAGAGGGGGGGATCTCCGAGTAATGGTGTGGAGATTGGAATTGGAAGGGGGGTGAGCAAGGGGGTTCAGAAAATCAAAGGGAACCAAAAGAAGATCTACAAAGAGCTGCTACGGTAACAAGAAAATCTGCCGTATCCCATTATGAGACTTGGAATGGGAATACGAGAGAAAGAAAGAATGGCACCCTGTCATGTCCCACTTAGAGAAACTAGAATAGAAATAACAAAGGGAGGAAGGAAAGGCCCACAGTATTCTGAACTCCGGTCCTGGGATCTGCGAGACATCAACGTTAATCAGTGGGCCACTCTGCTTATACATCTTTAGAGGGGAAAGGAAAAATAAATCAGAATTCACCTTGA
Organism: Erpetoichthys calabaricus; assembly: GCF_900747795.2. Lineage (NCBI taxonomy): Eukaryota > Metazoa > Chordata > Cladistia > Polypteriformes > Polypteridae > Erpetoichthys > Erpetoichthys calabaricus. Next base: position 238,619,066 of record NC_041398.2, read on the forward strand.
ATTTTCCATAGCATAAAGCTAGTCAGCTAGTCCTCCACTTCTTCAAATGAACTGATCTTCTTATAAATCACCTTAGTCGATTTGTGGGCCTCTCTGGCAGCATCTTAAATTGGTTTTAGTCTGACTTAACAGTTCGAACATTCTTTTGTAGTTGTGGCGATTGCAGTTCAGAGGTTGATGACATTTATACAGTGTACCACAAGGATCTATTCTTGGCCATCTGTTATCTTCAATCTACTTGCTCTCAATAGGCCACATTACATCAAAACACAAGATGAGTAACAACAGCTATGCAGAGGACCTGCAGCTTTACTTATCTATTGCACCTGATAAGTCTGCCCCTCTATTCCAATGTTTTACGTTGTGGACCACCCAGGCTGGCACAGCCACCTGAACCTGACACAAACAAGCTTGGGACACAAGTACAAGGCACACATGTTTTGTTTTTTCTTTTTCCTCGTGGGATACGCCTTCCTCTTCCTCTTTTTCTTCTCCTCTACTACTCCGGTCAAGCTTCTTCTTCTTCCTCCTCCCGACTCTGGCTTTTCGAGTAGTAGCTGCTGGCATCTTTTATAAGGCACCCGGAGGTGCTTGATGACTCACTTCCGGCAGCACTTTCGGGTGTGTTGGGAGAACTGCCCATAAGGGCTCAGCAGCTCCTGCTACAGCACCCCCTGGCGGTGCCTGTGGATCACTACAGGGCTGCAACACACCAACTCCCATGAAGCCCTACGGGAATCCGAGGCACCGCTGCAACCCAGGGGGGGATTGCCATCTAGCGCCCCGGGGGAGGGAACATTCTGGCCATGCTTGCTCCCCTGGACCTCCCAGCGTGGAGGTGTGCTGGCCGGGCAAGGGCCCTGCCCGCACACTACAACTTGTATGGCTGAGTGGATGAGTAATAATATCCTCAAGCTATATAATAAAAAAACAAAAATCATACTAGTTGGCAAAGATGGAAAAAGTGAAGTTCTTAGAAATAAACTTGATACAAGTCACTGGAGGTTCTGCTCAGCTTTATAACACACTGGTGAGGCCTCACCTGGAATACGGTGAGCAGTTTTAGTCTCCAGGCTACAAAAAGGACATAACAGCACTAGAAAAGGTCCAGAGAAGAGCGACTTGGCTGATTCAGGGCTACAGGGGATGAGTCATCAGGAAAGATTAAAAGAGCCGAGCCTTTACAGTATAAACCGAAGAAAATGTAATGTAAATTATTAAACATTAGCTGTGTAAGTCTTTGTTGTAAAAAGCCCAAGCTCCTAGAAACCATGGATTCTGGCACTTCAATCAATCAATCGCATCAGTTCTACATTAGCGGCTAAGCAAGTTTCTCTCTCCTCGGAGGTTTAATTTTGCCGATGTGCTTGTCTCGCTTGTGTATTAGCGCCAGCGGTTTCACTTTGGTGACAGAGTCGCTTTCTTTGAGCTTCATGCTGTAGCCTAGCACTTCTGGGCCGGACAGACAGGCAGACAGACACACACACACACACACACACACACTTCCACGTATAGACGTTTATATATAAAAGATAGGAAGTAAATATGTGAGGTTTGAATACACAATGTGGAGTCTGAAAATCATAAAGTCCAACTTATGAGACCCTAAGCTATCGACTGCTAGACAGTGTTCAGAAGCCATTAAGAAGGCTAACAGAATGTCAGGTTATATAGCGCCTTGATGTGTGGAGTACAAGTCACAGGAGGTTCTGCTCAAGCTTTATAACGCACTGGTGAGGCATCGTCTGGAGTCCTGTGTGCAGGTTTGGTCTTCAAAACGGACATAGCAGCACTAGAAAAGGTCCAAAGAAGAGCAACTCTGCCGATTCAGGGCTACAGGGGATGAGTTATGAGGAAAGATTAAAAGAGCTGAGCCTTTACAGTTTAAGCAAAAGAAGATTAAGAGAAGACCTGAGTGAGGTGTTTAAAATTATGAAGGTGTTAGTCCAGTGGGTCGAGACGGTGACTTTAAAATTAACTCCTCAAGAACACAGGGACACAGTTGGAGACTTGTGAAGGGCAAATTTTGCACAAACATTAGGAAGTTTTTCTTTACACAAAGAACGATAGACACTTGGAATAAGAGACCAAGTAGTGTGGTAGACAGTAAGACGTTTAAATCATTTAAAGGTCCATTGTGACTTATTGCTGTGCTGAGTGGCTAATTGAGCATGCAAGACAAATGAATGCATAATTAGCCACGTGGTGTGTTTGCGGCCACTGTGTGTTACGACTCATCAGTGCCCCGAAGACTGAAGTGCACTTGTGCCACTCTTTGGAGCACTGATTGGCCATGTTGAGCAGGAACTCTCACTAACTAACCTACATTACATTGTAAAGAGCATAACATGTGTAATCCAGCAATGAAGACACAACACATAATTAATTTAGGGGAGAGAGGTTGGCAGCATGTGCCGATAGTGCGTTGAACCACCTGGACAACTAAGTATTTTCATAATATTCTCATTATTTTAAGTTAATAAATCCTTTTCTTTTTTTCAGGATGAAAATTTGGCTGGCGTACCGATTGGGTTGTGCCATTTGTGTATATGTTGTAAATTATTTACACAAATCAGATGAAAACTGTGAGGCGGAGTACGCTTACAGTACTCCGGTGTGAAAGGTCTGTGCATGCACGATTGGGTAGTGGCATCCCTATCCAACATGGCCCCTACGGCGCCGTGATGTCATACTGGCCTCACAAAGCTTCATGGGGCATGGGGAAAAAAAAAAAAAAAAAGTTCGCCCAAACCTGCTGAAAGGCGGACTTTCTGGAAATAGTTTGCCTAACAATGTCACTGGTAAACCCCACAAATTCACCGTGAGAAAACACTTTCACGAATTTCACCAATCAGCTGTATTTATTCATTCAGTCATTCTTTGCCTCATTGTGAGTTTTTAATAGGATTTTCTTCCCTTCACTGATCATCATCATCACGTTTCTCTTGTAAGATCAAAAAATTACTAAGGAGGAAATCTAAAAAAATTGAAAGGAAAAGATTTTTGGTCATTGCTTCACTCAGTTATTTCTCTTTTTTTGCCATTTTTAAATACATAGCTGGTACAGCTTCACATGTTGTATTGTTTCTGATTTTACTCTTTACTTTGCTACAATTCTTAGCCACAGAATGGAAGGATGGATAGATGAAAGAAAGAGAGAAAGACCCAACCAACCAAAGCTTAAAAGCTTGAATGAGTGAACAAGCCAATCGATCCACGAAACAACTGCACTTTGAATGATAAATGAATGAATCAAGAAATCGAAACACCAATGACGAAATTAATCATTTGCTCACATCAAATACATCATTCAGTCATAGAAGTAATGAATGAATCAATGAGGCAATCATTCAACTGCTCAACTTAAGAAAGAAAGATACTGTGACAGTGTTCATTATGAATGGCACTATAAATGGACTGAGGGGGTTTGAGAATAAATAAATGAATGAACACGTGAACAAACCACTGTACAGTAATCCCTCCTCGATCGCAGGGGTTGCGTTCCAGAGCACCCCTCAAAATGTGAAAATCCGCGAAGTAGAAACCATATGTTTATATGGTTATTTTTATATTGTCATGCTTGGGTCACAGATTTGCACAGAAACACAGGAAGTTGTAGAGAGACAGGAACGTTATTCAAACACTGCAAACAAACATTGGTCTCTTTTCCAAAAGTTTAAACTGTGCTCCATGACAAGACAGAGATGACAGTTCTGTCTCACAATTAAAAGAATGCAAACATATCTTCCTCTTCAAAGGAGTGCGCGTCAGGAGCAGAGACTGTCAGAGAGAGAGAGAAAAGCAAACAATCAGAAATCAATAGGGCTGTTTGAGCTTTTAAGTATGTGAAGCACCTTGCGGGAAGCATGTCGCTTGACAAACAGCTGCAAGGAAGCCCAGCATGGAAGGGAGCAATGTGAAGGTAGTCTTTCAGCATTTTTTAGACAAGCGTCCGTATCCTCTAGAGGTGCGAACAGCCCCCCTGCTCACACCCCCTCCGTCAGGAGCAGAGAATGTCAGAGCGAGAGAGAGAGAGAAAAGCAAACAATCAAAAATCAATAGGTGCTGTTTGAGCTTTTAAGTATGTGAAGCACCATGCGGAAAGCATGTTGCGCAACAAAGCAACCACATGTAAGTCCAGCAAGGAAGGGAGCAATGTGAAGGTAGTCTTTCAGTGTTTTTTGAGGAGCGGCCGTATCCACAAGGGGTGCAAACAGCGCCCGTGCTCACAATATATTTGAGGAGTTTTATTTAATACATAATACGTGCTCTGATTGGGTAGCTTCTCAGCCATCCGCCAATAGCGTCCCTTGTATGAAATCAACTGGGCAAACCAAACGAGGAAGCATGTACCAGAAATTAAAAGACCCATTGTCCACTGAAACCCACGAACCAGCGAAAAATCCGGATATATATTTAAATATGCTTACATATAAAATCTGCGATAGAGTGAAGCCGCGAAAGTCGAAGCGCGATATAGCGAGGGATTACTGTATATAATAAAGACTATTAGAAAGCCGAAAAGACACAAGGAGTTTTTCATGAGGCCCAAAAGGCGGGGCCACATGGATGACCCTGCTTAAGCACCGCCCCCCAGCCTTTAACGTCTGACCCAGATCCTTTAGAGACTCATTAGGTGCATTTATGTGTACGTCAATAACCCAGCAATTCACATGAACTGAATTTCTAAAATGTCACGAAAAGTCAAGCAAAATGACCCCTTTTATTGGCTAACTACAAAGATTACAATATTCAAGCTTTCGAGGCAACTCAAGCCCCTTCTTCAGGCAAGATGTAATCAAAGGGGCCCGAGTTGCCTCAAATGCTTGCATATTGTAATCTTTTTATTTAGCCAATACGAGGTGTCATTTTGCTTGACTTTTCACTACATTCATAATGGCTAACACGGTACAACACCCTTGTACTACTATAATGTCACGTAAACTCTTATTCCGATTAGAGAAACTGGGTCTATTGAACTCTTATAAACCAGATCATCAGAGGTAGAGATCTCCATGAAAAATCCAATTATGCGGCCATGTAAATCCTTAACCGGGTTACTATTGAAGATTTTGTAGTCTGTGAATTTGCGGTGTAAATGTTTACGCGATTGCATTTTTCCTTCTCCTGTCTGAAATAATCAGTCTCAATATTTCAGAATTCTCTAAATTTATGTTGAAGAAATGAACCTACACTGCTAAACTCAGCAACACAATCTTAAGAGCAGAAGGGTAACATGTTGAATGTAATGAGTCCATTTACTTTTTAAAGTATTGAGCAGCCGAACACAATGCTTATCTTACTGAAGAAAGAAATGCCGGCATTATGCTTATTGTAGCCACACTGAGTGTCGGTACACCGCTCTCCTGTACAGGGTTCAATTGTACAGCCAAGCAGAAAAGAGTGAGTTGTGTACAATCCGGTCACCAAAACCTCAAGACTAAACAAAATTATAAAACACAAGAAAATGATCCCAGGCATCATGCTCATTTTCAGATTCTCAGTGAACAATGAGGACGACGTTCAACTCTTTTTGGTGCAGTTTAATGACGTCGGAGTGTTTTGATTACACTAGAAGGTTACTGGCCCAAGTAAATGTGGATTTCTGCCTTATGTGTGTGTATATTATATATATATATATATATATATATATATATATATATATATTATATATATATGGTTGAAATAGTTTACTGTCAAATAATGCAAAGAGTACGCGACACGTGTTTCGATTCCCGAGAGGGGGGTGCAGTGGAGTGTGTACGCCTGATGAGCCCAGAATTAGGGCGAAACACGTGTCGCGTACTCTTTGCATTATTTGACAGTCAAACTATTTCAACCATTCTATGATCTGCTTCTCACAACTGAAAGACGGCACCGTGGCGGATGTTAGCCGACTTGCTGACCAACCACAAGCGTTACCTGGTAGGTAACCACCCATACAATCAGATTGTAATTCAGACTACGAATGCTGTGAATATTATATATATATATATATATATATATATATATATAAAACACACAGTCGATTATGTAAGTACTGCTATTCATTTGGATTTATTGCCTTTTCTTATTATTTCTGCTCCATCGTTGGATGTTGGGGTAACGAATTGTGTATTGGGACTTGTTCACCGAGCGAAGCGAATAGGGGGCAATATAAAATATTTACAAATAATTTAAAACACTATTAACATCTATGGATATGGTGAGAGAAGACGTGCAGGTGATGGGTGTAGCGGACTAAGATGCAGAGGGAAGGAAGATGTGGACAAAGATGATCTGCTGTGGCGACCTCTAATAAGAGAACCAGAAAGAAGAAGAAATTTAACATTCATGACAGAAATTAAAATTTGTATTAAGTGTGTGCTTGGTGTGTGCCCTGTGGTGGGCTGGCGCCCTGCCCGGGGTTTATTCCTGCCTTGCGTCCTGCTCCAGCAGACCCCTGTGACCCTGTGTTAGGATATAGCGGGTTGGACAATCACTGACTGACTGACTATTTATCTTAGGCTAGCCAGAATTCAAAAAAATGAAAACCTATTTTGTTGTCTTGTTGGCATATCTTTCTGTTGCTCTTTTGTTATTTTTTCTGTACATCTACTAATGAAGCATAAGATAAAGGGCCCCTAATCCTGGTGGGTCACCAGAAGTGACTTTAGTCAAAAATGATTTAAAAAAAAAAATTGTGGGTGTCTACTGTATGAGAAGTGGTTTTCCAAAAAATTAATAACGTAGTGTAATTCAATACAAAATAATAGTTATTAAAATATCATATAGGCTTGCTGTAAACAGAAAAACGTTCAAATTAAGGATGTTTCATTCTAAATATATTTCTCTATTATAATAAAAAAAATCTTGGAAGGAAATGAGACGTGATCTTTTGAAGAGAGACACTTTCACGTCCCACAAGACAAGACTTTGTACCAAGAGATTAAACCACGCTTGGGGCTGGAAATAAAAGACAAAGAGTAGATGACAAAGTAGAATGTTGTAAAGAATTCAAAAACGTTGGCGCAGTACACATGCAGAGAAGGTTAGAGATAATGGAAGTATGAAAATCTCAAAAAAATGATAGTAAAGATCGTATTAGCGCAACCAAACGGAAATTATTACTTGGTGAAATAAAGGAACAGCGAAAGAGATCGAATATATTGTTTGGATTTAAACTTTAAGTCAGAGACTTGTAGATTGTCTAATACGTGTTACCATCAGGGAAAAGTAGTGTTTCTTCCCAGTGAAGCGATGTATCCGCAAAATTTTAAGATTGTTTGGTGAAATTGAAATCCTGCAAGAGAAAATTTCAAGCCTCGCGAGACAAAAGTTTATGCAAAGAGATTTGGAAAAGTCCTGGCCACATCTACAACATTTACAACCACACACACGGTTCAATCATTTCTCATTCGTGTGAATGCTATTGTCAGACACAGTTCATCCAGAGAGATAGAAACGATATTCACTCACAGGCAGTTACACATTGCGTTGTCACGATGTAATTCCAAACAAGGCATCAAAATTCAATGTGATATTGATGAAAAGGTAAAAGTGAAAAGAAATCAAATATATGGACAAAGGTGATATGACACAAGTATGTAGATATTGTTCATTTTTAAACTTTAAGTCAGAGACTTGTTGATCGTCTAATTCGTGTTGCCTCCCAATAAAAAGGCGTATCCACGAGAATTAAAAGATTTGTTTTTTGGTGAAAGTGAAATCCACATACGTGTGCTGCAGAGACGCGAAGTTGCTGGGGGTTGGCGAGCGAAGCAAACAGGGGGCAATGCCCCCTAGTTTAATACAAAATATTTACAAATAATTTAAAACACTATTAACATTTACGGATGTGGTGAGAGAGGACATGCAGGTGGTGGGTGTAGCAGACTAAGATGCAGAGGAAAGGAAGATGTGGACAAAGATGATCTGCTGTGGTGACCCCTAATGAGAGCACCCAAAAGAAGAAGACGACGAAGATGATGATGATTAACATTCATGAAAGAAATTCAAATTTGTATTAAAACTACTTATCTTACGCTAGCCGGAATATCAAAAAATGAAAGCTTATTTTCTTGCTTGCAGTCATTGTAAAAGACGACACATCTGTAACTTTTTATTTACACAAATCTTACAGCACCTAATTTTTGTCCCCCTGTAACTTGAAAAGTATAAAGGCATAGGACATTTGTATTCACACCAGTGACTTTGACATTTGTGATAATCCGGGGCAGTAATATTAATCAAAATCTGAGATCCCAGAAACCACTTCAGCCCACATTGCTTACATATTTTGGGGGTCCATTGTACAACTTTTTTTTTTTTTTTAATACATTACTAACTGTAATTTGGCACTGCAGTTTTAAACAAAATCTGAGATGTAGTGGTTAAATTATTTAAAACCTGGTGTTGATCTGTCATGGAACAATCCTACTGAAGAAAACAGTGGATACCCAGACCTTGTCGCTGGTTACAAAGGAGCCCCCAAACTAGTTCAAGATTCAGGGTCCCAAAAATGTTGATCCGCCACTGGCATCTAATAAGTTTCTTCAGGTAAAAACAATCATTGTGAAACTTGTCTCTAAATATAAATGAACAAACTCTATAATAAAAGAGAATTAGAAAACCAAAATAATACAAGCAAATGTGTTAAGAGAGAAATCAAAAAGGATAAATGGAAACTGAGAAAGAAAAAACGGTAAGAGTTTTATTCTTTCTCATTTGTTTAATGCCATTGTGTCAAAATGGTAAAAAAAGATTAACAAGAAACCGAAAACGATATACCGCATTATAGTCTATCTTTTCCTTATGTCACGTTCCACTGCAAGAAACAAACTGCAATAACATTAAAATAAACTCAACTCACGTTTATTGTCATTCATTCATATACATAGTATAAGGCTGAACAAAATTTTGTTCTTTACAGTCCCAGGTACGTAAACAAAGCAAAACCAGTGCAACAATAAAAAGTAACAAAACAAAGCCAACAATACAAAACAAAACCACGCAGGACTACAAAGCTCAAACAACGCTCACAGTCCATAGCCAAATGCAGAGTGTGAATGTTCCAGGGATACGGTGCTGGGCGACATGTAAGGAGTTCAGAAGTCTGGGGAAAGAAACACTTATGGAACCTGGCAGTGCTGCTCCTAATACGGCGGGGGTCTTCTGCCCGACAGCAGGGGGTCAAACGGTGTGGGTGTGTGACAGGTGAGAGACGTCTTTCAAAATGGCGGAGGCTCTACGCAGACAGCGTGTCTGATCGAGGAGAGGGAGACCCCCTGTGATCCTCACTACATGCTTATCATGAAGGGCACTACATTAGAAAGGCTGCTGTCCCCCCACAATGCAGAACTGAATTAAGTGGAGTTGAGAAGTACTAGGGTGTTGTACCGCGTTAGCCATTATGAATGTAGAGAAAAGCCAAGCAAAATGACACCTTTTATTGGCTAACTAGAAAGATTACAATATGCAAGCTTTCGAGGCAACTCAGGCCCCTTCTTCAGGCAAGATGTAATACAGAAACTGAAGTTCCCTATGTTTATATACACACTCTAGGACAAGAAACAACATTGGTAAATATTTAAATGAGAAATTTTAAATGTAAAAAATTAATAGATTCATTCAGGCTAGGGTTAATTTAACAAGAGAGAAAAGAACAATGTATTGTCAAGATCTCTGGATAAGATAACTGTCCAACAAAGTCTTTTGAAGTTTGTAATGAGTTATTTCAAAATAATGTGGATCTGTAGACAGGCTGTCTGTCATTCTGAGAGATGTAAACAATCCTCATATCTGGCCATAAAACTCTTGTCTCTATTCAATCCATGTTGTAATGTATTAAATTTTAGCATAAGTTTAACTTCCCATTCTTTTCTCTCTTGCTGTGTTTTGAAGTTGCCCATAAATACTGTGACTTTAAAGTCCCTCTCACAGTGTCAGCTACAGGAACATCTGTGTTGCCATGTTTAATGTGGAACCTGTGTAAATTCATTCTCTGGCGGAGTGTTTGTCCAGTTTCTCCCACATAGAGTGCAGTGTCAGGACATTTCATGCAGAAAATTAGGTAGACTACATTAGATGATCTGCAGGAAAATGATCCCTTGATGTGATGTTCAAGTCGGCAGTGTGGTATAACTATACGGTCTGTATCATAGATGTGGGCACATGTTTTGCATCTTTTCTGTAGGCATGGAGATGTGCCATTTTCTGTTGGTTCACTTAGGGAGCTTCGGACAATTAATTGTTGAAGGTATGGTGGTTGTCTGTATGCCAGGAGGGGAGGTTCAGGAAATACATTTTTCAGTGTTTGGTCATTGTTTAGTATTGGCTGAAGTTCTTTTATAATTTTTCGAAGTGTTTCAAGATGTGGGTTGTAGGTGACAACAAGGGGGATGCGATCCTTGTTGTCTTTGTTTTTATATTCCAGAAGGTTGTCTCTGGGTATGGGTATGGTGGAGTTGAGAATGAATGAATTTGTTAGAAAATAAGTAAGTACAAAATGTGTGAAACAAATGAAAATGTCAAAAAAAGATGGAAACAAACAATTAAATAAAAAAAAAAAAAAAAAAAAAAAACAAGAATGAAAGAATCAGGATTTTCATTTTCTTTTCTCATTCATTTTATTGTTGTTGTGTCCAATTGTGATTTAAGTTTGGGTGTAAAAACAAACAAAAAAAGAAATTCCACCCATACATTATCCAACCCGCTATATTCTAACACAGGGTCACGGGGGTCTGCTGGAGCCAATCCCAGCCAACACAGGGCGCAAGGCAGGAACAAATCCTGGGCAAGGTGCCAGCCCACCACAGGGCACACGAGCACATACACACCAAGCACACACTAGGGACAATTTAAGATTGCCAATGCCCCTAACCTGCATGTCTTTGGACTGTGGGAGGAAACCCACGCAGACACGGGGAGAACATGCAAACTCCACGCAGGGAGGAACCGGGAAGCAGCACTACCACTGTGCCACCATGCCGCCCCAAAAAAAAGAAATTCAAACAGAATTTCCACTCTGTGACCTGGAATGGGAACAAGACTGCCAATCGATGTGAAGAAGGCCACATTTATTCCGCTCGGCTTCATTTCTCACACGTGCCTCAGCCATTTGTCTTACTGACCCAGTCACACAAGCGAGTGCCGTGAGAGGTGTTCTTCCATGCCAGGAGGAGCTTCGGCATCACTTATCCCCAAATCAATGCCTGCTCACTCGCCCTGCCCAGGTCACAGCCTGTCCGCTTGCTGCTCCTTACAGACAAGGTGGGCACCTTCCCCCTCTGTCCCACCCGCACCAGCTTGGGTCAGCTGATGCGCCCTTTGTCCGCCTACCAATCATTAACCTGCCCTGCTCACCATAAGACATCAGGAAACAAGCATGAAGTAGACAGCAGGTCTCCAGACTCCCTGGGGGGATCCTCCTGAGAGAACAGACAGCCATCTGGCCCTGTCATCTGTAGTCTTGCCAGGTGATGAGGCTGGGAGTTCTGCTTTATGTGTACATCACATACTCACAGGGGTACGGGAGCAGAGAACGTCATGGCCCATGGAGTACTGACACACCTGTATGGACGGTCTGCTTAAATAAAATGTCATGGTGGGATATTCCACAATTTGAGACCTCTGCAGATTTAGATTGTCAACCAGGACACCAGCGTGGTCATCACCTGCTGCTGGACAAAGTCAGGAACCACAGGGGCAATGAAGAATGGTGGCATTGGGACCTTTTAGGAATCTTGGAGGTTGTTCCAGCTATGACTGGGAAGTGACATCAAGGTGGGGTTATAAATGGCAAGGGGAGGACATGTCACTTATATTTTAGAATGTTAGAACAATCTAGATGAGAACAGGCCATTCAGCCCAAAAATGCTTGCTAGTCCTATCCACTTACCGTATATACTCTGTGGCGAGCGGCTGGGGATGGTACCCAGCCGGGATGCCCAGTAGGACCGGAAGAGGGATTACACCTCCTCTGGACCACGACGGGGCAGCTGCCATGGTTGGTATGGGGACCACAGGAACAGAGCATGGAAGTGCAACTCTATAGGGGCCCATGGTCACCGCCAGGGGGCGCCCAGATGCCTGAAGAGCATACATATATATACACATACACATACATACATACAGTGGCAGGCGGCCCTTCTACATATGTTCTGGGGGAGCAACCATGGGCTTCTCAGTTACCTCCCCTGGGACGCTTGGTGGCAGCCTCCCTGGCTGAGGATGGTGCCTCAGTTTCCCGCAGGACTCCATGGGAGATGGAGCTCTCCACAGCCCTGTGGGGATCTGGGGTGACCACCAGGAGGTGCTGCATGGGTCTCTGAGCCAATGTGGACGACTCTGCAGCCCCGCCCAGAAGTGCAATCAGAAACAGATGATCAAGCACCTGGAGTACACACAGTCCCGTACAGCACAGAGTGCTCCCCGCACCAATCACCCTTAATACGGGCCTCTCTCTCACTGTCCATGGGCCGCCTTTCCTCTCTCTAAGGGAGCTTTGTCCTGCTCCCACTCCTGACTCTAGCTCCCAGACTGTAGGAAGGCGGCCCCTTTTATGTTCACCCGGACGTGCTCCAGGTGCTTGATGATGCTCTTCTGCCAGCACTTCCTGGAGTGGCGGAAGTGTTGCTCTTGCACCCGGAAGCACTCCAGGCGTTCCTGGAAGGATTTTCCTGCTTCTTCCTGTGTGTGGTGGATGTGAATGTTTCCCGGGCTCTCTGAGGCTCGGGACGCCCCCTAGCGGTGGCCATGGGCCCCAATGGGCTTGAGCCTCCTTGCTCCTTTCCCTTGGTTCCCTCAAGATCCAGGGCGGTTGCCCCCTCGTGGCCCTGGGAAAGTAAACGCCACCTCCCGGTTCTTCCAGGCATCCCGGCTGTGTCTGTCCCCCAGCCTCCTGTGACAATATTATATATTGTCTCTCTCTCTCTCACATACATACACATACACATATACAGTTAGGTCCATAAATATTTGGACAAAGACAACTTTTTTTCTAATTTTGGTTCTGTACATTACCACAACGAATTTTAAATGAAACAACTCCGATGCAGTTGAAGTGCAGACTTTCAGCTTTAATTCAGTGGGGTGAACAAAATGATTGTATAAAAATGTGAGGCAAGTAAAGCATTTTTTGAACACAATCCCTTCATTTCAGGGGCTCAAAAGTAATTGGACAATTGACTCAAAGGCTATTTCATGGGCAGGTGTGGTCAAGTCCGTTGTTATGTCATTATCAATTAAGCAGATAAAAGGCCTGGAGTTGATTTGAGGTGTGCTGCTTGCATGTGGAAGATTTTGCTGTGAACAGACAACATGCGGTCAAAGGAGCTCTCCATGCAGGTGAAAGAAGCCATCCTTAATCTGCGAAAACAGAAAAAACCCATCCGAGAAATTGCTCCAATATTACGAGTGGAAAAATCTACAGTTTGGTACATCCTGAGAAAGAAAGCAAGCACTAGTGAACTGAGCAACGCAAAAAGACCTGGACGTCCACAGAAGACAACAGTGGTGGATGATCGCAGAATCATTTCCATGGTGAAGAGAAACCCCTTCACAACGGCCAACCAAGTGAACAACACTCTCCAGGGGGTAGGCGGGCGTATCGATATCCAAGTCTACCATAAAGAGAAGACTGCATGAAAGTAAATACAGAGGGTGCACTGCAAGGTGCAAGCCACTCATAAGCCTCAAGAATAGAAAGGCTAGATTGGACTTTGCTAAAGAACATCTAAAAAAGCCAGCACAGTTCTGGAAAAACATTCTTTGGACAGATGAAACCAAGATCAACCTCTAGCAGAATGATGGCAAGAAAAAAGTATGGAGAAGGCGTGGAACAGCTCATTATCCAAAGCACAGCACATCATCTGTAAAACACGGTGGAGGGAGGCAGTGTGATGGCTGCCAGTGGCACTGGGACACTCGTGTTTATTGATGATGTGACACAGGACAGAAGCAGCCGAATGAATTCTGAGGTGTTCAGAGACATACTGTCTGCTCAAATCCAGCTAAATACAGTAGTCAAATTGGTTGGGCGCCGTTTCATGATACAGATGGACAATGACCTGAAACATACATCCAAAGCAACCCAGGAGTTTATTAAAGCAAAGAAGTGGAAAATTCTTGAATGGCCAAGTCAGTCGCCTGATCTTAACCCAGTTGAGCAGGCATTTCACTTGTTGAAGACTAAACTTCAGACAGAAAGGCCCACAAACAAACAGCAACTGAAAGCCGCTGCAGTAAAGGCCTGGCAGAGCATTAAAAAGGAGGAAACCCAACATCTGGTGATGTCCAGGAGTTCAAGACTTCAGGCTGTCATTGCCAGCAAAGGGTTTTCAACCAAGTATTAGAAATGAACATTTTATTTCCAGTTATTTCATTTGTCCAATTACTTTTGAGCCCCTGAAATGAAGGGATTGTGTTCAAAAAAAATGCTTTAGTTGCCTCACATTTTTATGTAATCGTTTTGTTCACCCCACTGAATTAAAGCTGAAAGTCTGCACTTCAACTGCATCGGAGTTGTTTCATTTAAAATTCATTGTGGTAATGTACAGAACCAAAATTAGACAAAAGTTGTCTCTGTCCAAATATTTATGGACCTAACTGTATACATATACACACACATACATATATATGAGCAAAAATTAACAACTGACGGTTATTGATTTTGATATCATCATTGCAATTATTCATTTCAAGTAACAGTACCATGAAATATGCCCCTTGTCTCGTCAACTGCAAATGCTGTGTTCCATTTACACACAGTACTGTACAACCTCCATTTTGCAGGCAACCACTTACAGCTTGTTAATATAAAAACACTGAAAAATGCTAGATCAGTTGAAAAGTTAGAAATTTAGAATGTAATAAGGTTTCTTATTTATTATTTACAACAGCGTTTCTCAACCTTTAAGTATTTGCGACCCGAGTTTTCATAACAGTGTTAATTGCGTCTCCCCTAACGTTTTTTTTTTTTAAAGGAGCCCACTAATACCAATTTGTTCTTTTTTAATGAATGATATATCATAGATGCATATTTTATTATACCTACTTAACTTTTATCAACATTTATCTAACTCTATATTTATTTTTCTAGTATCAGAATGTAGTTTAACTTAATTTGTTTTGGTTTCAATAGATGTATTTTTCATATTTTCGATTCTTGTTTTCACATCTTCACGCGCCCCTTTTTGTTACTTTGCGCCCCCCCACAGTTTGAGAACCACTGATTTACAATAAAGATAAAGCAAATTTGTTATAAAATCTGCATCACTGTTTCTTCTTCTGGCTGCTCCCATTTAGGAGTCGCCACTGTGGATCATCTCTCCCTTTCTTTTATATCATTTTCTGCCTTCATGTCCTCCCTCACCAAATCCATAAACCTCCTCTTTTGCTCTTCCTCTTTTCCTCTTGCTTGGCAGTTCCATCCTCAACACTCTTTTTCTGACTCTCTCCTCTCCATGTGCCCACACCATCTCAGTCAGGCCTCTGTCACTTGGTCACCAGACTGCCGTACCCGTGTTGTCCCTCTAATGTCCTCATTCCTAATCCTGTCTACCCTCGTTACTCTGAGCGAGAATCACAGCATCTTAAACTCCATCACCGGTCTTTGCACCAGTGCCACCGTCTCTCTGTTTAATACATGAAATTATAAATACAGCGGTGGCCAAAAGTAGGTTTACAGTTGTCAGTACACGAAACACACAGTTAATTCTTGTATTTATTTGTATTTTTTGTCTTCAAGTTAATAAAGCTATTCAGTTAACAAAGCTGTTGTAATAATCATAACCTGCGTGTCGTTTTCCAACTGTAAACTTACTTTTGCCCACGCCGTATATATACAATTAATCAAGTACAGTATAATACAAACATTTCTCCTTTTATTTTTCAAAATAAATGTTATTTCTGAAAATGTGAACCCTGAATACAATGAGGACTGTCAGTCAGTCATTGTCCAACTCACTATATGCTAACACAGGGTCATCGGGGTCTGCTGGAGCCAATCCCATATGTTAGGTAGAATACCTAGTGGGGGCTGGGTGGTCTCGTGGCCTTGGACCCCCTGCAGATTTTATTTTTTTTCTCCAGCCGTCTGGAATTTTTTTTTTCTTTCCTCTCTGGCCATTGGACTTTACTTTTATTCTATGTTAATTAGTATTGCCTAATTTTATTTCTTATATATGGATGGACTAGACAAAGAGCCCGTTTCGACAATGTAAGATGAAACGGGCACGAGTGGAATAGTAGAATATATAATAAGTATAAGCACCACAAACCTGATATAGGTCTATTGAATGAATGTGTAATTAGGCCTTGAGCTGTAGTCGAAATCGCCTTTCAGGCCTCTAGAGCTTTAATCAAAGTCGCCTTTCTCTTTGAATTTTCGTGGCTGTAAATCCACCGTCTGCCGCGATGTCGGTCTTGTAAGGTTTTTCGAGCAGCTGCGCAGAAGGCGACTGCACATTCCGCACCACAAACCTGATATAGGTGTATTGAATGAATGCGTAATTAGGTCTTGAGCTGTAGTTGAAATCGCCTTTCAGGCCTCTAGAGCTTTAATCGAAGTCGCCTTTCTCTTTGAATTTTCGCAGCCGTAAATCCGCCGCCTGCCGCGATGTCGGTCTCATAAGGTTTTTCGTTTAGCTGCGCAGAAGGCAACTGTGCATTCGGCTTCAGACGGGAGTGAGTGAGTGAGTGAGTGGACTCTGGCGAATTATGTATTAAGATGGGGGCTCCCTGCGTGGAGTTTGAATATTCTCCCCGTGTCTGCGTGGGTTTCCTCCCACAGTCCAAAGACATGCAGGTTAGGTGGATTGGCGATCCTAAATTGGCCCTAGTGTGTGCTTGGTGTGTGGGTGTGTTTGTATATGTCCTGCGGTGGGTTGGCACCCTGCCCGGGATTGGTTCCTGCCTTGTGCCCTGTGTTGGCTGGGATTGGCTCCAGCAGACCCCGGTGACCCTGTGTTCGGATTCAGCGGGTTGGAAAATGGATGGATGGATGGATATATTTTGTCTTTTTTTTCCTCTTTCTTCATCCTGTAAAGCACTTTGAGCAACATCATTTGTATGAAAATGTGCTATAGAAAGAAATGTTGTTGTTGATTGCTTTTCATTCAAAACCTTTAAGTGCAGCACTTTTGAGTGCCTGTTTAAGTTGTTTGGACTCTGTAAAGATTAAAAGGGCTGACCTGGTTGATGCCCTAACATTATCTTCTGTGACCTGTGTGTTCCCTCGGTCGATGACAGTGGAAAAATGTTAAATGTGGAAATGTTCAGTTGGGCAGCTGGCGTGGTGGTAGGGTGGAAGTGCTGCTGCCTACCAGTAAGTTGACTGGGATTCATGTCCAGGGTCCTTCCTTCATGCGGTTTGCATGTCCTCACTGTGTCTGGGTTGGTTTCCTCCAACTGTCTAAAGACATGCAGGTTAGGTGGACTGGTGATGCTAAATTGACCCTAGTGCAGCGGTTCTCAAACTGTGGGGCGGGCCCCCCTAGGGGGGCATGAAGTAACAAAAAGGGGGGCGCAAAGATGCGAAGAAAGGGAGAAGCCAGAAGAAGAAGAAGAAGAAGAAACAGTGATGCAGATTTTATAACAAATTTGCTTTATCTTTATTGTAAATCAGTGGTTCTCAAACTGTGGGGTGGGCCCCCCTAGGGGGGCGCAAAGTAACAAAAAGGGGGGTGTGAAGATGTGAAAAAAAGAAAACAAGAATCGAAAATATGAAAAAAATTTCTATTGAAACCAAAACTACATTCTGATACTAGACAAATACATATAGAGTTAGACAAATGTTGATAAAAAGTTAAGTAGGTATAATAAAATATGCATCTATGATATATCATTAATTAAAAAAAGAACAAATTGGTATTAGTGGGCTCCTTTCAAAAAAACGTTAGGGGGGCTCGATTAAAACTGTTATGAAAACTCGGGTCGCAAATACTTAAAGGTTGAGAAACGCTGGTGTAGTGAGTGTTTGTGCGTTTGTCCTGTCCAAGCTTTATTCCTTCCTTGTGCCCAATGCTAACTGGGATAAGCACCACCAACCCTCTCATGACCCTGGTCTGGATTTAGAGGGTTGAAAATAACATAAAATGTTCAATTGGGGTTTTGCTGTATTAAGAAAACAAATGTTGCATGTGCCTGCAAAACCAAAGCAGATAAACTCTTAAATGACAGCAATGTGCTAAATTTGTGGATGGTGGGTCTAATCAGCTATGAGGATGATGAGCAGGCTTACATAATGGAAATATGACGATTGGTGGACGGGTGCAAGAGCAACAATCCGTCTCTAAATGCAGACAAGACCAAAGAGATGATTGGGTCAGACGCACAAGACGCTCACGCTGTTAAACCGCCACCCCCCCTTTCATCACTTTGCGTTCCTAAGTGTCGTCGCTTCTCTCTTTTCTCTCGCCAAAGCCAAACTCAGGGGGGTTAACCGGCCGGCTTCAAGGGGTCAGCAAACAGCAGGCGCCGACTGAACCCTCAGGTCACCTCCCTGCTAAGTCACTTCCACTTCCAGGGCAACAAAAGGGAAGTGATGTCATGGCCTGCGCGTCCTGCTGAAAGGAGCTCGCCACCACCACCACCGCCGCCGCTGATGATTTCTAAGGAGTTTACTAGGAAATACAACACTCCTGTTCATCTAGAGGAATATCGTACTGTAATAAGTGAAATTCCTAAAGAAATTCTGACCCTTTTAAGAAGTTGTGGTGATCGTTCAATATAAATAATTTAAGGAATGTATGGTTTGCATTAAATTACAAAGGGAGGGGCTGTAGAAATGCATTTTTATGGTCGTTGTTTCAAGATGAGCACACACGTGCTGTTCAGTTAAAAGAAAGGTGTTCGACAACGGGCGTGTACTTTACAAATCGATCAAACTAAGGTGGTCGGCTCTCTGTGAGCTAACCCATGACTAGGGTCTCAATGTAAGGCATGCTGATGGACTAAGCAACTGGGGGACATGGCTGAAGTGCTCCTTAAGTGCGGTGTCTGCACCTTCCTTTCCTACCCGCTGCTTACGGGGCTGCTTCATAGCCAACTTCTCCAAGGCAGTCTGTGCCCACCAGAAGAGCATGGCCCTCCCAGGACCGGACCCCCCCCCCCCAAGTTCACTCCAGTACTATAACAGGTACACAAGCATAGGCTCCTCGTCAGTATTATGTACCGTTATGTTCAGTCACACTTCCATAGCTCTAAGCAACCACAAATCGCACAAATAAAGCTCCACTCCTTTCAGATCCATTTTGATTTTCGTCCGACATTCAGGATAGCGGCAACATAATTTCGGACGAATAATTGCAATAGGGGTCAACTTCTTACCTAGAATATTAATCTTTTTTTTTTCCTCTTTTGCTGCACAGTTTTAATCAGAGCCTTGTCATCTGACAAATATGAAGACTACATTTATCCGATTTTGCTGTGGATAGCCCACTCGATTCGGACATGCGTTACTGTAAACGGGTCATGGCGATCTGAATTGGCAACCATAGCGATACTGGGCCTTGGTGCTGCCTTGCTTAGCTTTCACACAATTTTCATACCAGGCAATGTGGTTGAATTTTAAACTTCCGTCTATAATACGTGTGTATGTGTCAAAACACTTTTATATTACAGAGGATTCTCTTTATTTGGGTACCTTTAATGTATAGAACGTTTCAGGTGTGAATGAAATTTAAACATTTCGGGGTAATATGGTTATCCATGCATCCATTATCCAATCCGCTATATCCTATGGTTATATTTTCCATATTAAGTATAGCATTTATCGTAGAAGTAGCATAAAGTTTTAAGCAAACATACGTATCAGGAAACCAGATGAAGGGTGTGAGAGCAACAAAGAGGGGATGATGAAAGAAAATGGCAACTCTCAGACTTGATAGTGGTGACGTACACAGGAATTCCATCTTCTTCTTCTATAATACCCTACCGTGACTGTCCATTTGTCTGTCCAGGACTTTAAATCACCTGTAGCTCACAAACCGTTTCACCTATTGACCTGAAATTTGGTACACAAATACTACGTGACGTCTACTGTACGCTTTTGGGGTGATGAGCAACCTCCAAGGTTATTCCTCTTTTTATTTTATTGTAGAATCCACTCTCGGCAGCAGGCAGCAGAGCGGCCGTGTGGCACATGTGTACGGGTGCCATTCTCATCTCTCCCACCTTCGCCGTCTCTTCCTCTACCTCTTCATGTCTTAAATCACGGGTGGGCAGATTCAGTCCTGGAGGGCCGCAGTGGCTGCAGGTTTTTGTTCCAACCCAGTTGCTTAATTAAAAACCAATCCTTGTTAATAATTTAATTTCATGGCTTGTTAGTGCTTTAACTCTGCCATGTCAGGTCATTCTCATATCCTAGATTTTTTTTCCCCTTTCTAAGGATATCATCCAAATGATTTGAAGTCTAAAACAGACGAGTTATTCTCAGTGCTTCACTTTCCTTCCACGTATTTAATTAAACCCAATAGTGTGCGATAAATGCACACGGGTGTAAATGGAAACAAGCTAAATGGAGAAATGTTGGTTTCATTTGCATCTTATCCTCTTTAATAAAATCCCTGTGTGTCTCCAGGTGTCCGTATGTGGGTGTCGTCTGGTGAAGTGCGCATGCCCGGGGCACGGTGCGACGTGCGATATTACTGTCAGAGAAAGTTAGAGGCGTTTTACGGAAATACAAACCAGTATTACTGCGAGAGGAAATTAAAGGTACACAATACAGTAACGCATATTACAGCCACATACAAGCCAGTATTACTGTCAGAGGAGATTAAAGGCATATTACCGACACACACACCTGTATTACCACCAGAGAAAATTAAAGGTATATTACGGACATACAAGCCAGCGGATGTACAAGACAGTATTACTGTCACAGAAAATTAAAGACACACAATACACGGCGGCAGCCCACGAAGAACGGTCAGCTCAGCAAGTAAACATCAACAAAAGAAAGGCTGAAAGAAATAAAAATACGACCAACAAAAAGAATGAGGTCAAAGTCCCTTGCCATTTAATATAGACTGTTCCTACTAATGTTTATGCACTACTGTTCTAGCGCCCGTTATTGTAACGGGCTTAATGACTAGTTGCTAATAAAAGAGCAATTAAAAACCAAGGATATGGCTGTTTAAGACTAAAATAAGCAATAAGGGCTCAAAATCTTAACAAACGAGACAACTAAAGTGAAGCAGAAGTGTTACTTGAGCAATAAGACTTTCTTATTAGGCAACTGGGCTGGAACAAAAACCTGCCCTCCAGGACTGAATCTGCCCACCCCTGTCTTAAACCATTCTTGAAGCAGATTGAAGACAGAAGTACCAACTTAAGATAAAAATCAAGGAAAACGTACTAAGTAATTGCAACAACCCAGCCACAGGGGATGCACAGACCAGTGTGTTTCATCGTGCAGGCCCTAAGCCTGGATAAATGGGGAGGGTTACGTCAGGAAGGGCATCCGGTGTAAAATTTTGCCAAATCAATATACGGACAACAAAACAAAAAGATGATCCACTGTGGCAACCCCTACCAGGAGCAGCTGAAAGAAGAAGAAAAAGTAATTGCAACACAAACACTGACTTAATCAATTTTAACGTGAAAAGA